>NW_021620713.1:4256802-4289987 GCF_004785775.1 Grammomys surdaster | reverse complement strand
GAAGAAGAAGAAGAAGAAGAAGAAGAAGAAGAAGAAGAAGAAGAAGAAGAAGAAGAAGAAGAACCGCTTAATAAACTGCAAAGATTCAGATGTTTGAATTCTGCTACTTCAGTCATGAGACTGATCCATCTTCATGGATTATAAACTGCTACCAGTACAGAGGTGGATCATTTTGTTTTCATATTATCTTAGAGTTACTATTTTTGTGATAAAATAACATAATCAAAAAAAACTTGAGGACCAAATAAGTTATTTGGCTTATGTTTCTGTATCACTGTGTATCACTGATGGAAGTCAAGACAGGAACTCAGGCAGCACCTTATAGGAAATTCCAGGAGATTCATCTAGTCTCCTCCCAGGGACTAGTGGCTTATATCATCACCTGCTGCCATTGCTTGCTGATGGCAGATGAGAGCCCAGTGTGGCAGCATATAAAAAAGATTGTACCCCTCTCACACATTCTCTTTCTAGCTCTCTGGTTCTGTGTGCTCCTAAAAGGCCTTTCTTCTTCTCTTTCTGCCCTTCTTTCTGTCCTCTTCTGTTCCCCTTCACTGTGCTCATGGCCCTTTTTCCATGTCTGTCTCCACCCCTTTTCCAAGTCCTCACTCCCCTCCCTTCATCCAAATAAACCTCCCTTTTGACAGGCTTATTAAATGGAATGACTTCTCAGGGGCATACCTCGGCATGTGCCTGCCAGGCATCCCAGCTGCTGCTTGATAATGCCACAACTTGCTTGGGAAGACAATGGTGGCAGGTGATACCATCAGCCGCTGTAATATCCTTGGGAGGAGCACAAAAGAGTTGCCTGTTGGCCAACAATTTGAGCCAGTAATTGACAAATATGTATATGATATGTATATGATGTATATGTATATGTATATGTATATGTATATGTATATGTATATGTATATGTATATATGGAGAAGTGCTACTTATTACGTTGTTCTTTGTGGTTTTCTCAGCCTGCTGTCTTACAGAACCTGGAACCACCATCCCCAGAGTGGCACGATATGGTTGGTCGACCCTAAGGAATCTCTAATGAAGAAAATGCCCTATAGGCTTGACTACGATTTTGTAGAGGCATTTTCTCAACTGATGTTCCCTCCTCTCAGTTGACTATTCCTTGTGTCAAGTTGACATACAACTAGCCAGCACATATATGATAAGACTTTCAAAGAAATTAAAAGGTAACATTCTTAACCATTGAAAAGATCTTTTATAAAAATCAGGCACGGCATACATTTTTATAAAGTTGCCCAAACATATATTGACCTGCTCAGATACTGCATATCAAAGTTCTTTATGTTAGAGAATTTTTGGTTATTGTTTAATTTTCAGTCTTCTACAAGATAATTTCTCCTACAGCTAACTAGAGAGTCACGTATTACATAAATCTCAGATGCCCATGATGGTGGAGAGGTTAAGCCAATAATGTTTTTATGAAGCCTCATCTGTGACATGCATCTTTGGGTCACAGTTCAGATGAAAATCACGATTTCCCCTGTAAAATGAGGCGAATATTATTCCATGTCCCAGAACTGTTATGGCAGTAATTTAGTCAGATGTGGTAGAATTCCTATTACTTGGGATGTAATAAGGACATAAAGCAATTAAAAACATTTAATCAGGAAAACTTACTATATCTCTAAAAGAATAACACATTTTGGTGGCATTCAAGTGACATACTTCAGCCTCTAATCCCAGAACATCATGGGAACTATACTCTGATCAGATGAATCTGAGAACATGGGGTCCTTCTTCCTACAAGATCCCAACCAAACATTATTAGAGTACATCCCTACAAGAAAAGATTATCAGCCTTTCTATAATTCTCACAACCATATTCAATGGATAGTTCTTAAATTTTTAACCTTTTTAGATAATTGAGAATTTAAGAAATAAATAGCATGAATGCTGTATTTATATATTTTATACCTCTACCATTTCTCCCTCCAGTGCTTCATATTCATGTTCCTGACTCACTTTTAAATTCATGCCAGCATATATATATATATATATGAGAAAGACAGGAGAGAGAGAGAAAGAGAGAGAGAGAGAGAGAGAGAGAGAGAGAGAGAGAGAGAGAGAGAGATCTATACTAGAAAGAGTAAATAGCACCAAAAGGTTTTATCTTGATACTGCAAGGATCTCATTACATGCTGGAAGCCATCTACAGACTCAACATGCAAAACTCTCAAATTACCATTAATTAAAACAGAACACTATGCAATACACTAAATAAAATGGAATAATGTGTTTGTCAGCAACAAGAAGGAAAATAGAACTGAGAGATGCTGTGAATATATATTAATGGAAAACATCTTTAAAGGATATATACTGGAAATACATAAACTGCACATTATCACAAAGCTATAGGTTAAAAATGTAGACCATAGTACTGAAAGCATGACCATCTGGGGAATAGGATGGATGCTAAGAAAGTGCTTCCTTTGGAAGTGCTGATGATGCTTAGAATAATATTGTGGTATATGCACAGCTCTGTGAAGAAACTCTAGACAGAAACTCTAGACATTGTATGTGGCATGATAGAGTAGGTAGAGCAGATCTTACTAAAGCCATTGAGATGCTGGGATTGAAAGGACAAATTCCTAAACATTTACAATAGCTGGGTACATTGTTATATAAGTTATGATAAATATAAAACATCAAAATCATGACTTTAAGAATAGGTTAAATATTAGTAATAGTATATTTGCAGTTAATTTATTTATTAAAGAATGAAAGATGAAGAAAGAAAATTGTGGTTATACACAAGTGTAGATCTATCCTGCAGTTGCACCAAACTGCTGGTTAACTGTTGGATCATAGTAATCATCATTAGCACCAATGTTTTCAGATGGTTTTGATTTCTTTTTCTTATATGGGGAAGTTGGTTTTTCCAGCCACATTAATAATAACAGGATCATATTCCATGGTAGGATAAGATCACCAAATCTTGTTCTTTTTCAGTTTTTACACTATAAAGAGAAGTTAAATTTCATCTATGCCTCACCTTGTAACAGAAATTTGTATTTAATATGCTTTTAACTTTTTAATAGTAGAGTTGTTGTGCCTAGAGGAATGGTTTGAGCTTGGCTCAGTTTTTATACCCTGTCCTAGTCACTTGCACTGTGGAGTGACTCAGAAAGACCCAAATGACCTGGCTGAACCCTTGCCTGCCCAGTAACCACCGATGTAGAATAATCTCATAGACCCCACCAGATCCCCCATACTCCTCCTCATCTGCTCTTTAAAAGTGAGAGACTGATGCAATAAAGTGACTTCCTGCTTCAATAAGACTCCCAGCTCCTTGTGCTTCTTCTCAGGCTGCCTATACTCACCATCCCGCTCAGCCTCGGAGAGACCCAGTAGGTCCTGAGTTCTCTCTTCACAGCTACCTGCTGGCAATGAGCCGACATAGAGAAATGACATTTTATGGCTAGTACATAACGAATGCTGAACCATGTCAGTTATTTTCTAAGTATTATAAACACAATACTTGTTTTTATACATAACAAACCAGAAAGGATGAAACTCTCCTTCAATGAGTAATCTCACTAGGTAAACAAACCCTGAACTATTAGTGCACTTCAGTAACTAACTGGACTTTGAAATTTTCATATCAGCAGAACTATATATAAATGTCTATGGTTGTCCTAATGTGTCTATGTTTAAAAGTAGGGACAATGTGTCATAATACATGATTTTTTTTTTTGTCCATAACTGAAGACTGAAGATCATGAATGAAGGTTCACTCACTTCTAAGTAGTAACCCACTTTGGTTCAAAATGTTCCCAGTATCTTCTTACTGCCCATTGACTTTGTATGCTTCATTGTCCTTGCTTTGGCTTTCATTATCTCCTTTGAAGATCTGAGGATTCCCATGTTTCTCTGCTGAGAGTGCCCTCTGGTCTGCAGCCCACCTCTCTTGTCCTGTTTGAATACACATTCTTTTTCTAATGTAACTGCTTGCAGTTTTTCACTAATAGCCTTGAACCCTGTCCGGATGCTGGCTGCTAGCCATCAAAAACATAACTGGAGGTGGGGTGTAGGAATGGACTGCCATGTTAAATTGCTGCCTTTCCTTCCTCTGGGAAAGGACCTTAACCTCAAGCACTTTCAGTCAATCACAGTCCAAGAGAGAACCTTGACAATGTTCTGCAGCACTGATTGGTTCCATAAAATATGCTGGCTGGATGCAGAAGTTGAGTTTCTTTTAGCTTGTTTCATAATAAAGGGCAATGCATGTGCTGTATGCATGGTAATTCAAATCTGACACAAATAATACAGCAAATAATTACAACGACCTTTAACTCACCTCAAATTTAAACAGAGGTTAAGCTGCCCTTTACTAAGGTAAATATAGGCTGTAGTCAAATAAATGCAGACACCTTTGGAGAGCAGAGTACATTGCCAAAGTAAACGGACCTGAAAATGGTTACAACCGAATAATTTTAAAACACAAGGAATCGGGACTCTTCAGCATAAACACCATCCAGACATGCAGCATCTGCCATTATTACTTTACCTTAGAGTGTTTCCACTGGGCCTCCCCGTATGTTTGCTGGAAACTGTTGCTTGAAATGTCTGTCCAGGAGGACAGATTTCGAATAGAATTTTTACAAATGAGATAATTTAACTCTTTTCTTCATACCCCGATGCAGTAAATAATTTATATTTTATTCCATAACCACAGAGCAAACCCTCAAACATTTAAGTGGTTACTAAGAATAACCTGATGATTAAAAAATAAACCACAAGACAACACTAACTGCCCCAGGAAAGTAGCTGATAAGTTTATGAAGCTCTTACCCCAACAATCAGCTGTTAGTCAGATAAGGACCAGGTGTGCTTTCACATATTTTAATTTGTTTAGTCTATGTCTCCTAGAAATAGCACTTAAAAAAAAAAAACATTGATTTGGGGGATGGGCTATGTCATGTATAGATACTCTTTAATTTTAAAGTTTACTTTAAACATCATTACACTTTCTGGTCCAAAAACTAATGACATGTTGACTTTTAAAAAGAAGCCATCAGCTTGTTATTACAATCGGCATTGCCTCCAAATTCTCTCTTCATTAAAAACAAGGCCACCTGATTTAATTAGAAGGCTTCAGCATGCCTATAATATTTTTGGTCACAATTAAAATGATATGTCTCAAGTAGGGATTAAATTTACATTTAATAGGATGATAATTGTATGCTAAAAGGAAAACTAAGTTCATTACTTTTAGTTTCTTTCATGGTAGCTTTAAAAACTCTGTTATTAAGGAACGATCCAAGATGTTCTTAAAGCATTGTTATGAGCCTTAATTAATGGGTTTATTTTTAACTTTGTTTTTGTTTGTTTCAGTTAAATCCAATCCCAGGTCAATGTAAGCCTCTTATAAGTCTCTCATGATTCAGAAAGTTTTTGTCCTTGATTATTTAAACCTGGAAGAACATTACATCTTGCTAAAGCCACTGGTTCTGAAATCTGAGGCTGCTATAACTGGTGGAGCATCTGTCCAGCTTCTCTTTTTGACAGATACTGACTTAGCTGAGGTTTCTATTGCTGTGAGGAAACACCATGACTGAGACAACTCTTACAAAACATTTATAGTTTTATAAGTAAGGGGCTGGCTTTCAGTTCAGAGATCTCATCCATTGTCTTCATGATAGGAAGCAGGCAAACACAGTGCTGGAGAAGTAGCTGAGAGTTCTATATCTACATCCACTGGTAGCAGGAAGAAAAAGTGACAAGCTTCCTCCAACAAGGCCATAACTGCTCAAACGAGGCCACGTCTCCTATTAGCACCATTCCCTGTGTCACAGTGTGGGAGTATTTTTTTTAAAACCACCACAGGTGCATTATTTCTCTCCACTGAAATGATTGGTACTGATTTTGCTGGGAAGAAATGAGGATGTGGGAGAGGGATTGAAAGTATCATCTAGTCAAATTACAAACAAATGAGGGGTATTACCTGTATCTTCCTTTGTTTTGCCCTCACAGTCTGACCTATTGACCTTCTTCCATAGAGATTTTGATATGTTTGAGACCCTTGTTTCTCTCCAGAAACAAATTCTAGGATGAAATTACTTCTTTAGTGTTTTTGGAGACCATGTATAAGTAATGAAAATTCAAATCAAAAATTTTACATTTTATAAGTTTTGTGGTTATTGTTGTTTAATGTTTATCTTTGTTTGTTGGTTCAACTGATTTTTATTTTTCTGAGGCAGAGTATTAATATGCAGCTCTGGGTGGGTAGAAACTCAATAGTTTGTTTAGAGTGCCCTCAAACTTGTGAATTTATAGTTATCTAATACCTTGTACTCTAAGTTCTAGGATTATAGACGGTTACCACTGTAGCTAGAAAAATACTGAATTTTATATGTTAAGTACATGTATCCATTAGACAGTGGTGCTTCTTTGTAAGATTTGGGTTAGAAGGAAAGAAGGCATCTATGCAAAACACGGACACATTATTTAATCTAAATTCAAGCCGTCTCTGTCCTTAAGATCTGCATGCTCCTTCTGAAAAAAATATATTTTCTTTAATTTTAAAAACTGAGATCATGTATACCTTGCTTGGAACATAGGTCCTAAGCTAAGTTAAGAATGCAAACCGTGTCTGTGTCCCCAAATGGAGTTTATAAAAACAATGTGTTCTTTGAAGGTGGCTTTTTGAGTTTTCAGTTAAAATTGTGGGCTTCATTAAACTTTATATTTACTTGCCAACTTTGCGTTCTTGTATTCATTTGAAGTCCCGTTCAGCTCTTTGGTCTATCGATTAATTTTAAAACCTTTGAAAGAAATCACCACAGGTAGATAGTTGGATAGTTACTGACACATTTGTTTAATCTGCTCTTCCTGTGTTAAGATACGAAGTTAAATGCATTGAGCATTGCACTTAAAATGTTCATTATTTCTGACCAAACTTCTCTATGTTTTTAGAATATTATAGACTAAAAAGGAAGTTAATGAGGAGATTAGAAATATTCAAAATAATAGACAGGCTATCTGGAGCCAGTAATATTGGGCCAAGGCAGAGCTCTTTTGAAAAACAACTATCTTATTCATGAGGAGAAAGAAGGCTTATTTCCTGAAAATTGAGTAAAATTTATTTCACTAGGCAAACTATGGTGATTCAAAGAAGTAATGGAATATATTAAAGTTATGTGTTTTAAAAATGAATCAGGAGATTTTGCTTAGTTGTTTAGGAGGGAAGTCACTACAAGTAGTGAAAAATGTTATAAAGATTATTTGTATCAAAAGAGAAAAAATCAAAATGTCAGTGAGTTTGATGAAATCACATGGGGAAACCGAGCAGCAAAATGGTAAGGTGAAGATTTCAGTGGGTATAATTTCCTAAGCAATTTTCTCTGGGCCAGAATGTGGATGCCTTCCCTATATACTAAATCAACTGAAGAGAGTAAGACTTAACATCCGAAGAAAAATTTTCAGGTCTCTTGGAGATAAATTTATGCAGAAGCAATGATAGGTAAAAAGAAGAGACTTCTGAAACAAGAAGTGAGTCAAGTGGAGTACTGGGATTGATAAAACAGGGCAGCAAGCAGTTGTTTAAGTCAGAGATGTGAACAAATTTTGTCACTTCATAAATAGCTTGGGGATTTTCTCTCCTCCCTTTCTTGCTTCTCTCTTTCTCTCTCTCTCTCTGTCTCTCCCTGTCTCTCTGTCTCTTTGTCTCTGTCTCTGTCTCTGTCTCTCTCTCTCTCTCTGTCACACACACACACACACCTATTTTCCCCTCAAATTTTAAATATTTATTCACTACTTCTCCACTTCTCCGAGCTACCGTTGGGCTTTTTCATGTCTTTTTAGTATGATTTAGCACTTACCCCATCTCAGAAGATTGTGAATATTTTCTTTATTCAGAGGGAAGTTCATTGAAGGCATGCTACAATTTTATATTTTTTTATTACATCTTACACATCGCTAAGTACTTCTCACATGCATTACATGTATTTAAGAAATAAAAACTTAGATTTATTTCTTATAGATTTTTTGTTATGAATATAAATTCTGGCCACAAACTTAACCCACATTAGTGGGATCATGAGGACCTTCCTTCCCTTAGTTATCTGGGTAGACACAGGGAAGAGACAGTTTAACAAATGTGCTTTCAAAGAGTATGTGAATATTGTGCTGCTGATACTTTCTCATGGACCTCAGTTACTGGACATGTTACTATTTTCCATTTGCACAGGAACAAGATACAAGATTGACAAGACCCATAAAGACCCTTTGCAGACCTTGTTATCCAACTTTCATCTTTATCTACCTGATGTATATGAACTTTGCAAGGGTTTTTGTTTATTATCCTTTGCTTTGGCAGTTACTTTGGAACTCAGGGAATCTTTCCGTTTCTTCTTAAGCAATCTTAAAATATTTTGTGTCTTTTCTCTTCACCACCTCTCCAAGACTGTTTTTTTTTTTCTTTCTTTTTTTGTTGTTTTGTTTTTCAAGACAGGGTTTCTCTGTGTAGCCCTGGCTGTCCTGGAACTCACTCTGTAGACCAGGCTGACCTCGAACTCAGAAATCCATCTGCCTCAGCCTCCCAAGTGCAGAGATTAAAGGCGTGCACCACCACTGCCCGGCTCGACTCTTTTTTTTTTTCAAATCAGTATTCCATCATACTATATTTTTTAGCAAATCAACTCAGATATATTTAGCAACAAAGCAGGATACAAATTAGTTAATCAGTAAAACAAATCTGGATATGTTTGCCTCTCACAAAACCTGCCTGTCAATGGAACATACTACAAGCCGCATCGCACTATTTAAAATGAATAGCTGGGGAGCTTTGGAGTCGGTGGCTGATGGGGAAGACCTTGCCCAGTCTCACGGTTTATTTGGCCTACACAGAATGTTTAAATATGAGTTCCTTGCCACGCTCTAAGATTCAGAAAAGTTGACACAAAACCCAAGTTCCTAAAAGAGTCTCATTTTGTAAGTAAGGCTGCAGTGAGACTGGAGCCCTGAGCGCTACTCAGTCTCAGTTTCCTCTCTCTCTCTCTCTCTCTCTCTCTCTCTCTCTCTCTCTCTCTCTCTCTCTCTCTCTTCCCCCCCCCCATATTGCTTTTCACTTGAGCTCAAGGGTTTTACCTCAATGACTTATCACTATACACAGCCTTGCCTTACTATCAACAAAATAAGAATATTTTGCTATTATTGTTGCTTTAATTTTTTTCCAGAAATAAAAGGTGATAGACTTCCTTAAAATATTTCTGTATATACACTGTAATCTCATGTATTGGGCCATATTTAGTATGATTTGATTCTTCAAATCATGAAAAACTGAGAAAGTAAATTCAACAGAAGTTTGCCAACTTTGTCTTAGTAACTCTAATTTGACCTTTTATTCTAACAACCTTGGTTAAATTTCCATTAGCCATGAGCCAAGATACTGGTAAGTGTAAGCACAGTAGTAAAGGATAAGCTGATGGAGCATTTACCACATGCATGTGTGAATGTGCACACACACAATCATGCATGCGAGCATGTGTGCATACACACGGAGTCACACACACAGAGACACACATGCATGCAGACACACAGAGGTATACATGAACACACACAGGCATATGCCCACATACACACACACTCACACACATACACACACATACACACAGGCACACACACACAGAGACACACATGCACACACACACATACACACAGGTACACACAGGCATACACACACAGAGATACCCATGCATGCACACACACACAGGCATACACATGAATGCACACACATAAACACATACACACACACACACACACACACAGACATACACATGTACACACATACAGGCCCAGGCACACACATGAAGCTGAAACTAGAGTTATTTTCCAGTTATATGTTAAACTCACCCTGTTGATCCCTGCTGGCCTCCCAGTGCTGTTTTCTGAATTTGGGGACCATTAATGTCATTATATTGGTTTTGATTACTAACAAGCTACCTTTTAAATTTTTACAAACGTATCATTGCCCTTTTCCAAACAAATTACATACATTTCCCCCATAGCATTTTAGGCACAAAATGTGTCTATCATTTCTCTTTCTAATGTATGAATAAGGTAGAAATCCTTCGACTTGGATATAGTCTCAACTAATAATGCTAGGAAATGCAATACAGTGAATGAAATAAAAGCCTTGAGGACCAGATTGTCTAACTCAGCAGAGGGAGAAGACATCTTCATTAAAGGTTGAAGGTAAGCATATTTCTGTGTTCAATAAAGACAAGTGGGAATGATCTGGGAAATATATGGATGTGTCTGATGCTTCTCAGTAATTTTAAGAAATAAATGATTAGACAGACTGTATTTTATTTATGCTGAAAACTTGTTCACATTCTCTGTGTGCTGAAACATTAAAATTAATTGAATACTGTGTATGCGACACAAATTGTGTTAGGCTTGTCAGAATTATTTAGTGTAGAATAACACTCTTACAATCTACTTTTCTGAATTATTCTAATGCCACAAACATATCTAAATATTGTTTCTCCAAAAGTTAAATATGAATATGACAAAAAGTATACATCGAACATTATTAGGAAGCTTCTTATTAGTAACTAACACTCAAGGACACCACTGCTTTTATAAGCATGGGATGCGAGGGAACTTGAAAGTGAGAACTGCCTTAGTTTAAGGGCTTTTCTGAGCCACCACTAAGTTGTTTTCCCTTTGACTGTTCTTTAGTTTGTCCTGAAAGGAAAGTTCATTCAGTAGCATCAAAGTGGATGCTGTCCATGGCGGTCTGGATGGGAATCAGTAGCAGGGGCCTCTCCTCAATGCAAGAGGTTCAACAGGGATGTCACTCTTCAGAGACACAGCAAGCATCAGGGAAGCAGAGGAAGTTTCTGAATGACCTCACAGCAGGAGACCAGCAGTCAAGACTGTAATAATAGTTTACATTGGCAGAACTCCACTTCTGGGGTGGTCCATAGTGACATTGTCAAGAATCTCTTTCATTAGTACTGTGAATACTGCAGGGACAAGTTGGTTGAAAGGTGAAAAGTTAGAAACACTGCTGTTTTTCATGGTTCTGGAGAAGGGGAGTGCACTTAGAGGCTTGTAAGCAACGGATTTTGAAAGAAAATGCAAAAATGTTTCTATTTTTTTTCTTGAGCTCTCACAAACAGTACATGTGGCTCCTCATTAACAAGCCATGCTAGCTCTGTCCTCTTGGAACTCTGGTTTCTTTGGATAGTTTGAATTTATTTTGCTAGCAAATCCCAGTTTACTGAGCTTCAGAGATTCGGGCTTGGGCTACTTGCAGCAGCAGTTTCCAATGCTGGAAAGCAAATAATACTCAAAGATCAGAAGTATGTTTACTTAATCGATTTTAATGATTAATAATTTGTGAACATTTCATTTTTATTTAAAGAATTAAAGATTTGTGCCATGTTTCAACTCTGTGCAAACTTAAGAGTTGCACTGTTCTCACGTGGTGTTTTTCCTTCCTACTCAATCCTTCACCTAGGAACAATCCAGCCCTCGATCTGAATGTAATCACTGCTTTGTTCTAAGTGTACATTTTAGTATTGTTCATACACAGATGAAATAGAAGGAAATGGGAAAAAAGATAACTCTCATGAGCTAGAGCAGTATAAAATTGATAAGCATGTCATAATTTTAGAATTTTATATTTAAAGAAATCTCAGATTTAGCAGGTCTTGAAAAAGATCAAAATTCACTCACAACTTATTGCCATAAGAGCAACTCTTTCAAATGTGTATAAATGGCATTCTAACTGGGTCCAGCTTAATGGCACAACATCTTAGCAGTAATAAATAATGCTAACATGAAAGTATCTACTTGGTTTGACTTGTATTAATTGAGAGATTTAAGGTATGCAGCCCATTATTTGAAGCTGTTTTTAATTTAACCTGAACTCATATTTTCAATTCAAAACTCCATTTGCCACGTATAGTTGGATAACAATATCAGTAAAACCGTGTAGGCTGGCTTGTTATTATCTACTCCTTTGTTCTCCAGCCCTGTAATTTGAATCTAGGTGTTGAAGATTAAAACACTGCTTCCTGCTGATTCCAATTTTCTCTGGCAGGTCTGGAAACCTCAGTTTTATAAAATCACAAATTACTGCTGTATCTAGAGCGTTGCCACTGTTCTAGACATATTTTTCTCAACAGAACAACAGCATCTCTGTATTTCTGTTGCATTTTCCTAGAGAAATTAGTTTCCTTATAAAGGTCTAGGTATCCACAACATGAAAATGGAGATATCTGGAGGCGAAGAGATAAACAGTTAATTTCTATAAAATGCTGGCTGCTTACTTATTGACTCATGCTTGCATCTAGCCTCAGATACTCTTCCTCTGCAAGGACAAGTGGAGATACCAACCTTAATCCCACGACAGCCATTTTTTTCCATTTAGTTTCTCAAAACCAGCCATGGGTATAAGGCTCTCTCTCTGAAGGAAAGCATACAGGCTTCTAACTTTTGTTTCTGATACTGTGAGATTTCAGGAGGTTAGTGTTTCAATTGCTGTAATTAACATACATTTAACCTATACAGAGATCCTTGATGTGATTGTAGGAGAAGCCAGAGGTGACATTATTACTGGGCTCCTACACTTTCACACTGATGTGAAACTTGCAATTTTGAATATCTGAGCTGTAAAGAGATGAGATTTATTTATTAATTTTTTTTTAGTTATAGGACTTTAAAACTTTGGATGAAGTAAAGTTTCACTATTTTTATTTAACAAATCATTATCAATGTCAGTATACATTGGGCAAAATAAAGTCAACCAATACCGAAGGAGGAAAGGCCATGTCGACTGGTTCTTCTGGCCATGTTTAAGCACCTTAGAGCAGAGGAGTTAGGATTCTCATGAAGTAACTCACGAAAATTCCATGTTATTTAAAAAATATTAGTGAGTTGATATTTTCTTTGGTTTTAAATATAGCAATAATATTGAGAAACACAGGGTAGAAAATTATTAACAATTCAGAATGTGCAACATATATTTTCAAATTTATAGATACAGATGATGTATCTGTAGTTTCTAATAGATCAACAATATGAGATCATTGGTTATGAACAAAGTGATGAATGCTTTGTATCACAATAGTTTCATCTTTTCTATCATTGAGGCATAGGTACATAGATGATAGAATAATATATATATTATTCTGTAATAGTACATTTACCCTACAAAATACATGAGTTTATAGAAGAATACGTCATGTATCATTCAGCATAAAGAAATTCCATAGAAAGTAGCAACATTGGACCCTTTAAAGTACAGATTTTTTTGTATTGCCCAATGTAACTTAAAAATAATGCATGTCACAGTGCTTATATGGAAATTAGTGGGTTTCCCAAAGCAATAGCCTATGACCCACTGAGGTTCTATACCACATCTTACCTTCAGAACTATGTATAAAAATGCATATATATGTATGTACATGTATACACTACATCACATAACAAGTATAAATATGTACATGTACGAATATATAAATCAAATTGATTCTGAATTTAATGCATTTCAGAAGAAAGTGGTTGATCACAGTTAATGATTGTGCTAGATATTCATATAAGTAGACATACAGTTAAGACTATGTATACATAAAATACAATTTAACTTTATTATATACTTCATATATTTTAAACTGTAAATATATAAACTTCATTATATGTTCTTTATATATTTCATTAAAATACAAATTCACCACTTTGCTTCCACCAGCCCCTTCCAACTTCTTCCATATACCCCACTCTCAAATTCATCAAATTTAAGTCTTCCCCAGTTATTATTGTGATATATTCATATTCACAAATGTATAACAATGACTTCTTGAATCTGTTTTGTTGTCTGTGTTTATATGGTTTCAGGGTTGGTGACTCTGTACTGGAAAACCAATTTAAGAACTATCCCTAAGACTTATCTCCTCTCTCCCTTGTCATCAGTTGTCAGTAAACAAAAGACTAAAAGGAGAAGAGAAAGAGAGAGAAAGGATGAAGTGGAGAGTGCAGGGAATGAAAGGTAGGGGAAGAATTGATTGAGTTATTTTTCAAGTTTATATGTTAATCATCTTCCATGGATCTCTGAGACATAACCAAGGTAAATTAAAATAAGGACTGAGCTGACTGTTGCAAAGCCTAATTCACTGTAACCACACGAGGAGTTCCTGAGCACATGCCAGATTACAAAAATACTCTCTATGTTGTTTACAGTGGAATTAGTCAGTTTATTAGTTAGAGTGCTTCATTATGTATATAAAAAATGCCAGTGATAGTCTCCTAGTCAAAATAAACAGGCATAAAGTGTTCTGCATACACAATTTGTTGGGAATAGTTACTTTGCTATTTATTTAATAATTGACCATAAATGGAGTCAAAGTGCAAAGGGAAAAACTAAAAAAGCAGCCCACTAAGGGCTTTTTGAAAGATTGATAAATAATGTGGAATCTCAATTAGGCTGGAGAAGGAATGCAGATATTAAAAATTTGGTCAAGAATCTAATTAGCTGGAGGTAATTAAACAGTCTCACACGGGGTCATTAATCTTTTCCATAGACCTTTGATGTTTTGCACAGTGTCTTCTAGTCATTAATAAAATTCATAACACTCTACTTTGTGCTGTTTTATCATCATGTTTTTTACTCTGTAAGAGCATAGAGCAAGTGTCATTATATCACAAGGACCTTACTTTAGTTAATTTCTTTTATTCCCCATATACTTGTTGGGATTAACCGTTTAGAAACCCAGATGAAAAATCAAAGGACACAATTGAATATACACTTAACTTTAGTAAATAATATAATCTTACAATTTTGTTAACAATTTTGTGGGTTTTTTTTTAAATAAGGTCCATGCAAATGTCTCTCAAAAAGGTAAATGATTTTGGAAGGAAATTTAGTTATCAGAAGATGTACAAAGTCACATATTAAAGTTTCAATTCTTCAAAGATAGGTTTACTTAATAAAACAGACTGAAAGGAAATTATTGAGCAAAAATTATGCATCGAATACCAATGGATATGGATGCATTTAATAGTGCATTATTTTGATAAGTTTCCAAATATTAACATATTGAGAACAAGCTGGATTATATAAGACAAGGAAAATATATAGATGATTCTTATGATAAGGAGAAAAATATTTTATCATGAGAAATGTAACATTTATACATATATCACTTTATTTAAGTCTTTAAAACAAAGGAAGCCTATTGTTTCATTTGAATTAATTGTATTTAAAATAGAGTCTGTTACTTTAGAACCCATTTTACATGTACCTGGGTAGACCATATTATATTAGCAGCGAGTGCTAAAACAGATTCATTTATTCTGAACATTTGACTCTATCACATACTGACATTAGAAAATGTACAAAATGTATCTGAACATAACAGGAAGACTTAAAATTTATTCCCTATAGAAGTTCACAGAAAGAGTTTTCTGCAAATACATAGCATGTAAAGGATTATTTTACATAAAGCATTGATGTTTCTAACGCACTACTTGTCAGCAAACTAAAGAACTCAGGCTTATTTAACTAAATTCACTTAAATTTGCTTCCGGATATTTAGAATTTTAAGATATTATTATCTTTGTTCAGAATCTGTAGGTGTTGTTTTCAAGGTTCATATATTACAGATAACTACCGTTAGTTCTTTAAAAATCATGATAAAGATATTATCATCATAATATCTTTAGATATTATGATAATAACATCTAGATAAGATAAGATCTGTAAGATAGATAAGATCTGTGTGATATTAACCCCTATATAATACCCCATTAAATATTGTAACAAACTATGGGATTTAATAACAATATATGCATATTTGTTGCTTAAACAGTAAGAAGAATTAAGTTTAGAAAAAAATGTCATGAGCATCCTAAAAAAAGAAGATCTTATTAAAAATCAATATCTTGACTTTCATTATCAGTATGTTATATAAGATTGTGATACAACCCGTTTAGTTTAATATGAGGAGACCTCATATACAAGAAGGAATCACTTAGAAAACTCCATTTGAAATCCCCAGTCAAAAATAGAAACACTCACTCACAATGATTAAAATTTAACAGTGATTTGACTAATCAGGGTGTTTATTCTAAGCAATTACGTTGTATTGCTAATTGTTAATTTGTATAGCTTTGTTATTCTCGTTAATATAAAACAGGTTGAGCTTAATGACTAGAGGAATGTAAATAAAATAATAAAGTATTTAAATTTTTTCAGGGGCTTAATACCATGGAGGAGTAACCAAAAATAAAATAAAACTAAGTTTAGATCAGACTATGAGATACAGGCCACCTGTGATGGATTTTCTGCATTTCATTTGTGCAGTAATTATCTGTCTTATATGAAGCCCCAAACAGTAATCCATTTTAAGAAATTTAAAATACCTTCACATAATAATAAAAAATGTGCACAGGGATGTTGGTAACACTGAATTCAAGTAAAATTTTAAATAGAAAAACTTGCCTAAGATGCTTATATGCTTTTGTGTCTATGTATTTGGTGAGATTTTAGGGATGCCAGTTTTATTGAATATTTTTCATATAGGAGATAATGCCTATCTTAGAAGAAAAAATAAACAGACCACATATTAATGCAATTTATCATCTTGTGGCATATAAAAGTCCTTAAAAGCGGTTTTAAAGCAAAATGATTTAAATGTAAATAAAAAAATCTATGTATTTAATAAATAATATCAAAGCTGTGTTTTCATGAGTAAATAAACTACATAAATATTAAGGCAATAGACATTTGTTATTTTAATATTTAGGTGTTTTACATACAATGGTTATGTTAGCTCACTGGATATTCATGTGAAATTTAAATAGTTTGCTCAGAAATTGAGAACTGTGTAGTTTGTTAGAGGAGTAAATATTTCCTTTGTTAGGTTCATCTGTATCTTTTAGTCTGGGCTTATGCCTCTTTCTTTGTATGAATATTACCTAGGAACAATGCAGGAGCACATTTGGATCTGATGGAAATCTGAGGTTCAATACTAACCCTCAATTTCCGGCTTAACTGTAAGGTCATTCCACAAACAGTAGGGCATACAGAAATACACAATTCAAGACCATTAAATCATTTCCTGTCCTTCTCCCCATCAACTGTTCCTGCCAGAACAGCTAATCATGACCTATTTTCATCAAGTAAAAGTAGCTAAGAAAAGAAACATGCAGTAGAGGAAATCTCTAAATGTAGTTATAAAATCTGGACTTAAGAGGGCAGGAGATACTCTATATCCAAACGGCAGCAGATCAAGAAAAACTCTAATAGAAAAAATCATTCTTATATTTGAGTGTATGATAAGGTGATTTATCTTCAATAAACTCTATAAATGCTTTAGTTACATTGACACCATGATTAACTGGATTTACAATATTGGAAGTTGTGGACTTTCCTACCCACAGTATTCTGTTTACTTCATTAAATTTGAATTGATTATGAATTTTTTTGTTATATTTTTTAGACATTTAAATTTTCTGTTAGTTCTTGGATTCAGGAAGAGGGGATTTAACTCTAAACTGTGAGTAGAGGACATAGCATTCACTTAAAGTAGAATATAAAGGCTTTCAAATCTTTGCTTTATACTAAAATACACTCCTTAAAATCATTGATAACATACGTCTTGAATGAATTCATCACTAAATTAATGTGAATTTTTATGTATAAATCAGTGTGTTGAATTTCTAATATCTCAACTGAATGTCTACACCATTCATTTTCTTATTAAATTTAATTTTAAAAATCGGTGGAATTGAAAATCTGAAAACAATAAACATTTTGGAAAGTGAATCTTAAGTGATGATCATTTGTAGTAAGATATTCAGGAAAATCTGCCAATAAGTACAATGCATAGTAGCATTATTTTCATGTGGCAAACATGTATGTACATATGTGTGTGTGTATGTGTGTGTGTGTGAGTGTGTGTGTGTGTGTATCCACTTATACATCTCTAATAACATATTCAAATAATTTTGCAAGAAGTTCAGTGTTATTTTTAAAGATATTTTTAAACATATTATTCATTTCTTTACCAAATTTTCATTATATTAACAGGATACTTTGTCTATTCTGACATTGTTTAAAATCCAATTAAATATGAAATTTAAGTTGTAACTATAATAGATACTATTTGAAATAAAATAGTTTTTCAAAATTTTTTATATGTCTCAATATTACTCCACTGACTAAACATCATAAAAATAGAAATAGAAAAAAAGTGATCAAAACTGTCCACATTCCTTAGCATTTGAAATACTCAGGGAACTGAAGAAGAAGGATATTATGAGGCTAAGGATGGGTATAAAGAAATGGAGACTGGACTTATTTTCATTCTGGAGAATGTTATAAATTCTTGCCCTTCTCAAAGTATGAATACTTCCATTACATTGACCATTCTGAGCACTGTCTACTTCTCTCATGAAGACACTAAAGTAAACAGTAGCCTTTTATTAGATACTTGTTTGCCTTGGATCTAAGAATTATAAAACATTTTTACTTCTAAAATCACAGGATGGACTCTGGGTTACTCCTGGACTTGCCTTGTTAATGATTCTCCCTTCTACAAATTCTTTATTTTTGAAATTACGATTATATTATGCTCCTTCTACTTTTCCTCTAAACCCTTTCATATACTATCCATTACTCTTTCAAATCTAAATCATTTTTTCTTTGTTAATTATTGCTACATTGTGGGAAAGATTATAGGCCACAGCTGTGGAGTCCCAGTGGGTTTCCACGCTGAGGTGGGTTCCACATGCAGGAGGAATGTCTAATGTTCCAGCAGCCTGGAGGCTTTGGCGGAGGCAGGCCCCAATAACACGAGGAAGTACTTGGTTCCAAAAGGGTTTATTGTCATGGCGGTTAGTGGATGGATCTTGGCATACCCCATAAAACTCAGGGCAGTCCCGAGTTAAATAGGGAGGGAGAAAGGGAGAGGATCAGGGAAGGATCTGGGGAGGCATGCTTAATTTGCTTCACCTCTGGCCTTCATTAGTATGTAAATCCCTAGGGCCTGAGGCCTCTAGTCACGCCATCTACCTGTGCACATTAAGAGGGGCTGTAATGGCCTACATGACTGAACAATGTAATTCTATGGAGACTAGACTGCTTGTCAGGATTCTGGGTTCTGGGGGCACACTGAACTCCTGCCAGTTCTCACGTAGAGTCTCAGGGTTCTAGGCACATGCCTAGCCATGAACCAGAATACCCTTACGCAGTCCCACACTACATACCTTATATTTATAAATAAAACTTACTCAGACCATGTAATATTACTCATATGTTATTTTTCTGATTGATACCGTATTGTTGAACCTTCTTTTAGTGTCATTGCAGGAACGAAAGAACTGTGAAATCTGCATTGAGACTTATTTTTGTTATTGCTAATATCAACTTACTAGTAATTTATAGACTTGAGTGAAGATCATCTCTGATACAGAAAAATTAGTTCACAGGCAATCACAATATTCTCTATGCTTTTATGCCTTCATGTGCAGCATTTCCTCAGTAACATACCTTGGGATTTTAATCAGTAAAATGAATTTTTAAATCAAGGTATTCCTAGCATATTCCATCCAAATATCATACTCATAAAATATTCAATTTGAATACTTCAAATGTTCTACAAGTAAATTAAAATATCTCATGTACTTATTGATCTAGCCTTAGGAATTCTGAAAGGCTTTGGACCATATGGGGACATAATTAGTTTGCTATTTTTCATGATGTCTCTGAACTATTTAGCTCATGACAGAAACTACATTCATAGTATCAAACATACTTGCCATGTTTCTACAGGGATGAATCCTCCGCAAAAATTTCAATACTCACTCTAAGGTCAGATAAGTTACCTCCTAAAAGGAGGTGACATCTTGACATTTGCTTTCTATTTTATTTAACTTCCTGAGATATAATATATGAGAATCACTGACCACCCTAGGCAATACCCTTATTTAAACTTTTTATAGTGTGTTCTATCAAACCTTTTTCTGAGGAAATCAATAGATCACTGCCTATGAAACAAACAAAGGCTTACCTGAAAGAGATACCAACCTTGACAATGATGGTATTCTTCATTATACAAACATCTTTGCCTCTCCAACTACAACTAGATGTAAAGAAAAGCAATTTCAAAAAGTGAAGTATAAATCTGCACCAAGATATGCTACAACCCTAAAGATCTTAATGAGTTTCTAAGTAATAGAAACAAATTTTTGAGAATATGTATCCAAATGGATATCAATTTGGGTGGACAGTGAGAGAAATATAAAGCTAGATTAGGTTGAGTTTGTTTTTTTTATTGGATGTCTTATTTACATTTCATATGTTATCCCCTTAGCCCATTCCCCCCGTCCCAGGAAACCCCTATCCCATCACCCCTCCTCCTGCTTCTCTGCAGATGTGCCCCTATCTACCCCCCATTCCCACCTCCCCACCCTCAAATTCCCACCCACTGGGGTGTCCAGCCTTCATGAGACCAAGGATCTCTTCTCCCACCTATGCCTGACAGGGCCATCCTCTCTCACATATTAGGTTGAGTGTGTTAACATATGTCTATGGAGCTCAAATTGTGAGTTAATATTACAGCTGAGATTATACTCATGACTCTGTCCTCAATAATGGGAAGTCTAGAAGACATGCCCTGCATTAACCCTATAAGAAACAGATTTCTGAGAGATGTACTTGCATCATTGATTAGCTGTGCTAGATGTGATACTGCCTAATGTGACAGTTTAAATATACTGGTTCTAATTAGACTCCATAGTACCAAGAACCAAAGGCACTAGTGAGTCACCAAAAACAAGGTGAAGACATTTATTATAACAGACATCATAGCAAAGCAATGTTGAAAATTTTCCTACTGATGTAGACCCTTGACACTGACTCATTAATCATAATGTTTCCAGAACTGAAATAAACAAGACTACTGTGATAGCTTGTTTTAGTTTCCAGCTTGATGCAATCTAGAATCATCTGGGAAGACAGATTTAATGAGGATTGTCCAGATTTGGTTGGATTGTGTGTATGTCTGTAGCAGATTTTCTTGGTTACATTAAGGCTGGATGACTCACGTATCAAGGGAAACACCATTTTCTGAACTTGAGTGATGAACTGGAGAAGTGTCGAGAATGTGAACTGACTACTGTTTAACGTGT
Organism: Grammomys surdaster; assembly: GCF_004785775.1. NCBI lineage: Eukaryota > Metazoa > Chordata > Mammalia > Rodentia > Muridae > Grammomys > Grammomys surdaster. Next base: position 4,268,825 of record NW_021620713.1, on the reverse strand, counting down.
ACATGTGTTTAATGATTACTCTTTGTTTTTGACATGACATGATCCAGTTCCTACCCCAAAACTTCCTTGATGTGGTTGATTGTAAACTGGAATTTTGAGATGAAAATCAACATGTTGTCTAATTTCCTTATCAGTAAGAACACTGAGAATGGTACTAAGATACCTGCTAAGATTTTTCTCAAGTTGCAAAAGTAGAAAATTTCCGTAGCAAACAAATTAAAGAATATCCTAAATGACCTCAAACATCAATTTCTATAGTCAAGAAATTTTTCAGACCCAAGCCCCTCTAATCAAAGGGAGGAGGGTCATCTCGATAAAATCTCACTACCACAATGAAAATACTTACTCTTAATATTTCTTTAATGCTTATCCCAAAGAACTATTTAGCTACTTTTGGTTACTGCTACAAAATACTTTAAGTAAAAGCAATTTGTGGAGAAGTTTTGGGGTCACACTTTCCCAGGGTGTTTGTAAGGTCAGGGAAGGCATGGGTACAGGTGGAAGACCTCATCTTAACAGATCTTAGCAAGCAAAGAATATGGGGGTTGGCTGAGGCTATAAATTTTCAAATTCTGCCCCAAGTACTGTACTTCCAACAGCAGTGTTCATAAATTCATGAAACAGTGCCACCACTTGAAGATCAAGTGATCAAGTACACAAGTCTATGGGAATATTGCATATTCAAAACTCCACATCGTACAGCTTTCTATATAAATAGCCAAACATTTTTGGAAAAAGAAATAATCAGAACTTTTAGAGCCTATTGGGTAGTGGCTCTGGCTCTGAATTAACATTGTTTCCTGTGGACCCTATACAGCATGTTTACCTCCAGCTAAAGTAGGGAATTATAAAAGTCAGCTTATCAATGGAGTTTTAGGCAAAGTCTGATTCATTGTGTAGTATAACAGATCATTAAACTTACACTGTGGTTATTTCCATAGTGTCTAAATGAATAATTGGAAGAGATACACTTAGAAATTGGCAGAATCCCCACATTAGTTCCTTGCCCTGTAGAATGAGAGCTATTATGATTGAAAAGGTCAAATGGAAATTAATAGAGTTGCCTCTGCCAAATCAAATAGTGAACAAAAATCACATCACTGAAGAGACTACAGGTTAGTGGAGTCACTTGGGATTTTAGAAAACTGGTCTGTAGACAATGATTCTTTTTTTGAGAGATAGCTCTTATGTTGCTATTGGGCCTTCAGTGTAAACTAAATTCTTGATTGTAAGTTGCCATGCAACTTGAGCTCACGAATATTGCCCACTTGAGATAGATTTAAAATTCTAGGAAGTTGAATTAGCATAGCCACAATCTATCATTGAATGGAAATGATACATATCTAGTCAGTCCAGAGCAAGTTCTCAAGGCAAAATGATATTACATGAATTTGTTGCATAATCGCATTTTCCTGATACAATACTTATTACCTTCACAAAATTATTTGTGCTTTTCAGTCTTGTGATATGACTATATGTTGTGGAGGAACCGAGCAGTAGGGTTTGGTCTATGAATATTTCTGCATGCTATGGAGGCACCACCTGGAACTGTAGAACTGGAGTATCACAGTCCCATTCTAGGACAGTAGTAAAAGGTAGAGGTGACAGAAAACTTCAGTCGGCAGAACACCAAGCACTGCTCATGGATGTACATTTTTCTGGTAAGGGAAAACACCAACTGTGTGAATATATAATAATTTATGGGCTGTAGCCATTGGTTAAGTTGTACAGTTGGAAATTTGTGGGAAGATAACTAGAAAATTTTTAATAAAGACATTTGAGGAACAGATTGTATGGGTAGATCACTTTAAATTTGCAGAAGGCATAATACTTGTGTCCCATGTAGATGTATATCAAAAGGTGACTTCAAAAGAAAAGTGCATCACAAACACTAGGTAGGACGACTCATTCTGTCAGTAGTTGGTAACTTCTTTCCCTACTCATCCACATCATAATCCAATGATCCCATGAATAATATAGCCATGGAAGCAGAGATGGCAGTGATTCATGGGCCCACCAATATACATTTTTATTCACAAAAGCAAACACAACTATTATTGAAGCTTAGTGATAAGGCCTTCTGTGGAGACTAGTACTTAACTCATAATGTGGCATAATTCCCTAGGAAAGCCATTCAAAGATCTGGTGATAGGTTGTCTAAATTGTGTACACTGTCTACATTGTGTATATTGTACAAAGAGCAAGCATTTTGTCTTCATAATAGATTCTTATTCTGGAAAAGGATTTGTCTTTTCTGTACATAAATCCTCTACCAAACTACTATATGAAGACTTAAAGATTGCCTTATCCTCCTCATCTTATTCTACACGTTTTTTTATGAACATAGTTCACTTGACAGCCAAAAATGTGCAGCAGTAAGCAAATACTCTTGGACTTCCTAAACCACATTTCCCATATCTCAAAACAGCTGTCTTGATAAAGGTATGGAATGATCTCTTAAAGCTACAGTTAAAGAGTCCAGAAATATGGCTTAGTATTTAGTACCACTAACTGTTTTTTAATAAGACCTAGATTTAATTTCTAGTACTCACATGGTAGCTCAAAACTGCGTATGGATCCTGTTCAAGGGCATCCATTCCTTTCTTCTGCCCTCTGTGGGCACAATGCACATATATGATACATATGCATAAGTGTAAGCCTCACACATATAAATAAAATAAATAATTTTAAAATACAAGTTTATTAAAATAGAAGTGCTTTACTCTCCTCTTCCCTTTTCTTCTCCCAGTCCCTCCTGGGCATTCTCCCTCTCAAAACCTTCTTATGCTCCACAACTATCAAGAGAACCTACTGATTCAATTTTGTTGCTTGTTTGGATATGGTCTTCAGTGATTAAAAACTCTGTGTTGACACAGGAGACACAGCAGAAAATTGGACAGAATAATGAGGTAGAATATCAGGAAGCCTACTGTGAAATAGTCTGTCCTAGAAATAGCTGTAAAATCAAGACAAGAACAATGACAGGCAACGGACATCTTAATGTGGAAGAATAAATTTTCATTGGGACCCCTCTTTACACAAAGATCTATAGGCAAGTAATGACTGCTACAACAAGAAAAATTAGCCTCTCCCATGGATGAGCCACCTTATTGATTGTTCAATAACTCTCTTTATAAACAAATTTTACCTAACATTTACACAATGGACAGGCTTGCTGACAGGAGCCTTATATGGTTGTCTCCTGAGAGACTCTGCCAGAGTCTGCCAAATACAGAGGAAGATGCTCACAGCCAACCATTGGACTGAGAGCAGTGTCCATGATGCAGGAGTTGTAGAAAAAATTGAAGCAGCCGAGGGGATTTGTTGCCCCTTGAGGGGAGCAACAGTGTAAAATGGCCAGACCCCCCAGAGCTCCCGGGGACTTGACCACCAACCAAAGAGTTGAGGTCCATGGCTCTGGCAGCGTATGTGGCAGAGGATGGCCTTGTTGGAAATCAGTGAGAGGAAGGGTCCTTGGTCCCATGGGGGAAAGGCGGGAGTGACTGGGTGAGAGGGAGAGCACTCTCATAGAGCCGGGCAGAAGGGAATAGGGGAATAACATTAGAAATATAAATAAAGAAAATATCCAATAAATGAAAAAAAGGACAAGGCGGAAGGGACTACAAAAAAAGTGCCTAAAACATTAAATAGGAGACAATAGGTTAAAGAGATTTTGTAGATTATCCAAAAGAGGGTACATGCTTTGAATCTATTTATTACATAAAATCTGTATTTACTGTAATGTTCCTTCTGTAGCTAGAATTCATGGGTCCAGAAATCTGGGATGAAAGTAGTAATGGTATAATTCACTATCATCCCAGTGACTCACTAGGCAAATTTTGCTTCCTGTTCCTGTGACATTCTCTTCTTCTGATCTAGAAATTTTGATGCCATGGAGAAAATGGAAGTGGGAGTACTTCTCCCAGGAAGTGTAACAAACACTCCATTGATGAGCAAACTCTTCCTGGCCGCTTTGCATTCCTGAGATTAATGAGTCAACAGGATGACAAAGGAGTTACAGTGTTAGCAGAGGCCATGGACACAGTCAATGGGAAAATGTTCTGCCATTCTACAATGCAGTAAGGAAATCTATTTCTGGAGATCAACAGAGGCTTTCCAGTTCTCTTGGTGTTACTTCATCATGTGCTTAAGGTTAGTGATAATTGTAAAAACTCAATCATAGCAGCATGATAAATGTCCCAGACCCTTTAAGAATAAAGGTTATGCTGACAACTGGGACAAAGTGGCTGTGATGGGTTTAATAAGAAAATTATTCATCAGAGATATGTATAAGTATCACAAGTGGTTTTTCCTTTTCTTCTTTCTAATAGAACACTTCACTCCTACCAATGGTGTGTGAGGGGAGAATAAAGATTATTATGTATAAGCCTTCCAAGAAAAGAACCAAGAAACCTTCAGGTTCTTGTCGGTGGTGGATAAAATAAAGTATGGGCAGCAGAAAAATCAATTATAAACAATGGGTAATGCTACTTGACTGTTTACAGAAATAGTGTGCTCGGAGTGTTTCTTAACTATTTTTAAGACCATGGTTTTACACATAGGGAATCTGCATTTAGTTTATACTTGTGGTTTTATTCCTCTATTTGCCTTTCTTTTCTTTTGCATTTTCTTTTCTTTTCTCTTCTTTTCTTTTTTACTTAACCATGTAGTGTAATATTGGTTAAGTTAAACGTATTTATATTTGTTTTACTTATTCATGTATTCTGAGAAAGAATAGTATATTTTCATTTATATATAGCATATCATGATACGTATGATCATGGCATTTTATTCTCATTTGGAAACTATGTACAAAATAAAATTATTTGATTGAGTGACAAATTCAATAAAGATAGACTAGTGATGGCCAATCTTAGTTGTCAATTTGAGTGGCTCTGCCATAAACTATGCAACATGCTTTCTCAACAAATATTTTATGACATTTCCTTTAACAATTAGTTGAAATATGACTCTCTTCCAGAGTAGGTAGCACCTTCTGATTGTTGCCCAGATATAAAGATATCTGAGGAAAAAATGCTGCTACTTTTCACCTATCTGTCTTTACACCTTGATGGTGAGTTCATGCTACAGATGCTGCTGTATTGCTATAGATGCTACTGTTCTTTGGTGACAGCAGAGCCCAGCATCATTAACCCTTCAATATGGACCCAAGATTATATTCTATATGATCCTTTGAGTCTACATTTCTTGCTAAGACTCTTGAACCAGCTAGTGGACTCTGAGAATTGACTTGTCTCCATTGTTAAGACAGTCTTTTTGGGCTTAGTTCATTCTATAAATTGTGTTATTTTATTTCAGACTGGAAAAATATCAGATGAACTTTCATTGTCTTTTCTTTTCAAAGATTTTTAGTTCAGCTGTAAACAAATACATCTGGTTAGAATGCTCATTATCCTTATGTAAGTCACATGATTATACAGATACAAGAGAATAATTTACTTCTTTTTTCTTTTATGCTTTCTACTTAAAATAAGCACTTAAAAATTTGCTGTGTAGGCATGGCTTTGTTTTCATCACATTGAATTTCTATGTTTATTTTATCAAGTAACCTCCAAATGTTATTCCTAGAGATGGGAGGACTAAAACCACTGACCCAAATCATGTGACCAAATTAAATAAAACAAGCAATTAATTAAAGCAAGGATTTGTATTTGTGTACACAGGCTGCCTTCCTCTAAGGCAGGATTCCAGAGGTTGGTATTGGAGGTAAGGAAGACAATGCGTCTATAATGCTCAACAGTAGAGAGTTTCTAAATGGGGGACTGGTCTGGACTCATTGAGAGAAGACACACCTACCATGTGAGAAACTTGAAGTCCCAGGGAATGAGGAGGGCTGGAGTGGTGTGGGGGTGTGTGGGAGGCATATACATTCTCTAGAAGACTGGGGAGGAGGAATGGGATGAGGAACTGTTGAAGGGCAGGATGGGAGTGAGATAAAGACTGGACTATAAAAAGATAAAAGATAATAAAGAAATCTTTGATAGGATCTTATCATTTTTTTATTGGCTTGGGAAGGGAAAATTTTTTAATGTAGTAAAAGATTCATTGCCAAATCACAAATTATACCTGTTTGGTTAGCATAGATAGAACAAACATTTTAAGGTAATATAACTTTTATATATCAATATGTACTACATGTAACTATTTTATGTAATGTATTTTCCTCTGTAACTACATTCTGCTGAAATTAGAATGCCACTGTTAGGGACCAGGGAGGCTGGAATATTAATCAATAGCCAGGAGGAGCTTAGGAAAATGGGACATTCTCCAGAAGCATCTGGTTTGTTGAGCCCATTGTAAAGAAAGAGAATAATCGCATAGACTATATTGGTTTACAACAGCTTTCAGAAAATCCAGGGCTTTCAGATTTTTAAGGGTTAGCATACTGCAGATCACCTTTGGAGAAGTTGGTAGTTTGCATCTGGTTTCTATATGGTCTCTTCTAGCTGAATGGAATTCTACAAAGACAGATACAGACTAGAGATAGAAGTTAATGATAAAGAAGTTAAAGAAAACTTTTATATTTGGAGCTTCCCTCTCATGAATAGTCAATAGTTAGGAGAGCTTACATTGTTGATTGACAAGAATACTTACCTGAAGCCCTTTTAAGTTGTGAGAGGTGGATAAATATCTTCAATTTTTCTTTGGCTCCCTGAAGCTTATGTTACCATTATTTATAATTTGCATTGAAGTTCATATTGTAGGAAAAGTAGGTAACTGGCATCTGTTAAACAGCTGGAGTAGACTAACACCTTTGAGTCATAACAAGAGCTATTGCTTCAGATTAAAAAAAAACTATGAATATTTGTTTGGGCTGATATACAGATTGGCAGAGGTGTTTTTAGTAAGTAGCTAACTTAGTAAGTAACTAAGTAGCATCTTTAAGTTTATATTTAGAAGAAGACAACCAGAGGAAATTTAGCATCTCGAGCTTGGGATTGTTAGTAGTATTCAGTGGTTTACCACTGTTTACCGGAACTCCATTGATCAGTGTTAAAATTGTTAACTTCTGGTACAATAGAATAATTTATACTTTGGTACGTAAGTCACTTTCTTAGATCTTCATGACTTATCTCGACTTTTTATATCCTCAGAAATGTATCATTTAAATTATTTTTAGGCCTTTGTAATTTATATAAAGCTTGAGCTTTTTTCTTTTTCTAAAAAAAAAATATGTGCAGTTTCATAAATTCAAGATATTATTAACATGTAGATCAATAATTTGCATATTTCCTCTTTGCCTCAATGCTCCCATATAAGTTAAAGTGCCATCCTTTTTCAGAGTAGAGTTCCATACAGCATGAAGAACTCTGGAAATCCTATAGAGTTGGGGGGAGGAAGGATTGTAATAACCACACAGGTCAAGGACACAAAAAACTATACACAACAAACTAACAAACAAACAAAAAGAGAAAACAACTAACCAACCAAACAAACAACCCCAAGCCCCATAGAACCAACTACTCTAGGCTCATAGGGGCTTGAAGAAATTGAATCAACAATCAGATATGCATATATGTTATAGTTGTGTGCCTTGGTCTTCTTGCAGGACTCTGAACAGTGGGAGAAGGGGCTGTCTCTGACTGTTTTAACTGCCTTTGGGATCCTTTTCCTTCCACTGGGTTGCCTTGTCCAGATTAAATACAAATTATGGTGTCTAATCTTACTGCAACTTGATATGCCATGTTTGGTTGATAACAAAATTACTCAATCATTTATCATTAGATATACTTAAGTCTTTGATTACTGAGAGCAGACTTTGCAAATCAAGTTAATTTAAATAGTAAAATATACAAATGAAACCTGTTTATCTTTAAATATGAAGTCTCTTAGTAAGACAAACCTGTCAATGAGTTTGCCTTTTTTTAATCAGGCAAATGAGGGAAAAATAACACCTGTTTTTATATGTGCAATGCATTGACCAGGCAGTTGCTGCTAAATTGATGAAGCTACAGTGAGTCCTCAGCACCATCAGAAATCTGAGAAGGATAAATAATAGGGTAATATAATCCAAATGGACTATGTATGAATTAAAATGACAGATGCCCTAGGCCCCCTTGGTTTTAATGGCTTTATTGGAGGCAGTGGTTATAGGACTTTGACTGCTTCATAAGACAGCATTATATCTTCAGGTACCATATAGGACAGTATCAGCCTTTGGGTGCCAGACTCAGGTCTGAGGGATTTTACTGTAGACGACAAACCTGGTAGAAAATCTTTACTTTGATTAGGCAGAAAAAAGCAGTCAGCTCAATAGTGTCCATAGTTTGTGCAAGACCCTGGTGACAGGTGAGCTTGAGGCAGTTTGCAGAGTGGTTAGCATTACCATACTCTAGGTGGAATCATCATTCCCCATATGTCTTCTTTGGAGTCCTTTGGGTTCCCCCTAGTTGGTGGAATCTGTCTATAATAGCTGTCTTTCTCCATTAAACTTTTAAAATGCCATATTCAGCAGATCTCTAAAAAGGTTTGAAGGCTATTTATTAGATATACCTTATTTCAAATAAAATTTTCTTGGTTTTAGTTACTTGTTCCATGTTTAACCTTGAAAACAAATGCAAGAGGTTAAATAAAGCTTGCTCGTGCCTCTGGGCTGGAGCAGACACAGAGTCGGTCTGCTCCCTTCCTGTTGAGAAACTGAATCCTGAGTCATCCAGGAGCCACTGCACTCAGAGCAGCTGGTAAGAACTCCATCTCACTCCCTAAACCCCAGAGATAGATCGGGGAGCCAGGGACATCCAGGGCACAGCAGCTACCCAAACCCCGCCCCTCCGGAATTCCACTTCCCTTCTGCCCCTGCCTGGTCCTCTGGGCTGGAGCAGACACAGAGTTGGTCTGCTCCTGTCCTGTGGAGAAACTGAATCCTGAGTCATCCAGGAGCCACTGCACTCAGAGCAGCTGACACAGAGTCGGTCTGCTCCTGTCCTGTTGAGAAACTGAATCCTGAGTCATCCAGGAGCCACTGCACTCAGAGCAGCTGGAACCACTGCACTCAGAGCAGCTGAAACTGAATCCTGAGTCATCGAGGACCCACTGCACTCAGAGCAGAAGGATTTCCAGATCCAAGAGGTGACCTGAGTCCCAGGAGTTATTCCACCCAGGAGACTAGGAGCATAAGACCACAGAGACCTCTGGACTCTGAGGAGCTCTGCAATAAGCAAGATAACTGGAAATACAGACTCCAGTTTTACACAGTGAGGGCAGGTACCACTAGAGTTAACCAGATGGCGAAAGGCAAGCGCAAGAACATAAGCAACGGAAACCAAAGTTTCTTGGCATCATCAGTGCCCAATTCTCCCAATATAGCAAGCCCTGAACACCCCATCACACCTGAAAAGCAGGATTCAGAATTAAAATCACTTCTCATGATGATGATAGAGGATTATAAGAAGGAATTAAGTAATTCCCTTAAAGAAATACAGGAGAGTACAAGTAAACAGATAGAAGCCCTTAAAGAGGAATCACAGAAATCCCTTAAAGAAATGGAAGAAAACACAAAGAAGGAATTAAACAAAAACATTCAGGATCTGAAACTAGAAATAGAAACAATAAGGAAAGTTCAAAGGGAGACAACCATGGAGATAGAAAACCTAAGAAAGAGATCAGGAGTCACAGACGCAAGCATCACCAACCGAATACAAGAGATAGAAGAGAGAATCTCAAATGCAGAAGATACGGTAGAAAATATTGACACAGTTGTCAAAGAAAATGCAAAATGCAAAAAACTCCTAACTCAAAACATCCAGGAAATCCAGGACACAATGAGAAGACCAAACCTAAGGATAATAGGTATAGATGAGAATGAAGATTCCCAACTTAAAGGGCCAGTAAATATCTTCAACAAAATTATTGAGGAAAACTTCCCTAACCTAAAGAACAAGATGCCCATAAACATACAAGAAGCCTACAGAACACCAAATAGACTAGACCAGAAAAGAAATACCTCCCGTCACATAATAATCAAAACATCAGATGCACAAAACAAAGAAAAAATACTAAAAGCAGTAAGGGAAAATGGTCAAGTAACATATAAAGGCAGACCTATAAGAATTACACCAGACTTCTCACCAGAGACTATAAAAGCCAGAAGAGCCTGGACTGACATCATACAGACACTAAGAGAACACAATTGCAAGCCCAGATTACTATACCCAGCAAAACTCTCAATCACTATAGATGGTGAAACCAAGATATTCCATAACAAAACCAAATTTGCACAATATCTTCCCACAAACCCAGCACTTCAAAGGATAATTGATGGAAAATGCCAACACAAGGAGGGAAACTACAACCTAGGAAAAGCAAGTAAGTAATCTTCCAACAACCCCCAAAAAAGTTACAAACATAACTTTACCTCTAATAACAAAAATAACAGGAAGCAACAATCAGTTTTCCTTAATATCTCTTAACATCAATGGTCTCAATTCCCCAATAAAAAGACGCAGACTATCAGACTGGATACACAAACAAGACCCAGAATTTTGCTGCATACAAGAAACGCATCTCAGTGACAAAGACAGACACTACCTCAGAATAAAAGGGTGGAAAACAATTTTTCAAGCCAATGGTCCCAAGAAACAAGCTGGAGTAGCCATTCTAATATCAAATAAAATCGACTTTCATCCAAAATTAATCAAAAAAGATAAGGAAGGACACTTCATACTCATCAAAGGAAAAATCTACCAAGGTGAACTCTCAATTCTGAACATCTATGCTCCAAATGCAAGGGCACCTACATACATAAAAGAAACTTTACTAAAGCTCAAAACACACATTACACCTCACACAATAATAGTGGGGGATTTCAACACCCCACTGTCAGCAATGGACAGATCATGGAAACAGAAACTAAACAGAGACACTTTGACATTAACAGAAGTTATGAACCAAATGGACTTAACAGACATCTATAGAACATTTCATCCTAAAACAAAAGAATATACCTTTTTCTCAGCACCTCATGGTACCTTCTCCAAAATAGACCATATAATTGGTCACAAAACAAGCCTCTACAGATACAAAAAGATTGAAATAATCCCTTGCATCTTATCAGATCACCACGGACTAAGACTGGTCTTTAATAATGACAAAAACAATGGAAAACCCACGTACACATGGAAACTGAACAACTTTCTACTCAATGATGACTTGGTCAAGGAAGAAATAAAGAAAGAAATAAAAGACTTTTTAGAATTCAATGAAAATGAGGACACATCATACCAAAACTTGTGGGACTCCATGAAGGCAGTGCTAAGAGGAAAACTCATAGCTCTAAGTGCCTACAAAAAGAAACTGGAAAGAGCACACACTAACAAGTTGACTGCACAACTAAAAGCTCTAGAACAAAAAGAAGCAAATACACCCAGGAGGAGTAGAAGGCAGGAAATAATCAAACTCAGGGCTGAAATCAACCAAATAGAAACAGAAAGAACAATACAAAATATCAATAAAACCAGGAGTTGGTTCTTTGAGAAAATCAACAAGATAGATAAACCCTTAGCCAGATTAACCAGAGGGCACAGAGACAGTATCCAAATTAATAAAATCAGAACTGAAAAGGGAGACATAACAACAGAAACTGAAGAAATTCAAAAAATCATCAGATCCTACTACAAAGGCCTATACTCAACAAAACTGGAAAACCTGGATGAAATGGACAATTTCCTAGACAGATACCAGGTACCGAAGTTAAACCAGGAGCAGATAAACCATCTAAATAGTCCCATAACCCCTCAGGAAATAGCAGCAGTCATTAAAAGCCTCCCCACTAAAAAAAGCCCAGGACCAGATGGTTTTAGTGCTGAATTCTATCAGACCTTCAAGTAAGACCTAATACCAATTCTCTTCAAACTATTCCACAAAATAGAGACAGAAGGAACACTACCCAATTCGTTCTATGAAGCTACAATTACACTCATACCCAAACCCCACAAGGACCCGACAAAGAAAGAGAACTTCAGACCAATCTCCCTTATGAACATCGATGCAAAAATACTCAATAA
>NW_021620713.1:4245611-4251802 GCF_004785775.1 Grammomys surdaster | reverse complement strand
CATCTTGCAGTCCCACCAACAATGGAGGAGTGTTCCTCTTTCTCCACACCCTCGCCAGCATCTACTAACACCTGAGTTTTTAATCTTAGCCATTCTGACTGGTGTGAGATGGAATCTCAGGGTTGTTTTGATTTGCATTTCCCTGACGACTAAGGATGCTGAACATTTCTTTAGATGCTTCTCGGCCATTCGAGTTTCTTCCGTTGAAAATTCTTTGTTAAGCTCTATACCCCATTTTTTAATAGGGTAATTTGGTTGTCTGGAGTCTAATTTCTTGAGTTCTTTGTATATATTGGATATTAGCCCTCTATCAGATGAAGGATTGGTAAAGATCTTTTCCCAATTTATTGGTTGTCATTTTGTCCTATTGACAGTGTCCTTTGCCTTACAGAAACTTTGAAATTTTTTGACGTCCCATTTGTCAATTCTTGATCTTAGAGCATATTCCATTGGAGTTCTGTTCAGGAACTTTTCCCCTGTGCCCAAGTATTCGAGGCTCTTCCCCAACTTTTCTTCTACTAGTTTCACTGTATCTGGTTTTATGTGGAGGTCCTTTATCCACTTAGACTTGAGCTTTGTACAAGGGGATAAGAATGGAACAATTTTCATTCTTCTACATGTTGTCCTCAAGTTGAACCAGCACCATTTGTTGAAAATGCTGTCCTTTTTCCACTGGACAGTTTTAGCTCCTTTGTCAAAGATCAAGTGACCATAGGAGTGTGGGTTCATTTCTGGGTCTTCAATTCTATTCCATTGATCTTCCTGCCTGTCTCTGTACCAATACCAGGTAGTTTTTATCACTATTGCTCTGTAGTACAGCTTGAGGTCAGGGATGGTAATTCCTCCAGAAGTTCTTTTATTGTTGAGAATAGTTTTCGCTATCCTGGGTTTTTTGTTATTCCATATGAATTTGAGAATTTCCTTTTCTAACTCTGTGAAGAATTGAGTTGGGATTTTAATGGGGATTGCATTGAATCTGTAGATTGCTTTTGGCAAGATGGCCATTTTTATTATATTAATCCTGCCAATCCATGAGCATGGGAGATCTTTCCATCTTCTGAGATCTTCTTCAATTTCTTTCTTCAGAGACTTGAAGTTCTTGTCATACAGGTCTTTCACTTGCTTGGTTAGATTCACACCAAGGTATTTTATATTATTTGCAACTATTGTGAAGGGTGTCATTTCCCTAATTTCTTTTTCAGTCTGTTTATCTTTCATGTAGAGGAAGGCTACTGATTTGTTTGAGTTGATTTTATAACCAGCCACTTTGCTGAAGTTGTTTATCAGGTTTAGGAGTTCTCTGGTGGAAGTTTGGGGGTCACTTAAGTATACTATCATATCATCTGCAAATAGCGATATTTTGACTTCTTCCTTTCCTATTTGTATCCCTTTGACTTCTTTTTGTTGTCTAATTGCTCTGGCTAGGACTTCCAGTACTTTATTGAATAGGTAGGTGGAGATTGGGCAGCCTTGTCTAGTCCCTGATCTTAGTGGGATTGCTTCAAGTTTCTCTCCATTTAGCTTGATGTTGGCTACTGGTTTGTTGTAAATTGCTTTTACTATGTTTAGGTGGGGGCCTTGAATTCCTGATCTTTCCAAGACTTTTATCATGAAGGGATGTTGAATTTTGTCAAATGCTTTCTCAGCATCTAGTGAGATGATCATGTGGTTTTTTTTCTTTAAGTTTGTTTATATAGTGGATTACATTGATGGATTTCCGAATATTGAACCATCCCTGCATTCCTGGGATAAAACCTACTTGATCATGATGGATGATTGTTTTGATGTGGTCTTGGATTCGGTTTGCTAGAATTTTATTGAGTATTTTTGCATCGATGTTCATAAGGGAGATTGGTCTGAATCTCCCTTTCCTCATTTCCCCTTTCCTCATTCCTCCCCCAGAAGTCCCCTATCTTATCCCCCCTGTTCCTTTTTTCTCTTTTTTCTTTGTTAGTATTTTAAGTTAACATACAAAGTACTGGATTTTATTACAGCATCCTCATACATGTGTCATTAGAGTTCTGATTTCTTTCCCTCTGCCCCTTTCCTTTTTTCCTACAGCTAATTTCTTCATCTGACTTCCTGTCACATGTATTCCATCACCCTCCCTCCTCATCCTTTTTTTTTTATTAGTAACTTTTTTTTAAAATGTTAATCGAAGGCTTTATAAGTTTGGTAATGCTCAATAACAAGATGCCCATACAATCAGAAGTGTAACCCAACACCCACGCTAGATATACCAACTGTCTTTGACTGGTGGAGACAAGTGACCATCTACCGCCAATGTGCACCCTCCCCATCTCCTAACTCCCCACATTCTCTTCCTCTTCTCCTTACTCCTCCCCTTACTCTTCCCACACTCCTCCCCTTACTCTTCCCACGTTAGCTCCTCCTACAAATCACCCTTCCTGTTAAAATAAAACTTTTCTCTCAAAATACAATTAGATCATAACTATACCAGTTTGTATCAGTAAGGTACAAGATAGACCTAATACCCAGTCCAACATTTTGTTGACTAACCAGAACCTCTGTTATCTCTGCTAACTAAAACTCTTAGTTCTGAACCTGGATTTTTTTCTTGGCTTTAGAATGAATGTCAGCTGAAAACCATCGTCTCAAATCTTTTCTGTCAAAGTAAATAGTCAGGATTGGCTATGAGACTATAAGTCTTCAACCCAGTCAGAAATCCAGAATGTCTGAATTAACTGAAATTATGGGATGCACAAAGCATAGCTTCTAACACATAGCCAATTTATAGAGACCACTAAACACTTGGACAGTCCCTATACTACAAAATGTTAGAGCATCCAATCTTCAGCCTTCTGGCCCAGGATCATCTGACAGACCTAATGATGCAGAATTATTAAGGGCTGATTACTCTGTCTTGGCAGATATAATCTGTTGACTATTCCACAAATGTGTCCTTTTCTGGACAGTAATTTGTATGTAGATGAAAAGAGGCAATTCTTACCTAGTGGGTGTCTCACCACAACTGGAGTAACTCCAAAGATCCTCAATCCCCCAATAAAAAGACATAGGCTAAGTGACTGGATATGTAAACAGAACCCAGCATTTTGCTGCATACAGGAAACCCACCTCAGTGACAAAGACAGACACTACCTTAGAGTAAAAGGCTGGAAAACAATTTTTCAAGCAAACGATCCTAAGTAACAAGATGGAGTAGCCATTCTAAAACTTCCAGCCAGCCCGAGAACACAAAGGGAGGGACTCATGGCTCCACCTGTATAGGTAGTTGAGGGTGGTCTTGTCAGAAATCAGTAGCAGTAGAGGGCCTTGGTGCCTGAAAGTTTAGATTTCCTAGTGTTGGGGAATTTGAGAGCAGGGAGGTGGGAATGGGAGGATGGTGGGAGCACACCCTCATAGAAACTCCAAGAATTATATAGATTAGACATGATGGAGGCAGGCTGCCAGAAGACTAGACTCCAGAATTCAAACAAAAAATTGTCTTGATACTAAAATTTGTTTTGAGAATTGTATATTGCAAAATACACAGCCTTGGTATATCTACTTATCAAGCAAGCTGAGCAGACCTGCTCTAACTTCTGATGTCCTGAAATCTCAGCTGGATGCAGTGAAGATACAGACGTCAGAGGCTTATCAATTTACACTTCCACCCCCTGCCCCTCTTCTAATATTTCAATGTCTGTAACCATCTTGAAGAAGTTAATGAAGCGTCCGTGCCCCTATTCCCTGGGCTTGGGGACGGAGGTGGTTCATATTGGGATGTCCTTCTAGGAAAAAGTAGTGGTTTTGTCAAAACAGGGAGGAATAGCTAGGATTTATTGCATAGCCATAACGTATTGATAGAAATCTGTGTAATTGTTGTTAAGCTGAAGTTATAATCTCTTTAATGGTACAAAATTTACTTTGATTTCAAATTTAAGATTTTCATTGGTATGAGTTTCTTATTGACATAAAAGTGAGATTAATATTGTTACTCTCATAGGCATTGTGCCTATATAACACATTTAGGAATACAAGGCTTAGACCCAGTCGTTCTTTAACTCTTTTAACTGATTCAAGATGGCTAGCCTGTGAGTTAAGCACCTATAGCAAATTCATGTCTCTGAGTTTATTGTTAGGATATTTTCTATATTTTATTTAGAAATAGCTGAGAGGAGTTAACAGACAGCAGTTCAGATTGCCTTACATGGATAGTTGATTTTCAAAACATCAGAAGTCCACAGAATTGATGTTTCACACATTTCTGTATTAATGTTCATTTTGATTAGAGACCTGTCTGCTCCTGACAGCTTCCTGTCTTGGATTCTAAGAAGAAATTGAGCATTTTAGGATTTACTTAATTTGTGATGAAACAGTATGGTTCTTAAAGGTCATCTTGTACTAAGAAAAACTAGTTTATTACTGTTTATGATTAAACCACAGTTTCTCAATGTTTGGGCTCTGACACACCTGTAGCCTTAATTACAAATGGTTCTATATTGCCTGTTGTAGGAATGGCAATCATGTCTTCTTTCCAATAGCTAGTAACAATCTTACAACCCTGCCTTCTTTTCAAGTGGGTTTTCTGTTACTTTGTGATGATTACCTGCTCTTTTGTCTGCTTTGCAATCATATTGGAGTGTCAGCAGCTAGAGCTTAGTCTGCGTCCCAACTGCACCTATAATTGGCTCAGAAACACATACAAGAGAAATGGAAAACAAAACCAATATGAAGAGCCCCAGGTTGAATGCACAAGACCAAGCAAAACAGAAGACAATGTATACAAAAAAATAACAATGGCGACCTTGAAAATAGCAATTAGGGTCATTCAGAGGTTCACTAGTTTGACTAAAGAAAATTTCTTAACAAACAGGAGGCCTTCTCAGGTATCTCTCTTCATAAACCTGGATAGCAGGAACCCATCAGAGATTTTCCTAAGTACTGGTTTTCTCAGATTTGGTTAGGCTAGATCTTTCTGAGTTCCATCTCAGCTCAGGATATGGCTGATGCTCTACAATGTGCTTCTCCAAACTGTAAGCTTGTCCCCCAGTGTCCTGGCATATCCTGAGGGTTCCTTTATCTGTTGTGCATCCTAGGCCTAGAATCTCTGCCAAGGGGCACTCGGACACAGACCTTGACAACTTTCTTGGCCCTTACATCCCCAAGTGGGGATTCTATAGTACCAGAACAGAAGCAGAACTAGATGTCACAGAAAAAAAAATTAAAAGCTTGTATGACTTATCAGAATGAGTCCTAAAAAAGAGAAAAATGTGCTTGCTGTTTTCTATTTTGATGGAGACCATTTGCTCAGGCAGTCTTAGGAACTGAAGGCATGCCTTAGTATGTTCTAAGATTTATAACCCCTAGGGAACAGCTTTCTAGTCCCTGAGGACCAGAGGGAAGAATACAGCTTCTGAATTTCTGAATTTTGGATATATATATATATATATATATATATATATATATATATATATATGCAATCATGACCTCACTGGGGTCTCTAAATTTTAATCCCATGAATTAAAACATGGTATAACAGCATGATACAGTAGCTGTACCCAGGAAAAGTTCAACAATATAGTTTCCTAAGCAAGATATATGCCCCAACAGCAATGTGAATGGAGAAATTGCATTAGGCCAAATACCTATGTGCTCACCACAGGCAGTTAATGCAGCTGAGAGAGGAAAACTCATTCTCTTTCAGGAGTAAGCCTCCTAATAAGTTATCAAATTCAAAAGGGTCATCCCTAAACACACATACATACTAGTTGTATGAAATGAACTTAGCAGCTTGTTTTTAGACGTGTGTATGTGTGTTTGTGTGTGTGTGTGAATGTGTGTGAGAGTGTGTGTATGTGTGTGTGTAAGACAACAATTAGAGAAGAGTAACAGTTGATCATTTTAAAACAGAGTTGTTGAGGGATATGGGAGGAATCAGGGGATCTAGGGGTAGAAATGATTTAAAGAGACATATGTATGAAATTTTCAAAGAAAAAAATGAATGTATATAAAATAAAAATCTAGCTTTAAAAGCTGTATTGCTATTTGCCTAACACAAAAATTTCTTTTGGACAGATGTGTCTTTTTGTTATTTGGATTTTTATTATTTGCTTTATAATTTTTGTTTGATTGATTTCACTTTTGTTTTTGGAGAGAGAAATAGAGAGGGAGGGATGGGAGGAGAGAGAGAGAGAGAGAGAGAGAGAGAGAGAGAGAGAGAGAGAGAG
>NW_021620713.1:4221132-4245601 GCF_004785775.1 Grammomys surdaster | reverse complement strand
GAGAGAGAGAGAGAGAGAGAGAGAGAGAGAGAGAGAGAGAGAGAGAGAGAGTATCACATACAATTGAATGACTGTGGAGAAGCAGGAGGATATCTGGGAGGAGGGAGAAATATGATTAACTTTATTGTATTAAATAACACGTTTTAAAAATAAGAATAATTGTATTAGATCATTTCCTTTGTTTTTCCTTTGTTTTTTTTAAATTTTTCTCCCAGACATTACATCACAACCAAGTTTCCCATCCCTCTACTCCTCCCAGTTTCTCATCCCTCCTACCTTCTCTCTCAGATTCACTCCTCTTCTGTATCTCTCCAAGTAAAATATCAGGAATCACAAGTCTATCAACTGAATATCACATAACAAAATGCAATATGACTAGATACAAATACTCATACCAAAGATAAATGGCTGGAAAGGCAGCCTTTCCCAGGCAGAAGAAAAGGCTCCCAAAGCAGGCAAAAGTGTCAGACAATTCCCACTTCCACTGCTAAAATTCCCATCCTGACAAGCCCTTAGAAATAGTGGTCACACTGGGCAGTGTTGGTGCGTGCCTTTAATCCCAGCACTTGGGAGGCAGAGGCAGGCAGATCTCTGAGTTCGAGGCCAGCCTGTTCTACAGAGTGAATTCCAGGACAAGCAGGACTACACAGAGAAACCCTGTCTCAAAAAAAAAAACAGAAAGAAAGAAAGAAAGAAAGAAAGAAAGAAAGAAAGAAAGAAAGAAAGAAAGAAAGAAAAAAAGAAAGAAAGAAAAAGAAGAAGAAAAGAAATTGTGATCACAGGAGTGATCACTGGACTCTGTTTATTGTGGTGCATGTTCTTTGACTATCTTGGTTTATTGTCTTGCTTGTTCCTTGATTATTTGCATGTATTGTATTGCTAGAACCTCAACCTAGAACTGACCTTAATACTTGAATGTAATTTAAACAGTATAAAGGCAAAAAAGGAGGAGGAGGGATGGGGTAGGGTTTTAATAATAAGCAGGGTGAATGGGAAAGGGAGATAGCATCTGAAATGTAAACAAAATATTGAATAAAAAAATCACTAATACTACTATGACTTATATGCAAAAGACATAGCTCACACCCATACAGGGTCTGTGATTCTCACCTTAGTCTCTGTGATCCCCTATAAGCCCTAGTTAGTTGATTCTAGGGACCAAGTTCTCATGGTGTCCTTGAACCTGCAGGCTCCTATAGTCTTTCCTCATCCTCTTCTGCCAGATTCTTCTGGCTCTGCCTAATGTTTTGCCCTGGGTCTCTGCATCTGTTCCTATCAGTTGCTGGATGATGCCTCTCTGATGATAATTTCATTTTCCATTGTTATTATCATATATATGTATATACATATATATGATAACACATATATAGAGATATATAGATAGATATAAGTATAGATATAGATAGATAGATACACACACACACACACACTTCTGTATGTAGTCTGAATGCAGCCATGTGGATGAAAACCTTAATAAGCTACAACTCTTTACATACTAAGTACATATACATACTTTAGAGATTGTTCTAGATCCAAATGAGGCTATATTAATTCCAGAAAATCAGTATATAGCTCTTTTCTATGACTGGTCAAGTTTAAAAATACCAGAAAATAAAAATAATTCAAAGAGATTAATCATAATATTTAACAACAAATATGAAAGTGTATATGCAATCAGACAGTAATTGTGTACAATGGCTAATAGTGTGTTATGGTGCTGAAAATAAGATTTGAAAGTATGACTCATTACAATTTCAAATTCAACTAATTGGCAAGTAGTTTATAATTAATTTAATAGTACCTCAATTAGTATTAGTTGAATACTTTTAATATCTTAATTTATTGATAATTTCATAGAATATACTTTAATCATATACTCACTTTAGTCCTTTCTGTATCTCCTCTCAGATCTACTTACCTCTTTATTCTAATTTATTATTCATATGGGAATAAATGTGATTACACTGTTTCTTAAACATGTAAAATACATAAAAATCATAGATTTTTGAAGTATCATATTATCTACACAGCTCATACATAATTCTCAAGACTATCATAACTTTGAACAGTAGAAGGATCAGAGAAATGTGCATATATACATAGATAGATAAACCAAACAAAGAATTAATCTTATAAAATCTAGACTAGGGTGTTCTGGAATTGAAAAGTATCCAGGAGATAGTACACCAAATGAGTTTACATTGGAGAATTCTGAATTTTCCACACACATGAAAATAAACACAGACCAAAAAGGCTATCTTTATTAAACAAGCAATTGCCCTCTTTAAAGAAACTGATGAAAATTGATTTGATTTATCCATCTTAGCCCTCAAATTCTGGATGTTTATTTCCTCAACAAAAATCAGCCATTTAGTTAATCCAAATTTATTTCAAATCATCATTGTCAGTCAGTTCAAAGGCAAGTAAAGAAATACTATGCAGTACTATAAAATTTAATTTTAAAGTTTTTTTTTTTTTGATCTTGGACAAAGGAGCTTGAATTTTTTTTCCTTTGTCAAAGAGGTCTTTTAAGTACATGTGAAAATAAAAGTAGATTTTATTTTATTTTATTTTATTTATATCTTACACACATGTAGTTGCAAAAGATGTCCTGAGACTCATGGCTTCAGAAGAGCTTGACATTATTTAAAGAAGAGCATACAGAACATGGGCTCTCAATGCTGGCTCTATAATAACAGCTGGGCTCTCTGTAGCTTTTTTCTAATCTTATTAATGACTACTTTGTGATTTGGAAGGAAATTTTAGACTCACCTTTACAAACACACACATGCATATACATACATACACATACACATACACACACACATATACATACATATGTACATGAGGGAGAGGGAGGCTGTTAAAGGACAACTTTCCTACTGTACAAAAAAGATGCCAAGATACCAAATGCTTTTTGGATGCCTGCAGGTCACTAACGAAATGGAGAAAGTAGAAAAACACACTCAGGTTTTATGGCTCTAATTCAAAGTCATTTTTCTTTACTTTTCCATCCATGGTGTCCAAATAGGGTCAAAAAGCCAGCACCTCAGTTATTTTGTTGAAAGTATAACAAATGCCTTAACTCTCTGCACCTATTACCACCACAGTGAACACTAAGTAAATCAAACTTTAAGTTACTAATGATTTCTTCCAGATACAACTAGCCCTTTGTGGTGAACTTTAGAAATAGGTTGAATTATGTGTAATGATTATACCAATATAAGTGGATGATAATTAAACTAAAGACATTTTCCCTTAAGAATCATATTTTTTCCTGCGATGGGATAGGTCAGGTTGGTTTGAAGTCTAATATAAAGCTTGACCAATTGTTATATCTTGATTTTTTTTTTAATGAGATTTAAGTCAGTCATTGCATGTATGATTTGAACTTAAGAGAAGATATGAACACTTATTTTAAACAATTTCTTGTAACATTCAAGTTTGCAATTTTTATTTAAAAAAATGCAATTTCCTTAATGCATCTCTTAGATCTGTACTATCAAGAAAAATCTCCAGCTCAATGGAATGGAGATAAGCCAATGGATTGCCTAATAAATATTAAGACTAAAGAAATAAAATATGGTCCATCTATATACACTAACTTAATTGAAAAGATAACTTTAGTGATTCTAAGTGGATAGAAGAAAACATAGTCATTTCTACATGTACAAGTCTCAAAGAACAAACTGCATATTGTTGGAATTGGACAAATTGGCTCTGCCATATAAATATCTTCATTGCACATCAAACTTCTGCATACATGATTCTGTGACCCTGAGCTATAGGATTATGAAGATATTTGTGTATCCAGTGATAATTTTAATATAGTCATTATATTCAAAATAAAAGTCAACTTTCGTATGGCAAGAAAGACATACAGAGTATTTTCTCTGAAGTCATTTTGATAATTAACAGTGCAGCTGAACTGTAATATGTTCCAACAACCTAAAAGAATACTAGTGCTGTGCCTCCAAGTATTTAAAAATAACCATGAGATGTGTTACCCGGACTCTAAATAGTTTAGTAGTACTACATATGGGAAGAACATACATATTCATTAGTATTATTACTAATAACCAAATAAAACTTTATGGAAAAGAAATCTACTATCCTGTTTAGTTGCTTTTATAATCCAAATATTTTTAGTATTTTCAGCAGTTTTACACACCTTGTCTCCTTTTCACTGTAAATGTATTTTAGTCAACCTTATATTTATAAAATTATGAAAACCCCAAATTGCTCAATCAGTGCATGTTTATATCCTGATAGGTACATAGAAATATTAATTTTAGTTCCTTATACTTTGTATAATTAGATGACCTGTTAAAGCCAATGTATTCTTTGTTGATGGCTGGTGCACATGTGTAATGGATTCATTCCATTTCCTCTTTATGGCAGCTAATTTGAGAAACAGATTAGATGATTGTTTTATCTATAACATCACATAATTAAGTTTCTATATTTATTTATTTATTTTCAATTTCATTGGTTATTTTATTTACTTACATTTCAAATGTTATCTCCATTCCCAGTTGCCCATTCCCCTATTCCATCCTCCTCCCCCTGTCTCTATGAGGGTGCTCCCCAACCTGCCCACCCACTCCTACCTCAGCACCCTGCCATTCCCCTACCTTGGGTCATCAAGCCTCCACAGAACTAAGGGTCTCCCTTCCCAGTGATGCCCTCTAAGGCAATCCTCTGGTACATATCCAGCTGGAGCCATGAGTTCCTCCCATGTTCACTCTTTGATTGGTAGTTTAGTCCCTGGGAGCTCTGAGGGCATCTGGTTGGCTGATGTTGTTGTTCTTCTGAAGGAGTTGCAAATCTCTTCAATTCCTACAGTCCTTGCCCTAACTTCTCCCTTGGGTTCCCCACACTCTAAATGTTTGACTTCTTTATTCATTGTTTTCAAGAGGTGCCATCATCTGAGTCAGAACACCTTTCTGAATCCCTTGCTACCTAATTTTCTCTTCAATCCTGACTTTATCTTCTCTGATTAACATGATAATATTCTATTTCCACAAATAATGCAGTGTATACGACAACATTAGACATTACTTTACATTTCCCCAAAGGGTCCTATTTTGTCACTTCAACAACTTCATAAAGCATCATTTGGGACATTTCTATAGCTAAGAACATTCTATAGCTAGGGCTTGGGAACAATATCACTGTCTAAAATTAACACATATTTCAATTTTCTTGTAGTCTTCATGTCCTTTAGATTTGCATGTTATACTCTTAATATGTAATATTATTCATAACAGTGTTTCATCAGTTGCCTATCAGTCAAACAAGGGTGATATTGTTTATATCATCAATATCTTAGATTCCTTATATATTATATAGCTAAAAGTATATCCTGATTAGAACTGGAATGTTACATTACTTGATAGAAGCAGTCTTCCAATACACAATACCCCACATAAATCTGATACCATAACATATCCTCAGACAAGAAGCAAAATAGTATAGATACTTGTGCTGTGTAAAACTACTCAGGAATTAATGAATTAATAATGACATTTCATGAATAATTGAAGAATAATGTTGGTTGCCTCAAACAATCTTTATCTGCAAAACAATAAAATCTTTTAATGCAGTAATGTGACACACAGCACAATAGGAATGGGGTTAATTTTATCCTTTTTGGAACATGTATTATGCTCTCAAATTCTGTTTTCAGTGTAAGGATTCAGTGTACAAGTATGACCTTAGTCCAAGTAGAATTTAGCATTGAGCTTAGAAGAGAGTATAAAACAGATTCTGATATTATTGTGAAGGCAAACTATTTCTACACTAAATAATGTATTTGGAAATTTTAATTATTTTTAAGTTACTGTAGGATATTGATAATATTACCTTGTATGAGATATACTTTATAAGAATTCATCAGTGTGCAATTTACATCCCATCATGGTGTGGAGAAAGAGGAACATTCCTCTATTGCTGGTGAGACTGCAAGTTGGTAATTTAGAAAATAAAATTAAAAAATATAAAAAGTAATTTTTTTAAGAAAATTTAAAAATCCTAACAAACAAGTCAAATATGACAATAGCAACAGTACTCCAGTAAGGATACTTTTGAAACTCCACAGAGAAAAACAATTCTGTTCAATTTGCCTCTATCCATTCACACCTCACATTCTACTGTCTAAACTTCTACAACACTAGAAAAATATGAATGAGAAGAATCATCAGAGAAGTGACACATAAGAAATGTTTCACTTTTCAGTCTCTCATCTAAGCTGTTATACGTACAGTTTTTTATGCTCCCGTTTAGAATGCAATTATTAAGGGTTGCTTAAGGATTATATGAGACAGCACACACAAAAACCTTACTATAAATATATTCAGGAAAATACATATCACCTGTGTATTTAGGTGATCATGGCCAAAGCATAGGTCAAAATAAAATAACATTTCCTTTCCATATAACCTTGAGGTATTATTAAAATATCAATACATTTTCTCAAATTTTACCAGTGAAAATGTGTATTTACTACATGTGTCATTAATGTAATTTTTTGATTTCTATACTTTGCTTGTAAGTTATACATATGTAGTTTTCACATAATCTGATGTTGCACACCATGTGTCATATACATTTACATAAATTTTTAACTAATAATTCTACCTCTATGCATATATAATAGAAAAAGTAATCAGGAAATATGAGAAGAGCCACTCATTGAAATATTCTTTAAGGTTTTAAAATGTATAAATGTAATATCCCAGATTAACATGACAAAATCAAATAATATGCACTCATTAAAATGGATTAAATTTTACAACATAAGCAAGATGAGTATTTCCCAGTGTGCTGGGAGGACTAAAGCTAGACAGTAGCTAAGTGAGATCTTCTGATGAACTTATCTCACAGACATACCATTTTGAACAGCTATGACTGCATCAAATTATCAGCATAACAGCTAAGCAAGCCAGATGAAAGGCCACAGAACCCATTCTTAACATAACCAATGGAAAGACACACTGAAGAAGGCAGAAAAGAAAATGTTGCCATTATCTCTCCATGGCCTCAAAGCAGACTAGTATGTAGACATATATGTCTACCTCTATACATATACAAAAGAGAAAAAATTAGTAAGGACAGCAAGAGGTATTCATTGAAGCAACAAAGAGACACAATTCTTACACTTGAAAGCTATTAACAAACTATATGGAAGCCTAGTGCTATTCAAATCTCAAATTCTAGTACCAAGCCAAACCCTGCGGAATTAGCCTCCAGAACTGTAGTAGGACAGATAACTTCGTTTATTCCTTCTCAGACTTAGACAGTGGGGTAGAAAACTCTTCATCTCTCATGTCTTCACACTGGGCAGCATAACTATTACAGAGCTATTATTTACAGACAGAGCTCCAGAACTTCCATAACTTCCATCCCACAATGAGATGAGTATTGCATCCCAACTCATCTCTATGATGAATGTTGGTACAACCTTCAGTCTATGTGGGTCCTTTTGAATATTAGATTCAGTATGACCAACTTAACTTTAAAGTAGCCAAGTATCTAGCTTTGTCAACACTCTTGGGTGTATTACTTGATATAAGACCCATTTTTTTAGACTGGAACATTTTAGCAGAAGCAAGACCTTACCCTGTAACAATAGTGGGCTTGGAAACCACAATACTGTTAAGAGACATAACTCTAGGAAAGGTTCTAGTTCTTGAACATGACACAAATTTCTGCACTCCTGACTGTTGTCTGAACAAGCCTTACTTGTGGTTGATTCCTGTAGTTCTGGCCTATGAGTTCACCTCGGCAACTAGCAGTCCTCACAAGTATAGCCATTTGTCAAATTTCAGTATAATGTTGACCTTGAGACGATATGAACTCCAAATGGGTCTATTCTTAGCAGAATTTGGTGTGAGATCAAACCCAAGAACTATTCTCTCCTCAGTTTCTTTCTTACTAGAGCAAAGAACTTTTTGGCTGAAACATGGGCATTGAGGCTTACATAAGTCTCTGAGTGCAGCTGTAGAGATAGACTATACTTTGAATCCTTGTAGTCTTTGGTTTGTTCTGAGCAACACATTAAGAGATGATTTGAAGTAAACGTAGCTTAGACTGCCCTCTAGTATTGAAACAGGGATAATATAGTCACACTAGAATCCTGATATATCTGGACCTGGGTGCCATCTAGTGCTGAAATAGTGAAGATGGTTACAGAATCAGAGAATCAGAAAAAATAAATAAATAAAAAGTTAGAATTCATGAAAAGATAGCAATATAAAAGCCAAAGTAGGAAAAGACTGGAACAAGCATTTCATCCTTTATGTTATAATGTAGTATACTAGAAAGTATTAAGAACCTTCAGGAAACCATGGTTTGATACAATACTCAAAACTATGTCTAAGGAATGACCAAGCAATAATCAGTCGATGAGACCTATCAGATAGTATATTCATGGGAACTCAAAGAGCTAAAGACAACAGAGATGAACATTGAATACTCTAACTCGGAAATTAAAGAAGTGAGAGCTACGAAAAAGCAAACAGAAATTCTCAACCACAGGGGGCACCCAGTGACATGACAGAGTGTGATGACAGCATTAAACATAAATCCATGTCATATTCTTGCCAAGCAGCCCCAAAAGCTCTCTACCTCTCCCCTTTTATTATTTCATAAACAAGACTGAGCCTGTCTTAGGCCGTTCTAACAAGAATGCCTTCATTACCTGTCTCGGAATATGCATTATCAAAAGCAATGCAGTTATGACTTAGGTTGGTAAGGCTCTGTGCAGATTCTTACCAGTCCTTTGTTTGCCAGCCTGTTAATTTAATAACTCTGTCTGGGGATCCATTTTCAGGTTGAAGACATATACTTTGGCTGCCAACATGTTGATGTTGTTAAAGACAAGCTTTAATGGAATGGGCAGAAATAAACATGTTCTCAGGACAAAAAAGAGTTAACATGATCAAGCTGACATGGGTCAAAGACAAGGAATTGGGCTGCCTGGTAGAAATCTGACATTAGCCAAGAGCAAGGAAGTGGGCTTCAGGTAGGATCTGATATTAGGCTAGAACAAAGAAGTTGTTTCAGGCAGGAATCTAAATATTAGGCTAGAACAAAGAAGTAATTTCAGACAGGAATCTAAATTTTAGGCTAGAACAAGAAAGCAGGCTTCAGAAATGAAAGGGCTAGAACAGGGAAGTAGGATCACATATTTTGGGCATCCTGATAAGCCCTTAGAAACAGAGATCATGGGAGTGTTCACGGAACGATATTGCCTTGCTTGTTCTTTGACTATGTTTATTGTCTTGCTTGTTCCTTGACTATTACATCTATTGTATTACTGGTTCCTCAACCTAGAACTGACCTTAATACTTGCATGTAATTAAAACGATATGAAAGCAAAAAGGAGGAGGCAGGATGGGATAGGAGTTTTCTAGAGAGGTGAAATGGGGAAAGGGATGGCATCTGAAATGTAAATAAAAATAAATAAATAAATAGATAAATAAATAAATAAAAAAGAATAAACTGGCTCCAAAACAATCTGAAAACACAAAGCTGAAGAACCAAAGTGCAAACTCAACTTTGGAGAGGAATTGGAAAGCAGAGAACACTATTTTTAAAAGTTTGGATTTTTGAGATTCAGAAAGTTTTGAGAATGGCAAAACATTAAAAAGTTTTTTTCAAAAACATTATATCAGAAAGCTTCCTAAACCAAACCGAGATACAAATGAATGGAAGAGAAGGGGTGTGGTTTCAATGTGAAATGTCTTCCATAGGCTCATGTCTTTGAACACTTGGTTGTGGGATGGGAGTACTGTTTGGAAAGCCTTGGAACATCTAGAAAGTTTAGTCTGGCTGGCTAGGCTCAGATCTCTAGTCACCATGGCTGTACTAAGCCTTGGTGTATCCCTCTGGAACCATGAGATTAAATAAACCCTTTAACCTTTAGCTTAATTTTATCAGAGGGTTTGTTGTTCATTTGTTTGTTTGTTGTTTCACAGCAACTGGAAAGTAACTATGACAAATAACTACAGTAAACAGAAAAGGAATTATTAACAGGTAAGAGATATTGTAATCAAAAGCAGTTAAAAGAGAAGGGTCATTTATGATGATTAAAGAAATCAATTCTATATGAGTAAAACAAAACTTCTAAATATGTATATATTAAAAGTTGGAGCATTTTAGCCTAGAAAGTATATGTTAACAGTTCTAATGGGAAAGAATACTCAAACACAGTAATAGTTGAACATATTAACACTATACTCTCAGCAAGGCACATATTATCTAGAAAGAAAATCAATGAGGAAACTGTTAAGAATAATTAAACAATCACCAAGCACTTCACATAACATCTTCAAACATACATTTAATGTTCTCATTCATACACAAATATTTCTTCAAGACAGAAACTATATGATTTCCTTTTAAGGCACAGAAGACAGTGAATAGAATTTGACATACCCTCATGATAACACTTCTGAAAAAATTAGGAATTCAAGAAATATATCCCACTGTAATTCAGCAATGTATAGCCTACCATCTCAATTATGCTGACATGGGGAAGGTTAAAACTATCTAAGATCTGAAACAAGACAAGAACAATTATTTTTACCATTTTCCTGAACATAGTGTGGGTAGTCCTACACAAGGGAAATAAGTAAGAAGATACAGAATGCCTGAATTAGAGTTGTTTGCAAATGACCTGATCTTACATGAAGAAAGCCTCCAAAATTCTTCTAACATAAAACTGTGAGAAATAATAAATACATCCAGAAAAATAGAAAAATTAAGGTTACAATACCAAAATACACAATTTAGCAATGCACCAATATTATTTTTTTAAATAAAAGTCAAATGGTTGTAAGTATAAAGTTTATGAAAGAAATAACTGAAAGAAATGGAATAAATATATTCAATAAAAATTTAAAACATTAATGAAAGAAAAACAGAAGGAAGCACAAATGGAAAAAACATCCTATTAATGGATGGCAAGGTTCACTATTGTTTAATGATCTGTGTTGCAGAAACTATTTTGAATATTCAATATAATTCCTTCTTCAAGGTAATTATAATAAATAACTTTAGCATTTACATGGAACCACATACCCCATATAAAAAGCTATTTGAGAAGAAAAGGAATTAAATAATTATACTTCCTGAATTTAACACATGTGAAAAACTTTTGACAATCAAGACAGCACAGTGAAGCATTTAAAAGAGACACAAAAAGCAATATAAAATAGAAACCTTACAAGAAATTCTCACATAATGGTTGATCTGTTTATATATCTATTTTGTTTTTATTATTATTATTTCTTTTTAAAAAGTGATAATGTGTAAGGATAATGGTTTCAATAAAAGATATTGGAGATACAAGTTAACTAACTGCATGCAAAATAATGAAGTTGAATTCTTATCTGTCACCAGTTACAGAGTTCAAATCAAAATGGATTAAAGACTAAGATGTAGTCCTTTACAGTGCAAATCTACACAGAGATAAATCCATTCAAAGACAAATTCTTCAGATAATGAAAATGGGGAATGAATTTTTTGGTAAGACCCTAAACACAGAGGAAATAAATGTAGAGCTAATAAAAGGAGTTATGTTAAACTTAAAAAAGCTCTCTAGAGCAGAAGCTGAAAAACAAAACAAACAAACAGAGAAAACACTTGTAAGCTATACATCTGATAAGTTGTTGTTATTTGGAATATATAAGGAAATATCAAAACTCAATGGGAAAAAGACAAATAGCTCCACTAAAAATATGTAATATATTTTACAGATGCATTTGTAGATATGCATACATGAGATATTTGTTTCTTGACAATGTACATATATACACTGTTTCATATATTAACTCATACTGAAACTCAAATTTCTATTATCAGAGCACAAGATAATTTAAGAGTTTACTGAAGCAAACAACGCATAAAAGGAATTAAATAATAATATCTAATCAAACGTATCCAGGGTTAGTACGAAAGACCAAAAATGAACTATTAATAAAAATATTTTTTGTATTTTGAGTACAAAGTAAATACAATATAATGGTCACTTATTATCAGAACTTTTTTCTTATTTCATATGGAGATATGGAGCTTTTACAGAAAAATCTATTTGCCTAAGTTAATATCACATTTACCAATTGTATAACCCAATTTCTTAACACCCTAACTATGTTCTTTCCTACATTTGTACTAATTCTATTTTTTCTAGAAGGTCTTGCAAGTTATGTACAAAATCCTCAGCAACAAAAACAAAACAAAACTAAAAAACCAACTAGTACCATTTGTTCAGAATGTCTCTTACGCAGAATTCACTTTGGCAAGCCAGAGTTCTATAGAAAAATTATTCCTTGGATACTTCCCAGTCCAACTACCTGAGGATGGATCATGAAAACTGTCAGGATCAGCAGAGTTCATCATAATTTTCCTAATGAGCTCACAATGAAGTGTAACCTTTAATGCCTTTAGGGGTCAGTTATTTAGATATTTATAAACCAAATATTTACACCTTGAACTTTGAAGTAAACTTGATTATTATTAAACAATGTGAATAGAACCTCAATATTAACCTGAACAATCCTACAATTTCTAAGACATTTTACTTTATGCTTCTGAATTCTGGTAGTCTTTACAAGAACAGACCCAAGGAGAATGGATTGTAATAAGCTAAAATAGAGGCAAAATCATTTAAGGTGTGAAGCAGTAAAGTGTAGATTAGAGATCCCACACATCCTTCTCCAAGTTCTAATCAGGTGAATCTGCTTGATCCTTAATTCCAAGAAACCCCTAGTCCCATGCCCACTATCATGATATAGTATGGGAACCCCTTGCTTGTACGGAAACTACTCTCAAGGATTCTGCCAGGACATTCCCTGACTCAGTCGAGATGGAGGCCTAACCCAGAAAACATCTAACCTCTTCACCTAGCCAGTCTCTGAATAATCTTCTCCAGGGTTTATCCTGGTGAGTCTGCCTGGCCACCTCATACACACACCCTTTCCAACCCTCAAATCTACTTCTACACTCTAGACTTGCTATATTGTGTCCATCCTGGACATTTGCCTTATCCACTCCTTCTGACTTCATTCAAACTAAGTCAAAATATAGCAAAAATTAATCTTCTCTTTGTCAGACTCTATAAGACTGAACCAGTACCAGTTAACTGAGTTGTACTGAACTGAATTTCCTTCTTGCTTTTCATGACTCATTTCTCTACCAGCAGTAGTGTTTCTAGGGACCCCCACAACATGGAATTGACAAAATCAATACATGTGCTTATATCTTATCCCAAAAGTACAAACAAAAATGAAAGAAGAAACCAGCATATCCCCTCCAAAACCTACCAATCATTTAGAAATCTTTAAGAATGAGAATTACCTAGATGAATTCTAGACACATTAGCATCACCGTAGCATTCAACGAGTTTAAGACAACCCAACAAAACATCTCAATAAGATTAAGTAGAAAGAACTTAAGGAAGATAACCAGCCAGTTCAAACCCAACCAAATAAAATCATAAGACTGTTAGAAGTAGCAAAGACAATCCAGGACTTGGGAACATTGAACAAGATTCAAGCTGACCTAAGATAAAATTGAAAAACTCAATAATCCAGTTAGAAAACTTAACAGAAAGCCTTATAATTATAATGAAGTAAGCAGAAGGCAGAATATCAGGACTAGAAGACTGTAAAGAATCTAGACAAATTAATCAAGGAATATAATCTTTAAAAATCCACAGGAATGGAGCCTAAGGAATTAGATTATATATTATGTCTAAGGAAAACTTGGCAAGCAGTAATGACATGTAATATAATCTACATTTAATCTCCGTTGTAATTTCGTAAAAATATTTATTTATCCTACATACATTTTTATGAGAGTAAGTACAACTGCCTAATTAGTGTTCTAATTACACTTAATCTTCATTCTATATTTTGTATTATGCTGTTTAGTTATTGTTTGTCCAGATATTTACTTTTGTCTTAATAATCTGTTCTTTTAAAATTTATGAGTTAAGATATTATTGTTACCATGTTAAATTTGAAATGCAGACATGGATTAGAGATATTACAGCATTTTATTCTTAATTGTCCCTTTACAGAGAAGTTCAGCATTTCCTGAATTAATCAGTATTTTGATATCATTAGAAATGGTTTTTGTTTGAAATTATTTCTGCAATGAGTTAGTCATTAACTATAATAGAAGCTACAAGAGAGAAATTAAAGTACTTTAGTTTGTTATACATAAGTTGAGACATTCTTTATTTTACATTGTTATTTCATATAAGAATTTAATGCTATTTTATCCCGAGTCTCAGGATCATTCAAAGGGACGCTCCAGTTTTCTTTCCTCCTTGTTCATTTCACCCTTAGAAATGTGGCTGATAAGGCTATAAGAAGTTTAAACACATTAAGATAAGTAAGCAAAAGGATTGGTACTCATGACAAGTCTGCATGTTACTT
This sequence comes from Grammomys surdaster, assembly GCF_004785775.1. Classification (NCBI taxonomy): domain Eukaryota; kingdom Metazoa; phylum Chordata; class Mammalia; order Rodentia; family Muridae; genus Grammomys; species Grammomys surdaster. The sequence goes on along the minus strand of NW_021620713.1, from coordinate 4,231,154 downwards.
GGAATTGTCCTCCATGTGCATGTTTGAATTTTATTTATTGTGAACTAAGTGTAAGTCTGTTGTAAAAGAGTTTGAAAGAGATCACTAATACTTATATAAATATGTCACTTTAGAATTAATATAGAGTCACTAATTTCTTGCTGTAAAAATTGGTACCCAGATGTTCACCCATGTATATTTATTCAAGATCAATAAGTGACCCATTTAGAAAGACATCATGTGGGGCAGTGATGGAAAAATTCTTCTAAACTCTAAATTACTATTAAAAGTATTTGGAAGCCAATAAACACAAACACTTTACAATGGTTCAACATTGTATTTATAACTCTATGTTCTGTAAAAGAAAATATGATATTTATCAAATTTGGTATACAAAAGCTTAATAGCTGTACAAACTACTGTCACATTTATGTCGTATACTGCTTTTTCTCTAAATTTGTCTTTGGATATAGCATTTCTCAGTTTTATCATAGTACTGCTCCTTTAAGAAACTTTCAGATATTTATATTGAAATATGCATGTGTTTCATTTATACGCACTGTATAATTGTGAACTACTTATACCTCTAGATCTTATACACAAAAAGCTTAAGAGTCTTTCTGTCTCCCAGTGAGCATTAGCATTACTTTTTGAATATATGAAATAGCTCTAAATATAAAAGTTATATTTTGCAGAACATGAAATATATACATAAGTATCCATAACAGATTGGAAGACAGATAGATGACAGATAGATAGATGATAGATAGATAGATAGATAGATAGATAGATAGATAGATAGATTATTAAGAAAGAAATAGTAAATATCATTTAGATAAATAATCAAATAAAAATATTCTACTCTTTATAAGGCTATAAAGTTTTAAAAAGTGAAGTGTTTGGGGCAAGTCCCTGTGTAGCCCAGCTGATATCAAACTAACAGCATAGCTGAAAATAACATTTGACTTCTGATCTTCCTGTCTTGGACCTCCAAGATACTGGGATTAAAAGCATACACCACTACCATACCCTGTGTCAGAAAGGAATTCCTGTAACATGAGTTTCTACTCAGAACAACATGTAGAAGGGCAAAACATCTAATATCCAAAGGTAAAATTGTTATTTCTATATTAAAATTTTCCAAATAATGTTATGTTCCAACTAGGATATGAAAATCAATGTTGGATGGTACTGATTTGAGATATATATGTGTTTAGTATTTGTGGTCCCAATTTCTTTCAAGAGAATATCTTTGACTCTATATCTAAAACAAAGAAAGGAAGTCAAAATAAGAACAACATTAATGCCAATGTTGACTGAACAAAACTGAGCCACATGAAACTTAGGAGGCTGGTAATTATTCTATATAGCAAAGATCACATTTTTGCTGGTCCAAAATTCTAAGATAGGGTGTTTGTAGATGAATCATTAGCTGGAAACTGTTTTCTTTTGGAATCAGGAGAAATCTCTATCAGTGAAGCATGATGAATACTCGGAAGGCATTGAAAGAGATTTCTGGTTGTGTCATGTGATACAGACTCCCATGATATTTTGCTGAGCCTCAAACACAGTAATTTGTTGGGAAAAATAATGATCATGGAAAGAAGAAAAGTAAGGCTCTGTAGAATGCAGAACCCCCCGTTAATATTAGTTTTTATATATTTGAGTAAACTATAAATGAGTCAGATTTCAGATGTAAAAAGAAAACCAACAAAACAAAACAGTCAAGCCTGTATTTTATTTCACATCTTTAAGTACTTTCCATTAAAATAATTTTAGGAATTATAAGTAAATTCCAAATCTGTTCATGTGTCTTGAATGAGATATTTAACAGTGTATCTGTATGTAGTTGAGCAGATTCTCTGTGCTGATTTAAATTTATGATATTTATTAATTAAAACTCTTTTATTCTGTACTGGTAGAATTTTTGGGAACCAATACAATTATCACTGCATAGGTCATCTATGACAGACTGGAAATCACTTCTTAACTATGTTTCATATTAAGCCAAGTAGTGAATATTAGTTTGACTACCACATGCTGCCAGTATAAGAAGCCAACATTCCAGCCAGCTCTACTCGGGTGGGCTCTGTGCAGAGTCCAGAGAGTACTTTCTTTCCTCTACCTCTGACAGCTTTAAGAGGACAAAGGACAGTGTCCATGGACAAGCCAGAGCAGAAAATAGTCATAAAATAATCAAGCAAAGCTCATAAGAGTTTACTCATCTTATTGTTTACCTATGTTCTATATTCCCCACATGCCTGTCGCTAGCCTTCTGAGACAAGCTTTAAAAAGAGAAATGCTGTCATAAAAACCCTATGACAGAAACCCTTCACTAATGACAGAAATAAGTCCATAGACCATGTGATTTAAGTTGATATAACTTCCATTGAAATGTATGTTTTCATTAAGATGGCAGTTATAACACATATATAACTCATATATAATCATTGATATATTCATTATCCATTACATATAGAAATAATTTTAAATCAAATTCACATTATAACTTCAGCAACTTAATAAATGGAGACATGTCATTAAAAGAAAACCCTTGCCTCATTTATTTTTTCAGATATTCTTTTATCCAATGCAACAGGTGAAGAGGATGGCAGAGAAGACAAAAAATGAACAAAGGAGAAAGGAATCAAAAGACCTTTGGGAAAATATACTCTCATTTAAGACCATGCTGTAGCAGAATGATGGTGCACTTCAGTGGCAGAACACTTGCCTAGCACGTATTTGGATCTGGATTGGTATATAGCATGCAAAATAAACAAACAAATAAGCAAAATTACAAATAAAATATAGCATAGTTTAATATTTGATAATTATGATAGATTTTATTCATTCCTTAAAATAGAAATAATTCACTTTTTTCACTAAAAGCAAATTTGAAACAAAGATGATAATAAATTTTCCGTCACTGAACTTTAATGAGAAAGATATTATATGGCTAAATATCCCTGCCTCCCTCCAAAAGAAAAAAAACATTAAAATGGGCAGCGGGAGAGAACTTTCTAATAGACTCTGTACCAATCTGGTATGTTGAAGACTATTATATCATACTAATAACTATAAATAGAAACTTAGCTCCTGGTAGTTATATTTTGGTGAAAGGTTCTCTTTGGGTTTTGTGTTTTAAAGTAACTAATTTAACAAAGAAAAACTCTAAGCCAGACACATTATCCCACTAAAATAAAAGAGTGAAAGTTATTTCTAACTCAAATTTCCATCTGATGATGCTCTGGCAGGTTTCTTCTACTTCTTTTAGAGATAAGTTTGAGTTTGAGACTTCTGTTCAAGTATTATGTCTGAGGTGTGACGAGAGTCATTAGATCCTTTAAAGTATATTCCTCAGTTATTTACCATACTGGAGATCAAAACTAAGGCCTCCTTCATGTCAGTTAGCAAGGATTTGGACATTGGCATACCCCACTCCCCCACTGCTTATATACAAAGAGTAGGAGTTACTGATGGTTAAATCAAATGAGACAACATGTGTACAGCAGTTTAAACCAAAAATAGCACATAGCATAAGCTACAATGACTTGGTTCCTATGGGTCTTCATTGCTATGGAAAAGTCATGTTGTAAAGAAATATACTGGTGTAGAACGTCCCACAGCATACTCCTGTATAAGCTTCACTGAAATAAAACCAGAACAGTGTGTAACGATATAGTTCTCTCTATAGTCTGACATCAAGCAGATTGCCTCATTAGGTATATGCCAGATAAAAATCTCATTTTTTACTAAGGTGATCTACTATGGAAGTTATGTAGGGAATTGTCTGTATTTTTAGGTGTGTAATTTCTGGAGTTGCCTAGATTGATCTTAGAATGTGTTTGTATAAATAGATTTTCATGCTCCTGACTGAGTTTCTTGATGTTCTCATATTCAAATGATTGGGAGGAGGTGGGTTTCTTAGTTCATGTCTCTGAAGCATACATCGCTAATACCCTGGGATCCATTTGTAGTATCTTTCTCTTAGTATCATGACGCCATCCTGAATAAGGAAAAAAAATGTTTTGTCAGCAAGCTCTCCAGAGTCTTATGAGAAAAAACAATCTTGAGACGTGTTACAATTTCATTTTTATTTGTTTCTTTGAATTAAAATCAAAAGTGAAAACGGAGGCCAGGGTAACTAAATTGGAATCCTAGTACACAGGGAGCTGAAGCATGAGAACCTCAAATTTGAGGTCAGCCTGGACTATGCATTGATTCTCCATCAACCATCATTTACACAGTGAGACCTTTTACGAAAAAAATAAAATAAAACTCTAAAGAAAAAGCTGAAATATCTACAATAAAAAATCTATGACTGTGACAACACTCACTACACCTCCAAGAAACAGTGACTAAGTACTGGAGATGTTAACAATTTGAGATATCCTTGTTGAGAACTTCCAATGCTATGATGGTTTAATGTTTACTGAGAATAAAGGAAGCTGCATAAGCCCTACATGATTACCTCAAGTAGGTAAAGTTATCTGACTAGAAATACTGCCTGTCCTGCTCCATATAATATGCAGTGGCATCTCAATGAACATGTCTTTCTTTCTTTCTTTTTTTCTTTTTTGTTTTTTTGAGACAGGGTTTCTTTATGTAGCCCTGGCTGCCCTGGAACTCACTCTGTAGACCGGGCTGGCCTCAAACTCAGGAATCTGCCTGCCTCTGCCTCCCAAGTGCTGGGATTATAGATGTGTGCCACCACTGCCTGGCTGAACATGTCTTTCAAACAAAAACACTGGACATGTGTTTGTGAGCTGTGTGTGGCTTACCAGGCAGAGTTGGAAACTCATTGTGTACACACAGCATTTCATGTCCAAAAGGCATGATGACCTTTTTTAAAAAAAGATTTATTTATTTATTTATTTTAATCTATGTGAATACACTTGCCGTCTTCAAGTACACAGGAAAAGGGCATCAGATCCCATTACTGATGGTTATGAGCCACTGTGTGGTTGCTGGGAATTGAACTCAGGACCTCTAGAATAGCAGTCAGTACTCTTAACCACTGAGCCATCTCTTCAGCCCCAGACATGATAATCTTTTTAAAAGGAATAGTTTGATTTTAAACAGTTGGTTGTAGAACTTGACATGAACAAGATATATAGAGTCACTCATGGGTATCTAAACAGCAGAAGTCTTTATATTCAAAAAGAAATCATAGAAAACAATAAAACTTGTGAATCCGTTCTCTAAAACCAAGTAAACTATACAACAAATGAATAAGCATGAATGTTAAAATTTTTGTTTCTAAGAGGATATAGAATATTTTTCAAATAGTTTCCTTTTTAAAATTGAGAAGAAAAATCATCATTTCAAATGTTGAGAGATTTTTTTTTCCAAACTTATGTTTCAATTTGCAACTTGCTAATAATAGAAGACAATGTTGAGGAAGCCCAATCTTAAGACTGGAGAGAAACATAAAACATCTGATCTTGCCCAGTGGTACATGCTGGCCAGAGATCGTTCAATAAAAGAAAATGAATATATACGAAAAATGTTCAAAGATAATTATGCTAGTTTTTCAGCCTAAATACCTTGGAATTTGCAAAGACAGCTCCTAGACAAAAGGGAGACCACAGAAATTCAGTGCAATAGATTTCTCCATTGGAAGTGACAGGAACATCTCTCTCAATATTACTTAGCTAATGAAGGAATAGATCTGCTGTGAAGTTCCTAGGAGGCTCATTTTCTTGAGTACAGTAGTAAAAGTTAGCTGATGAATGACCTAAACTGCTTAATGCTTCTCCTTATAACTTGAGAGCAGCAAGGCGTAGCCAAGCAAGAACTGAAGAAGTTATCCTCCAGGGGCCCTGCTGTCCTTGCAGGTTGTCAGAGGCAATGAGCCAGGTTTATTTCAAATGGCTCCTTAAATGAACATTTATTTTGTGCCAGTAACACGTTTTTGATTAACAGCTCCTTTTGACTAATTTGCTTCCCAAAACAGCCCAATAAATGACTCACTTAAAACATAATTAAAAGCATGTTATTGCAAGTAGTTAATACTGATTAAAACAGGCATTAAGACAATTACCATTGAAGGAAAGTAAGCACCCTATAGTTTGTACAGAATCCATCCTTACCCTTCTCAGGCCTTGTATCCAGAAAGAACTGCATGAGAAAATCCAGAAAATTTTCACTCTTAATGCAAAATCAAATATGCTTCTGTTTTTGTTTATCATAATGCCTGGAAAGGTTTGCAAACTGGTATGCTGTTGAAGAACCCTCTCTCCACACTTTGTGTGTGTGTGTGTGTGTGTGTGTGTGTGTACGTGTGTATATTTGTGTGTTCAGATGCTTCACAAGGTAAAATTCCATTTCTAATATCCATCAGAACAAATTCTATCTGACGGTAACTTACACATCACTTTCTGTAAATAGTATATAAAACAACACTCTACTCACATTATCTCCATGCTCAACATTCTCAGTTGAATTCAGTATGAGAGTGTCTTAGTTAGGGTTTTACTGCTGTGAACAGACACTGTGACCAAGGCAATCCTTACAAGGACAACATTTAATTGGGGGTGGCTTACAGGTTCAGAGGTTCAGTCCAGTATCATCAAGGCAGGAGCATGGCAGTGTCCAGGTAAGCATGGTACAGGAGCTGAGAGTTCTACATCTTCATCTCCTGGCCTCTAAGAGAAGATTGACTTCCAGGTAGCTAGGAAATGAGTCTGATAGCTCATATCCACAGTGACACACCTACTCCAATAGGGCCACATCTTCTAATAATGCCACTTCCTGGGCTGAGTATATGCAAACCATCCCAGAGAACAATAGGAAGCTTCTCAATTCTTTGGCTCTATGGGTGCATTTGCTCTCCTGTTGCTATTCTTTCAAAATATGTTCTATTGTTCTGTGAAAGATAAAGAACATTTTAAAATGATTTCTTTTCTTTTTAAAAGGCCTGCAACTTTGCACTTTAGTATTATATATTAAATACTGTGCTGCATTCCTGTAACTATGTTTTGAATGAAAGTATGAATTTTCTAAAACTGTACAGGTAATATAGCAAAGCATATGTTTGGAAGGATTATGCAATTGAAAGTTAGAATTGTGGAAAGAGATGATATTTCACACAATATAGTCTACTTTGTGGAATCTTATTTTGTGATTAATTTATACACTTAATTATAACCTCTCTCTTTACTGCTTAGAGTGGCATAGGGTGAAGTCAATTTTCCATTTTTAATGTTTGAGTATATAAATAATAGTACTTTTGGAGAAGGCACTCATGAAAGTCATCCTAAAATTCTGCATAGAACATGGTAGAGATAAAAACTATACCACCATCATTTGCTTCAGATTTCCATTTTGCAGTGCCACTTCCTGGATTGTCTCACACAAGTGATAGCATTTATCAAGTGCCCTGATCACTCACATACACTCATATAACTTTAACTTCCTTGGTAGACACAGGCGTGGCCAGAATACACCATTGTGTTCACAAGTTAATGTACACATTGAATAAATCTTGTGAAAGTTAAGCAAAGAAAATGAAAAATAAAAATAATATTAAGCATTAGGGAGTCCAAAATTTGGGAAAAGGGCTTATGGTAGTTTAATAGGGCAAACAATGAGAAGTATTTTGTCAACTTTCATACTATTAACTGGTTTTCCTCTTCAATTGGCTTCTCTGAATGATTCCAAACATGTCCTTCATTCTCCTTTGCTAATCTTTCATTCCATCCTCAAAACTGTTCCATTATTCCTATTTACTTTAGAAAGTGTTGATAGTCTCAAGATATATTTAGCTATCATTATTACTATATTAGTACATTAGTATATTATTGTTAGCTTACTGTACTGGACAAGTGAAGCTGTGTCACAAACAAAACCAAAACAATTTTCTCTTTTCCAATGATTCCCTGAACACACCACTATAGTGTGCCTGAAAATTTTCTTTCACCCTACTTGAATTATCTTTCCCCACATTCTTCTATTTACCCTGGAGTATTCATATTTACAAATGAAAACATAAGAGAACTTGGTAGTCTTGAATTTCTGATAAACAACAGGTTTTATAGAAAGTATATGTCATAAAAAATAAAAACATACTTTTATTCATCACTGATATTGTCCATATATATGAATATATTTACAATCATGAGTAAAATTATGGTTAGTATATTAAATTGTCAAATCCACTTAAATGAAGGGATAACCAAAGGAATTTTGTTACTGCCACACATCATGGAATGAGTTTATTGAGTAGTAAGAATGCATTTGTCTATGTAGGAGGCTTAGCTGGGAAATCTTAATTGCTTAATGTTCCAGTTTCTTCATCTGCCAAATGGAGAGATAAATTCAAAGAGAAAAGCAATAGTTCACTGAATTTGAGTAAAAGAGTCATGAATTTTGAAAAGTATTCAGTAAGCATCACTTAAAAAGGCTATGTCAACCTCAAACGCACACACCAAGAGAGCTAGTCACTGTAGATGATCTTAAAGCACTCATATATAAGTCTGCATGAGTTTAAATGGTTATATCTTTTTTGTGTCAAATACCCCCTCTCTGTTTAAGGCACAGGACAATCATTCAGGCAAATATTTGACTAGGTAACCTAACAAACTGTCAATCACAATGAACCAGGCAAGAGAGTTCTCAGAGCATCGCTGTAAGTATTTTTAGAGAGGATTATGTTTCTGGTCGCTGAGTCATAGGTCAATGGGTGACCTTTCCATATGACTACTTGTGCCTGTGAAACTTCTTAAAATATTTGTTTGTTGTTTCTGAGAATCTACATCTCTTTTATATCTTTGAAAACAGTTCATCAATTAAGATTTTCTCAATGGTTCTCATTCATTTCTTCCAAAGTTCTTAACTAAATAAGTATTTACAAGGAACAATTTGATTTCAAAATCATATTACAACTTCTTTTCATCATTTAATATACTTGTCTATTGTCAAAGATATTGACACATCTCCATTGCCAAAGCAATTTTGTAATTTTTAGCGTTATCATAGCAGATGGCTATTTGAATTATATTTTATCAATATGACTGTTTTGAGTTTATAGCGATCTCAGTTTGCTGCTTTGTTTGTCTGTATCATTTTCCAAATTGTGCAAAGACGTTACTTTTGGTGATGTGAGAAGCCAAAGCTGCCTAGTCTCATATGAGATAGGGCTATAACAGTGGGAGTGACTGAACAGTGCATCAGCTTGCCTTTATGCCTTAAGGTTGATGGTGACTTGGATTCTAAGCAAAACATATTTAAAATAGGATCTGTTGTATTTACAGAAATGTGTTTGCCTGTTTAGACAAGCCAAATAAAACAATATGATTGTATTTTTAAATTGCAACTGTTTTACTTTCACATTTCAGAAAGCTTGTGGATAAAACAGAGAATCCACAGGTAAAATAATACCAAAATATTAGAAAGTAGGGCTTTTTAAAATATGTTTAATGTGGTTGTCGCTTCACAACATTCTTATATGTGTAAACATAGAGAAATTGTAATAGTGCCAAAGGATCAGTGAGCTTGCTTCTGTGAGATCGTGTCTTCTAGAATTGTCCAAAGCCACACCTATAAAGAATCACCAACATTACTACCTAAGCATGAGGTGGACAAAGATCACAACAATAGGTTTTGCCATGTGGATGGAGAAAGTCTATGAGGCCACAATACAACACAAAGAACTACAAGTGTCAAAGGACTCTTGAGAGAGGGAGAAGTAGTCTCCTCTAGGGAAGAGCATATCAACCAATTAGATATCCAATACCAAGTACTCAGCCCTGAAATCATATATAAAATAATATTATACAGACTAAATATTATATTTGTGTATTATGTATATATACAAACTCATACATACATACATAAATACATAAATATAATACATAAATATTATATGCATGCATGTAATAACAATCAATGAGAAAGTGGCCATGTATTTGAAAGTGTTTAAGGAGGAGTTTATATGAGTGGCTGGAAAGGAAAAGAAAGGAAAGGGAAGGGAAGGGAACGGAAGGGAAGGGAAGGGAAGGGAAGGGAAGGGAAGGGAAGGGAAGAAGGGAAGGGAAGAAGGG
>NW_021620713.1:4165338-4221122 GCF_004785775.1 Grammomys surdaster | reverse complement strand
GAAGGGAAGGGAAGGGAAGGGAAGGGAAGAAGGGAAGGGAAGAAGGGAAGGGAAGGGAAGGGAAGGATGTTATTACATGGTAATCTAAAAAAAACATAGAAAAAGAAGTTTTAGAGAAAAAAGTTTTAGAGAAAAAAGAGAAATTGAGAGGAAAAAGAATATTTAGACAAGAAGAATGCTAAAGAAAAAGAATAAAACATGAAAATCATAAAAATTGATCAACCAATAGTGATCTAATTGAATATCAGGTCTTCTCAATAGGAGGGAATGTATTACTGATATCATATACTTAACTGTGAGTGGAGATCTCTTAGACCTTAGAGGACAATCGACAAGTCATTTTCTTACATCAAGATAGTTTTTAACTGTATTCTTAATAGTTACCCTTATATCCTCAGATAAGTGTAGTTCTCTGACAAGGACCAGCCTCAGCTATGTCCAGGTTCAGAGACAGGGGGTGTCTGGGAACAGCAAATGCAAATGATTCAAGGTCAAATCATGGGTCAATGCTAGTGGCCTGTGTTCTGCTGAGATGGCTTTTCAAACTGTGCTCTCTCTCTCTCTCTCTCTCTCTCTCTCTCTCTCTCTCATTCCGTTTCTCTCTCTTCCTCCCTCCTTCCTTCCACCCCTGTTTCTGTTTTGCTCTGTTCAAGACAGCTTTTTTTTACTATTCTAAAACCTCTCTCGTTGAGATAGCTAGCTTACTGTTGGAGAAAGCTCTCTCTACTAGGAAAAATTCTAAAAGCACTCTAGATAGCTTACAAATTTCTGACCCAAGTCAGAAATCCCGTTAGATAAATTCTAAATGTAATTATTGGGTTTTCTGATCACAATCAGAAAGCCAGAAAAAAAAATTCTAAAAAGCTGTGTTGGTTTTTCAGACAGTTTCTCTGGATAGCTGCTAGAGAACTTTCTAAAAGACTTGTGTCAACTCCCTAGATAATCAGAAATGCTGGTAGAAGAAAGTTTAAAAAGCTATGAAAAATTCTAAAAGAGCTGTGTTCGCTCTCAATGGATTGTCCAACTAAAATCAGAAATCATGTTAGAAAAAAAATTCTTGAAAAGCCGTGTTTGCTCTCCAGAGATCTCCAGACAGCTCAGCTCTCCTAGAGAAAAATTCTAAAGAACTGGTATTGCTTTCTTCTAGCTCATCCCCTGCAGCTTAAAGGACCAGCTTTTATTTTACATATCAATCCAGTCATTTACTCTAGGTTCCCTTTTGAGTCAATATTTTGAATTCTCAGCCCTTTGATTCTTAGGGGACAGGAAGCACTTTTTTTTTCTTTAACACTGCAAAAGAATTCAGATCTACCTGCCTTTATAAACTTAACTGGGAAGGACCTTGTCCTGAGATTAGCATTCTGATCACACCTGGTCCTAAATTAGTTCTGTCCCAGGCTGACCCTGAACTTCTACCTGCATTTGTAAGCATAAACAACTACAACAACAACAACAAAAACAACAACGACAAAAGACTTTGCTGAGTGAGGTCTTGGCTTTCAATCAACACTCCCTAAATCTCTTTATCTCCTTCCTTAGTATATTTCTGACAAGCTGGCTACATGGGAACATGGCTACATGGCTCTAAACAGAGCCACTGATTAGATAGTGGCCCTCGTCGCTCCATCTCAATATCTCTCCTTACAGAGACCTAAGTCTTCTGGCCCTGTACCAGGGGCAGGGACCATATCATTCTGTCTCTTCTGAGATCATGTAGGACTCAGAAGTTCTCTCCCTGCATCAAAGAAATATCCTATGCAGGAAATGGAGACTATTAGAAAATCTCTAACTGGTCTAAATGTAGAGAATACATACTGATACTGAGTTATACTGTAAGGAGCAGACCCTTAATAGGACCATCTCCATTTTGTAGGAAACTTGTAGAGACAAGTCTGGAAGCAAAGTACTTGTAGAGACAAGTCTGGTTCTTGTAGAGACAAGTCTGGAAGTGAAGTTGTGCTGTGTTAACCAGACACAAGTGATTATCAGCCGTGCACATCAGCAGTAATGCCAAATCAAGCATAAAAGAGGAGTCTGAGCAGGAGCACATTATCACATTGGTAACCATTATTACCTAGGGTGATACTCTGACAAGCCTCCTCAATACCTGATAATGAAAGAGTTAACCAAGAGACTCAGCCTCCACTTCGTGGTCAAACAACCTACAAGGTCAAGTTAGCAATTCTATCAGCTGGAAGCTGCAGCTGCCCGTCCTTCCCAGACTCCAAACCTACAACTGAAACCTCAAGCAACTGAAACCTCAAAAGGACTCAAGTTGTATAAACCATGAATGAACGATGTATTTATTGCTATGCTTATTTCTTTGGTAATTAGCAATTTATTAGTGTATTCATTGTGCTGATATTGTTAGAGGCAATGCATAGGAAATATGGCAATACCTCATTGTGGCAATAGCCTTAGCATTGGTGATAATGCTTGCTGTGCATCATTAATAAGTAACTGAATTCCAAAACCTCTGTCTCTGGCATCTGTCTCTTTTCCCTCTCAAGGAGCTGAAAATCTCACAGTCAAATCCAGCGTACAATCCCTGAGTGGAGTAGGACCTGTCATTTTTCTACCCTCAGGGATATTAAAATCTTAACAATAGCCTGTTCGTGATAGATAATAGTCCCTGCTCACGACAGATAACCATTTCAAGATGATATATACACATAAAATTCACACATGTGTACGCATATGCACACAGAGGATTCAGGGACATAGCCAAAGTAGGGTCAGAAAGATTGTAAGAGCCAGGAATCAGGACCCATACTGGGATATACTTTTTTTCTAGACATAATATGGATGCTCTATCCATGATATCAAAACAATATGGTTATCCAAACACGACCTTCATTGTTAGCACACAATGAGACATGCCAGTGTAGATCAGGAGGTTCTCACATGGCCCTACCCCTTGATGACAAACTACAAGTAATCAATGGCTTCTGCGAGAGAAAGAGAGATTATATTTTAAGTGCAAGCCCTCTTATGGGGTATTAAATCACAAGTAGTGAGTTCCAAGCATCTGTATATAGTTGTAATACTCAGTGGAGTCAGTAGGTGTGTGTGTGTGTCTGTGTACGTGTGTGTGTACGTGTGTGCGTGTGTGTGTGTGTGTGCTGAAGGAGACAGAGAGTCAGAAATAGAGATATGGAGAAATAATTATAGAAAAAGACATGAGTTTGAAATGGAATGGGTGCATAGTAGGAGTTGGAGTGAGTAGGGAGAGTGGTAGGAATACTGTAAATACAATACACTTATATTAAGTTCAGATCACAGACATGGTCCTGACTCTTAGGAGTCATTTCATAAATACATCAAATCATGAGCAGTTGCCTTCAGGACACAATCCATTTTTGAAACATTTGTAAAATATTGAAACTTATTTTTTTAAGATTCATTTATTTATTTTATGTGTGTGAGTACACTGTCGCTGTCTTCAGACACCCAGCAGAGGGCATTAGATTACACATGATGGTGAGCCATCATATGGTTGCTGGGAATTGAACTCAGGACCTCTAGAAGAATAGTCAGTTGTCTTAACCTCTGAGTCATCTCTCCAGTCCCAAAATATTGAAACTTATAATTAGTTAAATAATGGTCTTAAAATAAGATTGATAAAAAACAAACAAAAAATATACACTCATGAGATAATGTGTAGTGGTGAATTAGTTTAACCACTTTAGCTCCTGGCCACACACATGGACCTGCCCAAGAGCTCTCTAGATTCTTCAGTAAAAGCCACATAATTTGATATACCTTGACTAGCTCAATGACTGGGTCTTTCTAATCATTCCTGCAGCTAGCATACATTCTCCTCTCCAACTTTCCTGAGTCAACTTGCGAAATCAAAATTTCATCTCTTCTATCCCAGACCCAGTTAGCAGGAGTGGCCACTAGGGCCATTTTCCTGTATTCTTACATGGTTGATGGCTTTCTTTCCTTCAGCTCTTGCATTTAGTCCTTCTCCCTTGGAGTCATGGTGATTCTCTTCCTCTCCCATCTCTCCCAGTCTCTTCTTCACCCAGTCTGAATGTCTGGCCCCATCTCCCTGCCCAGACAATAGCTGTATGGCAATTCTTCATTATCAATTGAAGCTAGCTGGGGGCAGGGAGCCTCAGGTCTAGAAGTGTGGCTTTTGGGGGGCTGAAACAAGATAAAACATTAGAACCACTTCCCAACAATAATGAATAGAACCGTTTGAATTTTCTTTCTAAAATCAAGCCCCAAGAAAATTTCTATACAACTTAAAACTCACCACGTACCTACTTTACTCCAGATATAAAGTCAGAAGTCATTAATAAAATATATTCTAATTTCTGAGAGATCTTATGATCAAAATACATTTTTGATTATTCTGAAATGAAAATGTTCCCATGAAACCATAACACTAGATTCAAACTTACATGATTTTTTAAAATTTCCTAAGCAATTTTTCCAGTAAATGACAGGTAAAGAGCAAGTATCTCACTGTCCTTTGATAAGTAAGGAAAACAGGTAGTTAATATCCATTTGTAAGGACAGCTGGCTTTTGACAACAGTGAAAATTCCTAAGATCCTTGTCTGCCTTTCAGGAAGCAATGTGATGGAACTTACTTGAAGAGAAATGATTCACATGTCAAAGGAGAATCTGTTCTAAGTTTAAGATTTATTACACCAATAAATTTTCTGTAAGTGCACAGTATTGGTTGGGATTAGAAGTTTTATATTTTTGAGGAAAAGCAGAGGATGATGTACAGAAACTGCAGGCAGATGCCACATACAATTTCTCTTATATGCTTGACATGCTGTTAGTCCACAGTCTTCCAGTTGGCTGGCACAGAGGTCATTCCAAGCTATTAGACTGGACATGTATGTTTGTCCTGAGACGAAGAGAAAGGGATAGACCTCTTAAGAATTGATCTAGCTCCTTCCGGCCTGGGCCCAAGCACTGAGCAGATCCTGGGCTTGAGCTCTGCACCAAAGTTCACAAATCCCAGAGGAAGCAGGGCTCCCAAGAGCTCTAACCTAGACAGTATCTTAGGTAAGGAGACAGCAACAAATGCCCCAAACAGGGAGTACCTGGGACCCACTGGGACCCAGGAATTCACTCCTGGCCCCGGAGCACTGGTTCCTTCCTGTCTGCACCTGAGCACTGAGGAGATCTTGGGCCCCAGCTCTAACCCCAGTAGTAACACCCACCTCACACAGTTCTGAAACAACCAAGATAATAGGAAAGACAGACTCCAGTCAAAGACAGGGCAGGTAGCACTAAGGAGATCCAGATGGTAAAAGGCAAGCACAAGAACATAAGCATCAGCAACCCAGGATACTTGGCATAATTAGAAACCAAGTTCTTCCATAATAGAAAGTCCTGAATTCCCAATATCACCAGAAAAGCAAGATTCAGATTTAAAATCACTTCTAATGATGATGATACAGGACTTTAATAAGGACATAAATAACACGCTCAAAGAATTTGAGGAAAACACAGAAGCAGATAGAAGCCTTTAAAGAGGAAACACAAAAATCCCTTAAAGAATTACAAGGGAACACAATCAAACAGGTGGAGGAATTGAACAAATCCATCCAGGACATAAAAATGGAAATAGAGACAATAAAGAAATCACAAAGGGAGACTAACCTGGAGATAGAAAACCTAGGAAAAAAATCAGGAGTCATACATATAAGCATCACCAACAGAATACAAGAGATAGAAGAGAGAATCTCAGGTGAAGAAGATACCATAGAAAATATTGACCCAACTGTCAAAGAAAACATAAAATGCAAAAAGTTCTTAACACAAAACGTCCAGGAAATCCAGGACACAATGAGAAGACCAAACCTAAGGATAATAGGTATAGATTAGAGTGAAGATTTCCAACTTAAAGGGCAAATAAATACCTTTAACAAAATTATAGAAGAAAACTTCCCTAACCTAAAGAACGAGATGCCCATAGTCATACAAGAAGCCTAGAGAACACCAAATATAATAGATCAGAAAAGAAATACCTCCTGTCACATAATAATCAAAACACCAAATGCACAAAACAAAGACAGAATATTAAATGCAGTAAGGGAAAAAGGTCAAGTAATATATAAATGCAGTCCTATTAGAATTACACCAGACTTCTCAACAGATACCATAAAAGCAAGAAGATCCTGGACAGATGTCATACAGACCCTAAGAGAACACAAATGGCAGCCCAGGCTACTATACCCAGCAAAACTCTCAAGTAACATGGATGGAAAAAACAAGATATTCCATGACAAATTCAAATTTACATAGTATCTTTCCACAAACCCAGCATTACAAAGGATAATAGCGGGAAAGCTTCAATACAAGGAGGGAAATTATACCCTAGAAAGAGCAAGAAAGTAATCTTCTTCCAATAAATCCAAAAGAAGATAGCCACACAACGATAATTCCACCTCTAATAACAAAAATAACAGGAAGCAGCAATCACTGTTCTTCAATATTTCTTAACATCAATGGACTCAATTCCCCAATAAAAAGACATAGGCTAAGTGACTTGATACATAAACAGGACCCAGCATTTTGCTGCATACAGGAAACCCATCTCTTTGAAGCTACTTCGGTTGTGGTGAGAAAGCCACTAGGCAACAATTGCCTCTTTTCACCTACATACAAATTACTGTCCAGAAAAGGACACATTTGTGGAATAGTCGACTGATTATATCTGTCAAGACAGAGTAATCAGCCCTTAATAATTCTACATCATTAGGTCTGTCAGATGATCCTGGGCCAGAAGGTTGAAGATCGGATGCTCTAATACTTTGTAGTATAGAGACTGTCCAGGTGTTCAGCAGTCTCTATAAATTGGATAAGTTTTAGAAGCTATGCTCTGTGTTTCCCATAATTTCATTTAATTCAGACGTTCTGGATTTCTGACTGGGTTGAAGACTTATAGTCTCATAGCCAATCCTGGCTATTTATTTTGACACAAAAGATTTGAGAGGATGGTTTTCAGCTGACATTCATTCTAAAGCCAAGCAAAAAGCCAGGTTTAGAACTAAGTCTTTTAGTTAGGAGAGATGTCAGAGGTTCTAGTTAGTCAACAAAATGTTATACTGGGTATAAGGTCTATCTTGTACCTTAGTGATACAAATTGGTATAGGTATACTCTAATTGTATTTTGAGAGAATAGTTTTATTTTTACAGGAAGGGTGATTTGTAGGAGGAGCTAAGGTGGGAGGAGTAAGGAGAGGAAAAGGAAAGAGAGGAGGATGAGGAGAGTATGAGCTAGGAGATGAGAGAGAGAAAAAGAGAAAGGGAGAGGGAGAGAGAGAGAGAGAGAGAGAGAGAGAGAGAGGAGAGAGGGAGAAGAATATGGAAGCAGATGTCCACATGTCTCTGCCAATCAAAGATAGTTGGTATATCTAGTTTGGGTATTGTTTACATTTCTGATTGTATGGGCATTTTGTTATTGAGCATTACCAAACTCATATAGCCTTTGATTAACATTTTAAAAAAAGTTACTAATTTAAAAAAAAAGGATGAGGAGGGAGGGTGATGGAATACATGTGACAGGAAATCAGTTGAGGAAACTAGCTGGAGGAAGAAAGGGAAGGGAAAGAGGGAAACAAATCAGAACTCTATGACACATGTATGAGGATGCTTCAATAAAACCCAGTACATTGTATGTTAAAAAAATTGATCTAGGAAAATATAAAGAAAAATCTGAAGAAAATCTTCGTTTTAGAACACTGAGTTACTGAGAAGCACTGACACTGATCCACCAAGTAAACTGGTCATAAGTGAAAGACCTCACTGTATACTTTTTATAATTGGCATAATGGGTGAAGTGCTGTTGAACTTTGGTGACTAATTAAAAACTTAATGCCAATTTTAATCAAGGAATTTCTACCCCTACTAGAAGAAATTGCCAAAACTTGTTGAAGGAAAATATGGGAATTGACACTTCCCCACAGGGTGACTTTTTTGTTGTTAATTTAAGAACCTGACGACAACAGATATATATCATCCTTAAAATACCTCATTTGTTCTAAAGAAGAACATGAGTGTGTGTGTGTGTGTGTGTGTGTGTATGTGTGTGTGTGTGTTTGTGTGTGTATGTGTGTGTGTGTATGTATGTGTGTACACACATACATACACATATATGATACTATGTACACATGCAAAATTTTATGCTGAGATAAATCAGCTTTATTTTAATTTCCTGAAAAATATTAATAGATTATTTACGCAACTGAAATTTCTGTAGAAAAATGAATTTGATGTTATTGTGTGGTGGTTTGAATATGCTTGACCCAGGGAGTGGCAATATTAGGGTCTGTTGCCCTGTTAGAATAGGTGTGGCCTTGTTGCAGAAAGTGTGTCATTGTCTTCCTAGCTGCCTGGAAGTCACTGTTCTTCTACTGGCTAGCAAATGAAGATGTACAACTCTCAGTACCTCCTATACTATGCCTGCCTGAACCTCTGACTGCAACCCAGCCCCAATTAACTGTTGCCTTTATCAGAGTTGCCTTGGTCATAGTGTCTGTTCATAGCAGTAAAACCCTAACTAAGACATATTGTCTATCAATTTATAAAATAGACTAAATTTAGACCATGTAGAAGAATCAATTCATGTGTAACTCTGTACCAAAATAACTGCAAAATAAATGAAGTACTAGCATTTTCCTTCTCATAAGGACCTATGATAAGCTAAATGTGGAATTTAATCACAAATGCAATCAAAATAATTTAAATTTAAAAACTGTATGAAATATTTTAATGAGGTGTAAGTCATTTTAAAAGTCTCTATCTTATTTCCTAATATCTCACTTTTGCATATTAGATTTAAAATGAGCTTAAATTATCAGAGTCATCAAAAGAACTGTGTACCTTTTAAAATTATTTAAAATAGTCACAAATGAACAAAACCACATGACCTTCTCAAAAGATATTTAAAAATTCTTTGACAAAATCCAATACCCCTTCATAATAAGAGTCTTGGAGAGATCACAGATATAGGGACATACCTAAACATAACTAAAAAAAAATTTATACAGCAAGCTGATGGCCAACATTAAATTGAATGTTGAGAAACTCAGAACAATTCCACTAAAATCAGGAACAAGACAAGGTGGTCCACTCTATATCTATTTAACATAGTACTTCGAGGTTTAACTAGAACACTAGAATAATGAAAGGAGATCAAGAAAATACAAATGGAAAGGAAGATGTCAAATTTGCAGAAGATATTATATTATACATAAGCAACCTCAAAAATTTTACCAAGGAACACCTCCAGCTAAAATGTATCTTCAGTGAAGTAGCTGGACACAAGATTAACTGAAAAAAATATTATAGCCCTCCAATATACAAATAATAAAAAAATCTAAGTAAGAAATCAAGGCATCAACTTCCCCAGAATTGCCAAAATTATATACAATATATGTATAACTTTAACCAAGAAACTGAAAAGCCTTTATGACATGAATTTCAAGTCCTCAAAGAAAGAAATTGGAGAATATATCAGAAGATGGATAGATCTGCTATTTTCATGGATCCATAGGATTAGCATAGAAAAAACAGCCATGTTACCCAAATCAACCAACTGAGCCAGTACAATCACTATCCAAATTACAGTATGATTCTTCATTGTTCTTGAAAGAATAATATTCAACTTCATATAGAGGAAACAAAAAACCTAGGATAGCTAAAGCAATACTATACTGTGAAAGAAGTTTCAGGTGTATCATTATTCCTTATTTTAAACTCTGTTACAAAGCTATCATAATAAAAAATACACAGCCTTGGCATAAAAACACCGAACTTGATCAATAGTACTTAATCAAAAACCTAGTTGTAAATCCACATACCTACTATGTCTGATTTTCTACAGAGAAGCCAAAATTATACAATGGAAAAAAAAAACTTCAACAAATGGTGCTGGTCTAACTAGATGTCAACAAGTAGATGAATTCATATAGATCCATATCTATCACCCAAAGAAAACTCAAGTTCAAGTGGATCAAAGACCTCTAAATAAAACCAGAAACACTTGACTTGATGGAAGTGATTGCTGCTAATAGCCTTGAGTGCATTGATACAGGAGATAACTTTTTGAACAGAGCACCAATCATGGAGGCACTAAGATCAACATTTAATAAATGAGACCAAATGATTCTGAAAACCTTAAAGACAAAGGACACTGTCAGAAAAAAAAAAAGGCAGTCTACGGAATAGGAAAAGATCTTTACCAATCCTCCATCAGGCAGAGGGGTCATATCCAAAAAATATAACAGACTCAAGAAACTAGATATCAACAAAAGAAAATAATCCAAGGAAAAAAATCCGGTACTGCTCAAAGCAGAGAATTTTCAACAGAGGAATTTAAATTATGAAAAAGCACAGAAAGAAATGTTTGACATCCTTAGCAATTAGAGAAGAAGGATGGGGAGGACTGGGGGTGGTGGGGTGCCATCTCAGAGGCAAAGGGTAGGAAGTATCGGGTAAGGAAGTCTTGAATGGGGCTAGGAAGGTGAGCAACATTTGGGATATAAATGAAATAATTAACTAAAAATTCATAATTACAAAAACAATGACATCATGAAACTTGCAGGTAAATGAATGGAATCTATGTACCATGGAGAGCTCAAGAGGGTAAACACAAGTCTTCCTGGGAAGGAGAAATAGGATAGGCATCATAAGTAGGTGGCTGGAAGAGAGAGGGGGGATCAGGTAGGGGAGAGTATGGAGGAATAAGGTATTGAGAGAGACAAATGGAATTGGGAGACATCTTAAGGATACGGTTGAAACCTAGTGCAATGCAAACTTCCAGGAATTTATAAGGGTGACCCTAGCTAAGATGCTCAACATTGGAGGACACAGAGCCTGAACTGTCTATCTCCTGTAACCAGACAAGATTTCCACTGAAGGGATTGGGATCTCAACCCAGGTATATTCCACCAAAAATGTATCTTGCTGACAAGATATGCTGGGTAAATGTAGCACAGAAATTGTGGAAGTGGTCAACCAATGACTGGTCCAGGTTGAGACCCATGCTGCAAGAGGGAGCCCACCAAGCATACTGCCTGGAAGGCCAGGACCTAGAGGCTGGATATCCCAGAGTCGTAGGAAAGAAACACACATGAGTGGCAACAAAGATAGACAAAATATTGATTATGATTCCTAATGATATTCTGCTATACTCATAATTTGAGGCCTCACTCAATTGTCATCAGACAAGCTTCGTCCTGGAAGTGAAGGAAATAGATGCAGAGATCCTCAGCCAAACATTAGCCAGAACTTTGGAAGCCATGTCAAAAAGAGGAGGAAGAATTGTAGAAGCCAGATGGGTCAAGGACACCACAACAGAACCCACAGAATCAACTAACCCAGGATCATACTTCCTCATACAGGCTGAACTTATAACCAGGTAGCCTACTTGGGACTGGCATAAACCCTCTACGCATATGTTACCGTTGTGTAGCTTGGTCTTCTTGTGGAACTCTTAACTGTGGGAGCAGATACTGTCTATGACAATTTTGTCAGTTTTTGGGACATTTCCTCATTCTGGGTTGCATAATCCTGCCTCAATTGAGGAAAGATGCTCAGTCTTACTGCAATTCGATATACTTGGTTGGTATCCATGGGAGGCTGTTCTTTTTCTGAAGAGGTATGGAGGAGTGAATGGAAGAGAGCAGAAAACTGGGGGGGGAGAGGATGGAGGGCAAACCGCAGTTGGGATGTAATAACAATAATAATAATAATAAAAAACATCTAAAAATAGATCATAAAACATATACATCCAAATGATGTTAAATTAAACTTCAGATTATATTTGTATATTCATATTAATATATATGCAAGAATAATGAATTAATGTAGTCATGAATTTGATAGTGAGTGGGAAGCAGAGACATAGAAGAAAGGGAAGAGGCTAAGGTGGAAATGATGTAAATATAGTACTCATGTATCTTAAAATATATACATGTAAAATAATCATTGTTAAAAATTAGTTCATAATTTCATAAAATTTTATTTCTTCCTCATTTGATCATCTACCCATTCTCTCCATAAAATCGTTGTAACTCTTGTTGCTGAAATGCCTGCCTGCTTAGCCCAAATCATATCTATGTTCAAATGTAAGCAAATGTAAATAAATAACAAATAAGCATTAAATGATAATCTCATTTAATAATTAGACAATTCTATCATGGCAACACAGATAAACAACATTCTCTCAGAGTTCACGATTGTCAGGTCTTGACAAAAGCCAAACATGCAACTCTTCTTATACTACTCAGTGTTCTATACCTCAGGTTTTCTTTTAAGAGGTCCAACGTATGTATTTTAACAGTGGATTAAAAACTCATATTTATAAATACAGCCAGAAAAATAAGTTTCTAATTTTTGTCAGCTTACAATTACCTCGCCTCATCACTCACTGCTTCCAAAGTGCTTATGACTGTATTTCCTTGTACTATGTTTGAAACATCACAGGAGCTCAGGAATCAAAGTTTTCAATAAGTTCATTCTTACTTGAGTAACAAATGCATTTATCTCATTTAAAATGATAATCTAATAATAATAAAAATTTTTTGTAAGATCTGTGCATTTTTGGATTTCTATAGAGAAGTAATTTCTTAGTATAGACACCAATGCCAAGTAATAAATAAGAAACAGACACAGAAAATTTCCTGGCAAACAAGTCTACAAAACTAAGAACTGTTTGTTCTATGACTTTTAGACAAGTCCCAGGGAAGGATGTGCTGTTACAATAACAAGAACAATGTATACATATTTAGCTATTTAAAATATATAGAAAGATTATTATGCATATCACATGTATAGAGCCACAGTTTTCTGGATGCATTAATCATGGCTATTTGTGTGCATTTTTTAAAAATTCTTATTACCTAGGCTTGAAGAATTTTTACAAAACAGACTCAACAAACATTGAAGAGTAGAATGAAAAGCACATTTCCATAAAGTGCCTGTACCGCAGAGAAATGCACAGTTTTGGCATCCAGTCAGTTTTGTGTGGTATATAAAAATTCATACATCTAAATCTGTTGTATTTTACATCTTTTTATGTAAAGGCTTAAGTGGGATTGATGGCTTATCCCTTGTGACTTAGCCGTGTGATGCGTCTTAGGTTGGGGAGTTCCCATTCTGTTCTGTTTTCTATCAGTACTCCTCAACTCAACATGTGGGGCCAATTTGTTCTTTCTGCAGTGAAAGAGAGGGAGTGGCATTTAATGTAAGCCTTGACATAAGGCTTAATTTGCTAGAAAGGAAAGCTATGCCATTGTAAATCCTTCAGGAGACACTCAGGTTGAGGAGTAGTCAGCCTCATAGGCTTAAGTATCATTTGAGGTGTTGTTAGAGTAACTATTACTTTCGAAATCTCACTCACCTAATTGAATGAATGCTTCACTGAGAATATAATGCTATTCTTTCTCCTGATTTACCTTTTTGTTTTGAGTGAAACATGATAGATTATATGAGGTTGCCAGGTTGAGAGTAGATATAGAGATTAGATCAATTACCGAGTATAAAATTCACAAAAGCTTTATGTTTGTTTTTATGTTTTAGTTTTAAAAAGGAGAGAAAATTTAAAGTAGCTTTGGTAGGATGGACAGAGGACAAAATACAGGACATTATTAACAGTGACAGTAATTTACCCTGAGGAGTATTTGTACAGAAAGCTCAATAATCTTTGATTTTAATATAAATAGACATTCATGAAGGTAGACACAGTATTTACTGATTTATCTATAAGTTTTACTGAGACTTTATTAGCAGTGGAGGGACAAGCAAGTGTTTACTTCTCTTGACTCATTTTACTTATAATATACTAATAATGTTACTTATAATAACTAACAATGATTATGAGAACATTCCATGGGACTATGTATAGGAAGCAACAACAGCAACAACATGCTGAAATCCACATAAAGTTTGTATCATTGTGTTGCTATTTCTTCACTATATTTGCAGTTAGAAACATATATATTTATTATTTACATATGATTCACGTATATATATTATGTTATATACATACACACATGTTTTTATATGTTACATAATGTATAAATATATATTTATACTCATAGAAATTGATTATTTGTACTTGAAGTGCATTGTGTTGGTGACATGCTTGGTATTATAGAACAACACAGAATGGCTTCAAGTTCACTTTATTTGGAGCTATCCCTTCTGTATTTGCAGTTTAGTCTAGCGATTTGTTATTGTTTAAGATTGGAACATAAATTGAACAAAAAATTTCTTCAATGTGATTATGTCTTTATTATTGTTGTTTTTGTTATTGTTGTTGTTGTTTGGATCTTCTTTTAGCATTGTTAAATCTGCATAAATGCAATCAAGGTGTTCTGTTTATTGATTGGTACTTAAAGCATTTTAGTAATGAATGGATTATGAACTTGAAGATCAGTTACTTTCTTCAGACATCTGAAAGTTTGAGTAAGATTCAGTAGATATTGGTTCACAAAATATCATTATTCATAGATGAATATTTCATATTTTGGAGTTCACAATGCTGTCATTGCTCTTTTTCATGGGCTACAGTATTGGATATGATGGGACGTTAAGTGAAAGAAATCCAAAGAGGAAGGGCACTTCAACTATCTTGTGACATGAAGGACCAGTGCACACTTGAGAAAGATCAGAACTTAAAAGAGGGAGGCAATAATAGCTACTTTAAAACAAAACAAAAAATGCAAAATTTCTAGTGGATACACTCTGAAGTTGGAAGATTAGTTGTGTGGGAAATTATACTGAAGGTATCTTTACTTTTGTTCTAAGGCAAAGCAGACACCTTCATAATGATGCTAATCTCTTTAAAACTTACAACTTTTCTTCCACCATGAACCTTTATTGCAACATTAAGCTTCCTGTCTCGCTCAGACTCTCCAAACTGTATGGTTTATATGTTATCTTAAATTTATACCTACTTGCTTTTTTCCATTTAAGACCTTCTGAACCATTATCAAGGACAACAATGCCACACATTCAATATTGTGCAGTGTTAAAAGTTTCTAATCTAAAGAAATTAGTTCATTCTTTTAAATTTAGATTTTGCCAAGTAACAATAGTCCTTGGTGCTAGATATGTTTTTTTTTAAAGTAGTCATGGTTTGGCTAAATATCCCTTAAGACCCAGCTCTTAAATGTTTGATCCCAGCCACCAAATGATAACATGTAGTTGGAAGTGACATATGCCGTTGAGAATATATGAGCCCTAGCCTGTTCTCTCCTTACTATCCTCCATTATAATATTACGTGTCACTATGGGCTCCAAAGAATAGGGCAACCTACCATGGTCTGCATTATTCAATCTCAAGCCAAAATAAACATTTCATCACTATAATTTGATTATCACACATTCTACCAAAGCAAGAGAAATCTGACTTACAAAAGATTACTGAAAGATAATATTTGTCCATGATATTTCAAGATAGAAATAAAAATAGGTTTAATGTTCCCCAATACAATTAAATGTTTCAGTCCAAAAGTATTAGAGCCAAAGTAAAGCAAATTCGTTAACCACTATAACGAAAAACAAACAAGAAAGGAAAAGAAAAAGGAACAGCAGCTACTAACATAATATTGTACACAAACATGATTACATAGTTTTGTCAAAGAGGGTTGAGAATATTTCATGTTATGCATGATTAAAATAGCACACCTCTTCGAGGGAGTATATTATGTGCCAAGTGCAGATTTAGAACTGTTTATGATTTTGCTTTTCTTTTTTCATTCTCTCAGAACCAGTAGATTATATAAATTATTATGCTTTTGTTTTTATTATGCTTTTGTTTTTATATATCAAGAAACTGAGATACAGGAATGTCTTTATTTCTCAGTCACAGGGCAATAACTACTCAGAAACATACCTGGGGACTCTAAGTCTTTTGTTTCCTCCTGTAATTATGCTTGTCCAATGAAGCTTGAGATACTGGATGGGCAGTCAGCAGTACCATGTGAATTACAGCGCATCTGCTTTGTTACTGCCTTAACACTGGGAAGGAACGTGCAGCTTTGCAGGAACACAGAGCACTTTTTTCATTGCATCTTACCATGTAATTCCTCAACTTGACTCTCGTAGATTTCAGTTATTTACCTTTAGTTGTTTGGCTATAAAGCTACAGATCATTGTGCCATGTAAGACTCTGATTTCAATTTAAGCAGCATGTATTAGTGTCTTAATTTGCTATATATATTCTGCTTTATAATACAATTGACCAAAGAAGGTTGTGGACTTTTGTCTCATTTGTTAGCCAGAATAAATAAACAGCCCTTACTTTTCCAGACTCTTTGCCAACATTAAATTAATTTAAAGTGTGTTCCATTCTGTTTTGTTCTCTGAATCTCTCTTCCTTGCTGTTAATAATAATTATTATTCTTTCTTAGCTCTCTGATCAGCTAGTAAATTTCATCAGTTGATCAAATGAAGCAAATGGGATGAAGCAAAAATCGTAGATACATTTATATTACTTAAAGCCTCACTATAAAGCAGGGTTCTTTCAACTCTGTTACTTTACACAGTGTGTGAAATTATGAACCCCATATACCAAGGCTGTATAATACATCTTAGAAAAAATGTTAAACAACAGACAAAAAGACATTATCTTGTTTGCTGCTTTTGCTACCATGAACTTTCAATATATCAGCACTATTTTAAACATTTAAAACATTTGAGTGCAATGAGGCATTATATAAATTATTTCTTTGTATTATAAAGGGGTCTGGAAACCTTCAGTACTAATTACAAAATACAAGAAAGCTATGGGAACAAAAAAGTAACCGTAACAGATATTACAGTTTGCTGTGACAAAATACATATCGAAAAGAACTTAAAAGAGGGGCAATTTACTCTGGCTCACAACTGGGAAGTCTGTGATCATGTCAGGGAAGGTGTGGTGCCAAAAGCAAAAATCTGATGTCCCTAGATTGTACCAAAATCAAGAAGTATAGACAGATATATACTGATGCTATGAACACTACATAACTTTTATTTAGCCAGGTCCCTGCCAAAGGATGGTGCCAATCTCTCTTCAGTGTTGCTCTTCCCTCATCAGCTCATCATCTGTGGAAACAGCAAGGCCACAAGCATGGCCATGTGTATGTTTTTGAGGTAATTCTAAATCTAGCCAAGTTTACAGTGACAACTAACCATTGCGATTTTATACATTGTTAGTATTTGGTTAACCTTGCTGATGGACTAGAGAAAACTTTCCTTTCTTTTCAAGTTTCCAAACAAGAAAACCCTCCTTTTGCATTTCTTTATTGAAGATTTTTCATTTTGCTCGTATTTATGTTTTACAAGTTGAAAGCGTCAGTGGGTGGGATCTTTCCTGCAAGTACTTGTACTACTGTCTTAACATCCAGCACGAGGGTTTTTGTTGTTGTTTTGTTTTGATAATGGTAGTAATATCACCTGCTTTCTTAGTAAACAGCCTGTTTGCATGTTTAAATTTTACCATGTTTTTTTTTCTTGTCCAAATTGCACGGTTTTGTGTCATTGTGCTTCACGTTTTTTCTCACTGTGGATCAGGATAATAGCTTTGAGTAGTAAATATGGCCTAGCCTAAATATTATTCTGTTTCAATTTTTTTACGTCAAACAAATTACATCTTTATTTCTGAATTAAGTCCTACTCATTTATCTTCTCATCACATGGTAAGAATGTGTACATGTCATTTGCCATAGTGTATTATGAACGACCCAGTTATGTGAAGAATTCTTGATTCTTTTGCAATTTCATGAATGAGAATGAATTCTGTTCTTCACAAAGAATGGTACACTAGTGGCTGGTTATAATAAGCCATGATTTTTCCCATGAGCAGCTGCAAAGCTCTTCAACTTCTTTCCCACATGGCCAAGTTTATCTCTGCAATAGATCCCCTCAGCACCAGTATTCTGCATTAGTTCAGGTTTCCATTTCTGTGACAAAACACCAGACAAGAGTAAGTTTAAGACGTTGTCTATTTTTATTTTAAATCTGAGGCTACAATTTATGGGAGCAGGGAAGGATGGACGCAGAAACATGAGGCAGCACAGAGAGAGATAGATGCTAATGGTCAACTCATTTCCTTCTTTATATACAGTTCAGAAACGCAGCCCAGAGGATGAAAGCATGCATATTTATGGTGGGTCTTTCCTTCCACTGAACCCTCATTGGGAACACTTTCATAGACATATCCAGAGGCAAGTATTCCAGATGATTCTGAGTTTACTTAAATTGACCATGAAAATCTCTCATAGGAACTGAAACACTGTGAATATTAGACCAATTGTGAGATACATTTTTCTTCTGATACTATCCAAAATTGAAATTCAGTTTTTACATAGACATGATAATACACAGACCAACTTGCTGTTTATGATAGCCACAGGCACAAAGATGTGTGGATTTGTAGTTAAGTGTCCTGCCTTTGAAGCAAAAGTGATATTTTTGAACTATTCATCTCTCTATTAAAAATAGTCTTATTTTCATGAGTTGTGGCATATCCTGATTATCTTTGAATTTTTTCTAAACGTCTTTAGGGATCATCAGTGTTTTCTAAAGGTCAACAATGTGAGTCACCAATATTTATTTTGGTTTAAATCCTGATAGTGTGTTATAAGACTTTCTAGAACATATGAACAAACATTTATATACTCCAGATGGGACACCAAATACAGCGCAAAGAAATGTCTACACCAGAGTCCAGATTGGTAAACTCATACATTTATTAGGGCTACCTAGTAAACTTAGGTAATTAATTAATTAGTTAATTAATTAATACAGGAAGAGGGATAATTCAAAGACAACTATGTAATGGATGATGATCTTTAGAAGCTTCATTTTCTAGAAAGTGAAAAAAAGTGAAGAGACAAAGAGTCTCCTCCCTCTCAATATCTCTTCTTTATCTTTCTGGTTTTGTAAAATCTGGAAGTAGCCTCAAGAGTTGTGTAACTTTCTAATATTACTGGGCCTAGTAATACTTGTTAGATTCTTGTATCATTTGATCTTTTCAGGATGGAATGTTTTAATTTGGAGGAAAAAAATCTACACAATAGATCCATTCCTTTAGCTGTTACATGAGTCCTACCTCCTCCTCTTTGATTTTTGTGAGCCTTAGATGGAAATACTACTCTTTACACTGATGACCAAACATTGATCCACTATACCACAGCAACATTTACATACTCTTTGCAGACTGACTCTTATGAGTCTCTGAAGTAACCATTGCCTAATGCAACAGATAAGTATTCCTCCATGCCCAATGCTGATAGCAGCAGTATTCTGAGACAGACAATTAATAGTCAACTCCATAGGCATCTCATACTTGGTTCAATGTGTTAGTTACTTTTCTGTTGCCATGTTAAAACACAATGACTAAAGGAAACTTGAAAAGAAAGGAAAGTTTATTTAGACTTAACTTTTCCAGAAAGATAATACTACAGTTGTGATGGGGAAGCATGGCCACTAGGGCCTGGCAGCGAGGGCAGGCATGGCAGCAAGGGCAGAAACTAGAATCCTCACATCTTGAACCATATCCATGAAACAGAAAGAGTGAAGTGCCAAAGGGTTGGAATCTCTCTCAACATTTTTTTGACTATCGGAAATGTCTTTTTCCACTGGAGCAGGGTGCTATCATTCATTTTATTTAATTGTTCTTTTTAGAGTTATTAGTGATACTATTTTTTTAAAGTGAGATATTGAAGGATTCATTTTACATCCTGCTCCAATCTATTTCAAGCAAATATCAATCAGTCACTCTGCAAGGAGAAGGAGAAAAACCAAGACAAGAAGAACACAATAAGGAAGCATTAGCACCCAAAGGTCCTATCATTTGAATCAGTCATTTGGTTCAAACTCAGATCCTTATCCTGGGGAACTTCCATGGAACTGCCATCTATTACCTCCCACACAGCAACAGCTCTGTTGTTCTGTTTTGTCATTCGTTGCCTGGCTGGAAGCCACTGGAAAATAACCTGCCATGCTCTTGTCTCAGAGACCTAAAAAGGTCTGAGCAAGGATCCGATTGGCATGGCCCTGTCTTTCTATTGACCATCTTCCTCTGCTGAAAAGAGCCAGTATGTGTTCACAATTTTGAGCAATGTGGAAGGAATGTACTCTGCATGCCCTGGAGAGATAACTGTATACTCTGGGAATAAACTTATTAAGCTAGACTTCTGATTTCCTCTTTCTCTAGCTTTTGTGTGAACTTATGTTCATGCTGTAACTACTTGTAAGCACACAAGCACTGAATTTATTTATCCTTGTTTCATCTATGGAATCATGTTCCATATAATTATTGTGACAGGTGCTTTTAAGTAACCCAGACATGCTACATTGTCTATTCTTTCTTTTTCTCCTCAGTGTTTGGCTGTTCCTTTGTTTTGCTTTGTTTTGTTTTGTTGTGTTTTGTTTTCACTGTTTTTCTACCTTCTGAACCTGGCTTTTATATCAGTCTAAATCATTTATGAAAGACAGAAATTCACTTAGTTTGTGAAGCTTAGATTTCACTACAGAGTTTATCGAATTTAATAAAACATTCTTAAGATTACAGAATAATTGACACTTTCATTGATGCTATTGTAATATAACTACACATTCTTGCAAATAATACCTCTCAGTCACCATGTTATCTTAGTGATGTCTGCATTTTCCTTATTGTCTTAAAAAGCCCTGATGATCATGGAGATGATAGTTATCAAAAACACAGTGTTCCCAATGGCTCCTATAAGTCAGTCCATCGAAGACTGATTTTCCTCTCTGCCCAGATTTTGAAATGTCTTTACTCTCAGGATGAGTTAATAGTTATATTATCCGTTTTTCAATTCATAGCAGTCAAACTAACCTCATATCCCCCACGTCTCTCTCTATTCTTTTTTATCTATAGATCTAACCTATCTATAGATCTACTTTATCTATAGATTGTTTGCCTATATAGTATGGCTTCCAGTTTAGTGTTTTTGGGAATCTTTAGTATATGACTATGAAGCTCTACTTCTTTTGCCTTCTTTGTTCTCATTTCCATTTGTTAGTTTTAACCTGATTTGATGTGTCAGTTTTTATTTTATCTTATTTTATTGTATTTCATTCTCATCCCTTAGAATCCTGATTTTTTTTTTTAAATGAGAGATGGGAAAGGGATGGATTTGGATGGAAGGGAGAGAAGGGAGAAACTGAGAGGAGTAGAGGGAGGGAAGTTGTAATTGGGATATATTATTTGAGGAAAAAATCTATTTTTTAAAAAATAATGAATATATAGAATATTCCTTGTTTTCTCAGTTTTCTGAACTGGACCATTAAACTTACATTCTAAATCAAGGATTTATCTCCTTTGTATAACTCAGATATTAGTTACTTGTTGAGGCTATATTGTAGTGCTGAGTGTGGGCCCCAAGGCCTGGTTGCCCCAGAGACTAGACAGTCACACAAAGACCCAAGTAACACTATGTAACCTTGTCCCAAAGTTATTGTTGATTGATGAATAAAAATTCCTACAGCCAAGAGCTAGGCAGAAGAGGGATAGACAGGGTGTCGGTTTCCTAGGTTTGGGGTCAAAAGAGACCAAGAGAAAGAGAAAATAAACAAGACTATACTGTGACAGTTTGAATATGCTAGGCCCAGGAAGTGACACTATTAGAAAGTGTAACCCTGTTAGAGTAGGTATGGCCTTTCTGAAGTAGGCGTGGCACTGTGAGTGTGGGCTTTAAGATCCTCACCCTAGCTGCCTGGAAGCCAGTCTTCCACTATCAGCCTTCCAGTACACTAGATCTAAAATTCTCAGCTCTGCCTGTACCATGCCTGCCTAGATGCTACCATTTTCCAACCTCAATAATAATGGAGTATACGTCTGAACCTGTAAGCCAGTCCCAATTAAATGTTGTCCTTTATAAGACTTGACTTGGCCATGGTGTCTGTTCACAGTAGTAAAACCCTAACTAAGATAGGCACTGTAGGGTAAGAATATTAAAATAATGGCAATATTGGCTGGCTAGTTGGAGTTAAGAGTAGCCCACATGAAACATGACAAATTATATAATGGGATTATTGGCTGGAAATTAGACATTATGGCATAGAGGTAGATATCTGGCTCATGATAAAGGCTTATTATAAATATAATGATTGTGTATATTTTATTCTGGAAGTTAATGGCCAAAGTCAGGGTAGACATCATGGATTGGGATTGAATATTTTCAACAAAATCTGCTCATTCTATTATGTCTAGTTTATATACTCTTTCCTTACTTTCTGATTCTTCCCAGTAGTACCAAGTATTTGGATCCAAGGAATGGCACCTTAGCACATCTGGAATTTGTGTTCTTTCCTTTATTACTCAAGTTGCCAATCAAAACCACCATCGAATACTCATTTTTTTCTGCCAAATTGGAGAAGAATGTACAGGATAGCCATAGCATTAGAAGATCTTTTCACTATGTGATTTTGTTTTTCCTTAAATAGTTCTGTTTATTCTAGGCAGACAAATGAGCCTCAGTTGTTGGTGTTATCACTTATGGCAGGATTTATACAAGTGATGCTGCTCCAAGATACATTTTTTGCTTTTGGTGGTCCTGTTAAAACCAATCTTGGTGCATAACTTTTTTTCTTAGCTTACATGAAAAAAATTTATTCATATCAGAGAGGTTATTAAGAACCAATCAAAAAGAAAAATAAAAATGAATTTCTAACAGGCCATTCCCTGACAGGAAAGTATCATCCTGAGTTGGTTAACTCAGACCCAAAAGAATACACATGGTATGTACTCACTAATAATTGTATATTAGCTTAAAAAGTGCAGATTTCCATGATTACAATCCACAGGATTCAGGAAGGCTATCAAGCTGAAGGGCCCATTCCTACTTGGGAGGGAGAAGAAAGGTCCAGTGACAGGCACATATTGGAATCCAGCTGAGGGGGAAGCCCCAAGGCCTGACACTATTACTGATACTATGGTGAGCTTACAAACAGGGGCCTATCGTGACTGCCCAACAAGCAGTTGAAAGAATCAAATGCAGATATTTACTCCCAACCAATGGACCGAGCTGGTGACCCCTGTGGTTGAATTAGGAAAACATTGGAGAAGTTGAGGAGTCGAGCAACCCTATAACAAGGTCAACAGTCTCAACTAACTTGGCCCCTGGGATCGCTCAGACACTGAGCCACCAACCAGACATTATACACCAGATGATACGAGGTCCCTGACACATATACAGCAGAGGATTGCCTAGTCTGGCCTCAAAACAAAAAGTTGATGAAGAAAACAAAGCAGAGGAACTGAATCATTCAGTAAAGATCAATGAAAAAATTTAATATGCATATATATGAATGGAACAAGGGAGAGACTGGACACACTGAAAAGATATAACCTCTGTTTTGGTGCATAGAAAGAATTAATATTTTTAATGAAGGTATAGAATATTTTTTTCTTTTGTACAATTTGGGCTTCTTTGTTAAAAAATAGGTGACCATAGGTATATGGACTTATGTCTGGGTCTTCAATTTGACTCCATTGAACAACATGTCTTTTTTTTTATACCTAAACCATGTGGTTTTTATTACTATAACTTTGTATGAAATTAGGAATGGTAATGCATTCTGATGTTCTTTTATTGTACAGGATTGCTTTAGCAGTCCTGAATTTCTTCAGTTTTGCATATGAAGTTGAATATTGTCCTTTCATATCCATAGTAATAGTGGTCCCACAGACTTTTAAACATTACAGGCTATTGCCCTGCTATTCATTACCATCCAGAACATGACAATGTGATTCTATCATTGAAGACACCACACACATGAGTCATAGAACACTGAGATATCAAGCTGTTAAGGATCAGAAAGCATCATTCTTTCTGACTAGATTTCATAGTGCTAGAAGGTGATATGCATTCTCTAAGAACAGAAGAGTTATCATTATTCTTATATTGCTATAAATTTTTTGAGCTGTAAAAATGACCAACTTAGCAAGGCATTTTCATTTGTAAAATAATGTAATGAACATTGCAGGACTAAACACTTTCTGATTGGATCTTAATGTATACCTGACACCAATGTTGGACAAAGAATCTGTGGCGAGACAGGTCGTAGGCCCAAGGGGAACAGATACTGCTATTATTATGCTAAATGGAAACAATATTAAACTGAATCCTAATAACTTATTGTTATAACCACAAATTAATTCCTCTCTCAACCCTCATCACAGAAGCTTCTATTTTCAGTAGATGGTATTTAACATAATAGTTTACAACTGACCAAGGTACAGAGAATAATAGCCTGCAGAATACTCAGTTTTAAATGGAGCAGCTTATTCTACACCCCTCCTCCCAAGGTTCATGAATTATTGTGGTAGAGGTGGCAGGAAGAATGTAAGAACCATAGGCAGTAAATGAATGCCGGGATCACTGTCATCTAGCCACATCAATGCAGCTGCATATATAAAATCACAGAAGTCTTAACATGACATATAAAAGCATGTACATGTCTTATGCAAGCTCAAGCCAAACCAGGTTCTAGCATAAAAATCAGAATGAGACACAGAGTTCCAGTATTGGTGAAGGAGGTAAAAATCTGTTTTATTTAAGAGTATTGCCATTACTTGGTAGGCAATGAGTTCGTGGAAGGCTGCACATCTATGAGAACAAAGACAGCACAAACTGCACTAAATAGGTGAGAAAGGACACAAAGTCGCGTTGGTAGGCAAGGCAGTAAAACTGAGAGGAGTTGGAGATGGTGAGAATATGGTCAAACCTCATTATTTAGAGTTCATTTCGATGTAGGGGGAGATGGTGCGACTAACTAACGTCTGGTTCCCTAATCTGTTCTTAATTTGGTCAATAAAGGAGGCTGGTAGACAATTGCTGCCTGGAGGGACAGGTGAGACTTCTGGGTCCCATGAAAAAAATAGACGCAGTGAAAGAGAAGAGGTTTTTCAGGCCAGACTTTGGAAGGAGAAGCACAAAGCAATTATGGAAGATGTGGGAGAAGTTGGAACCAGTGGCCTCTGCCACTGGTGGATATCCATGGAGGTTGGAGGAGGCTGGTGGATACAGGCTAGCTGAGAAGTTTAGTGCAGGAGATTGTGTGCTCAGCAATTGTGATAGCTGGAAAGTTCTAAAATAATAAAGCTGAGTGTGTCTTGGTTGGGGCTGGTAACACAGCACCCAGGCGAAGGTGGTAGCTGGTGGTTTGGCAAAGCTAAGCTTGGAAGAACGGGCAAGCTGGCAGTGAGGCTGGCATCAGGAGATCTTGGAGCTAAGCCTGGAGGGTCCAGAGTGAGGACCGCAGTCCCGGGCATATGCATGAGTGTGTTTTTAAAATTACACGCTACAATTCACAACAACAATAAAATCAAACAAATAATGCAACAAAACATAGTATAGCAACAACAAAAGTCATGTACAAAATTATGCCACTAAAGTCTTGTTTGATTCATAGTTCAGAGGTGTGACTTACAATACTATGAGTTAGTGCCTAGCGATCCTGCATGAGCAAAGATTACAGGAGCATAGATGATGGGTTAATTTAAAGAAGATGGAAGGTAGCCACAACATGCCTGATTATTCCTTTTTTAAAAATTAATTTTTTATTTGACATTTTATTTAATACATTTCAGATGTTATCCCCTTTCCCCATTTCCCCACCACCACCAAGAAACAACCTATCCCATCCAAACTCCTCCGGCTTCTATGAGGATGTGCCCCCACCCACCCAGTCCCACCTCCCTGCCCTCGAATTCCCCCACACTAGAGCATCCAGCCTTCACGGGACCAAAGGCTTCCTCTCCCACCTATGCCCAACAAGGCCATCTTCCCTACATATATAGCTGGAGCCATGGACCCCTCCCTATGTACTCCCAGGTTGGTGGTTTAGACACTAGGAGCTCTGGTACTGTTGTTCTCCCCATGGGGCTGCAAACCTGTTTCAGCTCCTTCAGTCTTCTTTCTAACTCCTTCATTGGGAACCCCATGATCAGCTCAATGGCTAGCTGAGCATCCTCCTTTGTATATGTCAGGGTCATACTGCATTCCAAGAAATCCCTGTCCTCCTGGCAGTCATCTCGGAGTAGCCTCTCCCACAGAAATTATTTGCTGTTTCAGCATGTTAGGCAGACCTCTTTGTAGTCGTGTAAGTTTAGGGGCTTTGAAACCCTTTAAGTTTTTTTTTTAACCTTCCTGAGTTTTGATAGTTCGTTGTCTTAGCAATAGAAAAGGTTTGAACTGAGAAGTAGTTCCATAACACCACAATTGTTCTTTCAATTGCAGGAAAGAATATTTTCTAGGCAACAGATAACCTAAAACTCAAAATTATTTATTCAAGATACATTTGACAGTCACCAACCACACACACATTCAAAGCATACCGATCAATGAAAGGATCTATTCTCTGTGTCCTCAAGAAGTTTATACATGGATAACAATTATCAGTCAATTAGCATGCAGCGTATAGATAATAATTAGTACTACAAAATTAAGAAAACAGTGACATGGAGGCAAATTATGGTATTTTTCTTGTTCCAGTTTCCACAAAGATTTTTCCAAGATGAACACATTTATGACTATTAAATAGCACAAAGTACATTGAAACATAGAAGACAAATTTTCAGGCAAAATAAATCAATACAGTTAATTCAATACTATAGATCATTACAAATCGTTCTCAAAATTTGACTGTTTCAATTTTTATTTGTCCATCAAATTTGTGAAATTTTATATATATATATATATATATATATATATATATATATTTCAACTTAGGCAAGTGTTTTCAATTTTTTTCTTCTAATCTAACTTGTCTTTTCCTTAGCCTGTTTAACTTAACTGACTAAGATTATTAATACGTGCATTTTATTTTTCATTTAAAATTAATTCTTCAGTATTTTGTCTGTAGGTTAATTTATTTTTTGAAACCTATCATTAGTATCTGTATTATTATGACAATATGAATTGGGTTCACTGCTACAATAAATAGGATTATACTATGTACCTTAAGGCTCTGAGATCAGTGTGAAGTAAGGGACTTGAGGATTACATGAGCTAAAAGGACTGTAATCTTGCTGTGAGATTGTATCTCTTAGAAATGTCAGAAAGGCTGAACCCATTAAGTCTCACCAATATGGCTGCCTACACAAGACTTGAACAATAGCAACCCCAATGAGCATGTTGATATAGAACAGGAAAGCATGCAGGACTTCTCCCTGAGACAATGAACTGGGGGCCATTGGGAAATGCTGAGAGTGGCAGAAGTGGCCTTCTACAGGTAAGAGTCAGCCCAAAGGTTCTACATTAACAACATTTAAAGAAAAGTGGTCTATAAATGTGAGAGAAAGCAATGAAGGGTGTATGAGAGGCATTGGAATGAGGAAAGGGGAGAGAAAAATGATTTCAAAATTTTTTTTACAAAATTAAAATGTCTAGTGTGATGGTTATTGAGGTGTTCAAATAAAATATTTTTCTCTATCAAGAACAACTAAATGCCTATGTCCTATTTTATTTCATTTGGTATTAAGAGGCTAGAAATATGTATATGTGTGTGTATGCACTTAATATACATATACATATACGTCATATATGTCATCTACATATATATATACATATATATACATATATATATATATGTATATATATATAAAAATTCTATTTTTCTGGAAGTTTCTACCCGTACTCTGTATAATCATGAAGTCCAATGTGAAACGATTCATTTCAGTCCTAATGGATATCCATGAGTCAGACTTTGCCTAGAATTGATTGCTTGTCATCACTTTCTTCTTAGATACAATATAATTCTTTCCTAATTTTGCAAATAATACTAATATCATCACTGTCCATTCCTTTATTTTTGGAACACATATTTAATTAATTTTTTGAAAAGTTATTGAAATGATGAAGCTTGGTCTTAATATTCCCTGGATAAGCCAACCACACATTTGCTCATGCTTGAACACCATTTCGGTCAAGCCAAGGGCATAGATATGTTCTGTTTCACTTTTTCCTATTCCATCTTTGTTCCAGTCACAAAACTCATGACTCGGAAACCTAGAGTTAAGAAAACAGCCTGCTCTTTTTCCTTCTTAGGTAGTCGTAGATAAAAAAATCACCTGCTTATCAATTTCAATCTTGTGATGCTATCTTGTATATGGTTTTTTTGTGGTTTATGAGCTTAAAATCTTTTTACCAAGAAAAGTCAGAGTCACAATATCAGCTCCTGAGTCTGTGCTGTGTGCCTAACTGTTCAGTTTGCTGTTCAAATCAATAAAGTTGCTCTGCTTGTGGAAACTTGGTGTGTCCTGGGTGTTGGATATCTTTCTGGACCTCCACAATATTTTGAGGGCTCATCTGGGATCCAGTGCCCTGATACCCAAATCGAACTTGTTGAATTTCCAGCTTCAGGGAAACCTCCAGTGTTGACTCTGATTTTCTTGTTTTGGTTTTGCACTTCTGATGACTTTTTAAAGAAGTTGAATACAGCACTGCTCTCTAAGTTTAGGGAAGACAAATACCTTGGCACCACCTCTGGCCTCCTTTGGTCAGGTTTTTCTCTTTTCTCTTTGTCATGTCTAGAAGTTCTTTGTGCAGTTGTCAGTGTCCTGTCTTCATTTCCCTTTCTCTGTTTACTGTCTGATTTTTTTTTGTCCTGGATTCTTAGATGAAACAGGAACAATCTGCTACCCATGTCCCTCTTGAACTTGTTCTTCAACAATTTAAGGACTTTCAGGAGAAGGCATCTCAGTCTGGTGACAAAGTCTACCCTGGCAAACTAGAGACCTTCTGCCATATTGAATGAACCACCCTCAACAGATTGGCCCACAGAGGAAACTTTCAAGTTAACTGTGATTTCCTCCAAACAGGTTACCACCATGATATGACAAGAATGTTCTGATCAAGCCTTTGGCAATACATTGTGGAAGAATCACCTACATGGCTCAAAGCCCTCTTGCTACAGTCCAACCCCTTAAGTCTTCCCTAAGAGACTCAAATATCAGAGGGATGATTAGGAGATTTTTGTCTTTCTATCCACAGTCAAAGATATCCTTCTTCCCCATAATCACCCCCTGACTGGTTGACCTTCTATGCTATCCATGGATCTCTTCCCAAATCCCCTACACACCTCATTTACCTCCACCTCTACCCCTTTAAAGCCCCTCTCATACCAGCTCTGGTTCCATCTATTGAGGAGACCTTGAAGAGGAAGACTTCACTTCCAGGGGAATCCTCACCATATCTCTATCTATATCAATCACCTTCTGCCGGGGACCCAAGGTAGGGACCAGAGGGCAGCCCTTTTCATAGTCTAGACCCTGTTCTTGACCAGTGATCTCTATTACTGGAGACTATTTTCTATACCCATCAGCCAATTTGGAATACTTGTCAACACCTCCTGAAGAGGCTCTTTCTATCAAAGGAATAAGAATGAATCTTCCCCAAAACAAAGAAATTGGTTCCTGGCTACAATGGTAGCTCTTCAATCAATTTCTATGACCATTGAGACTCATTTTCCATCCATGTCCTCAGATTGGGAACCTAAAGCAGCAGAAGAGAAGGAGTCCCTTAAGGTCTTTTGTCAGACTCTCAAAAGATGGTTTCCTTCAGTATACCTCTGACACTTAAAAGTCAATTTCTATTTGCTTATCTATGAACTGATTTGGACAATGGCTTCAATAGACAACTGGCTTGGCCTGGCTACCACACCATTTCAAAAACTCTAAATTATTCATGATTCCATATGGATCTGAGTGAGTATCACCTGAAATTTCCCCAGGTAATGTTACTGAAATTGTGAATGGCCTCCTAATCACAGCAGAGAAATGAGCATCTGAAAACTCACCACTGAAGGGCTCCTAAAAGTTCTCCAACAGCTGGATACTGGGTGTCTGGCAAGAAGGCACAACTGGAATGATCTGTCCCTGGGATTTGACATCTATGAA
Source organism: Grammomys surdaster (assembly GCF_004785775.1). Lineage (NCBI taxonomy): Eukaryota > Metazoa > Chordata > Mammalia > Rodentia > Muridae > Grammomys > Grammomys surdaster. The sequence continues at coordinate 4,191,228 of NW_021620713.1, read as the reverse complement.
AGTAGGAGATACTTGTCCGTGTCACATAAATAGACAATCTTGAGAATATCCGTCCCATTAACCAAAAGATAAGTCAGAGAGTTTTAGGGGTCAGTAGGATACTATAGGCTCTGGATTTTTGCATTTGCTGTAATAACTAAATCTTTACATGAAGTCACCAAGAGGCATAAGCAATCTTCAATTGCTAAGCCTGAAGAGATGGTCTTCAGATACAAAAGACCATGCTTTCTACTCTGACATTTATCATTTCCTGACAATAAGCTTTTCCACTTATATGTTGATAATATAGAGAATTAATAAAGGGATCTATACTCAAAAAGTTGGTCCATGTCAATGAAGAAGAGCTTACCTCAGATAAAAGCTTCAGATAAATTAATTTTGGGCAAAACTTGATCATTACCACCCCTCATTCTGTAGAGAGCCTACTTAAGCATGCCCCTGACAATTGGATAACAAATATATAGCTGACTCAATGTAAGGCCCTTTTCTTAAACTATCAAAATTAACTTTTGACAAGTCTAGTACCCTCAATCCCACAACCATATTGCAAAACCCCAAAGGGAAGCCCATCCATGACTGTGTGGAACAACTTCCCACTTCCAAGGGATGAGATTTGACCTAACTGATTTGGATTGGAAAGATTTGATTTCACCCTGTTTACGGATGGAAGCATCTTCGTGGAGCAGGGACAAAGTTTTTAGGGGTAGCATTAGTGACTTTATCAGAGTCTTGCGTAATGGAATCTATGCACAATGGTCTAAGTTAATAGCCCTCACTCAAGTGCTTAAGCTGGGAAAAAGGAAGACAGTAAATGTCTTGACTGATAACAGATAAGAATTTGCTACTGCACATGCACACAGGGCCATCTACTAGAAAGGGGGGGCTTCTTACAGCAGAAAGTACCAATCTGGATTGCTCCCAAAGTGGATATAATTTATTGACCTGGCTATTAAAACAGAGATTCCCCAATAGCTCAAAGAAATCATAAAGCAGAGTAAGCCACCAAGAAAGTTGCCAAAGTTCTGATTGTATCTAACTTGCCACTGCTACATTCACCAGCCCAACATGAACAATCCTTTACTCTGAAGACCCTGAAATAGATACAGATATTTCCCAGATTTTTTAGATATCATTTCAGGATGAATTGAAGTATTCCTGACATTAAGAGAAATGGCACAGATAATTACAAAGGCATTCTTGGAAGAACTCATATCTGGAAATGGTGTCATATTAGCCCTAGGGTCAGACAACAGGATAGCATTGATATTTCATGTGTATAAGGTATAACTTAAGTCTTGAAGGATCACTCCCAGAGTTCAGGATTGATAGAATGAATCAGACTCTAAAAGAGACCTTAACTAAATTAACAATAGAGACTGGTGAGGAATGGATAGAACTTCTCCCCTTTGCTCTTTAAATCGTTAAAAATACTCCCTACATTCAAGAAGTGACTCTCTATGAAATTATGCAAGGAAGATCCATACATATTAAGGGTCTTGATAACAGATACAGAAATTATGAATAATCTAAACTGAAGCCCGAATTAGTTGTAGAAATATCTCACCAACACTTACTCTGCTCTCTCCATGTCCTACATAAGATCTATGGTCATTGGTATTCCATGTTGTAAGCTCTGAACAGCCTTACCCACCATGCTACCTCCAACTTTCATCACCCTGCAGGGGTTCCAGTCAGGCGGACAGGCCAACATAGAACCTTCATTGCAGATTTTTCAAGCAATAAGTTGGATACGCATTTATGTGTGACAAGTCACAATGATCAAAGACCTGTTCACATAAAAATTACTCATGTCAATGTACTTACTGTTTTAATGACAATAGAGATCATTGAATTGTTTGGATAAAATGCTATTGGCTGATCTCTATCATATGTGTGTGTTATGTGGACTCTGCATGGTACCTGCAATAGTTATTTCAAATACTGACACAAGCCACCATTTTGATTTCATTCTACTCTGAACTTTCCTCCCTCCCTTCCTCCCTCCCTCCCTCCCTCCCTCCCTCCCTCCCTCCCTGCCAGCCTCCCTCCCTTCCTCCTTTTCTCCCTCTCTCTCCCTTTATCCTTCTTTCCTTTCCTCTCTTCACTTCTTTCTCACCTTTTTATTTTCCCCTCCTTCTATGTGATTTTTGTTATATTACTGTGGGAGGAAGCACCTAGGTGGGGCCATGCTGTGGAGGCCCATTTATACTAGCTGTAAGACAGGCCTAGTATAGATGGAAGTTTATTGGGAGGAGAGGGAAGGGAAGTTGAACTGGAAGGTGGTAGAGATAGAGAAAAGGGGAAGAAACAGACAGAAAAGGGAGATAGAGGCTAGGCAGGACCATGTGGGGACAAATGGAAAGAGTGAAGAAGAAAACAGTGAAGAGAGACCAGGAGGTTAAGAGATAGAGAGTGGTAACGAACAGTCATCTTATTCTCCTGGATCCGGGCTCATACCTCGAAGGCAGAGACCTATGCTGTTGTTAGGTAGCTATTGGGCAGAGCCTAGGAGAATTGCCAACAATTTTATTCTCTTTGACAAATAAATCCATTCCAGTGTCTAATGGGAAGATTGACCCTACTGTTCTACAACAGCTCATATGTAGACAATTCTGCTGTACACATGTGTCTTTACTTAATGAATATTATAAAACCTTTGCTATCATGCCTATCTTTACCTAGCCTCTTAAAGTTATCTGTTTTTATTTATTTTATATTGATGTGAGCTTTTATCATACAGATCTCAGAAGATAAAGGAGCTGAGCCCCAATCTCACCATCCATCATGAAATGAAATTCAAGAAGAGATATTCAAATGATCAAACTTCTCATAGCCCATTTTAAAATAAATATGTATTAATGACACACTTAAATATTAGCAACACTAAAGGAATTACACTCCTTTCTTTCAAGAACTACAGTAAGACATTATTAAGCTTCTTAAAAAACAAGAGAAACTTTAAAATGAAACTCCAAAATTGCAATTCTCTTTAAAGATTTTCATTTAATTTCAAGACTGAACTTGTCTTTAGCAACCAGTTGACGTACATAAGGGTAGTCTGCTGGATGAGGCATTTCACAGAGGCAGAATCTCAGGGTTACAAAAACAAAGCCAGCTTGAGAAAGGAGTTTGTACATGCCTGTTTTGCTCTGTATCTTTTGAAAGTAACTGTACTACCTATGTTTCATTGAAGAGCTCTATTCAGGAAGTATGCTTTGTAAAAGGAGCTGCTTTATTGATTTTTAGGATGTTTTCTTATCTAAGTAATCAGTATGTAGCTTGTTACTTGTCAGTTCTATCATTCAGAGAATGTTTTTCCTCCAGGATTTATAATGTCCTACCTTATTCCTAATGGAATATTAAAAGCCTAGCTTGATGAACTAGTTCTGTGCCCCTGAATAAAAAGGACCATTAACTCCTTACGGCACATTCATTGGTGTACAGGTATTAATTTAATTGTTCCTTTATAGGAAGCATGGTTGGAAGCAATTAAAACTTACTGATTTGATTTCTTCATGGTTATTGCATACATTTGATAGTTTATTATAATCATAAATGTATTATGAGTTACATAACACATTATGAACTATTAGTTTATAATTAGCTATAAATTCATCTTTACTTTGGTAGTACTAACATGATAAGTAAATCACTGCCCATGGCTATTATCAATAATAAATATATGCACTTTGTTTCAAAGAACTTAAACATATTCCAAATTTTCTAGTTAATGTGTAACAGAGTTCTTTGTCTCTATTCCTGAAGGGATCTCTAAACCAGAGTATTATAAAGTAATGCCTTTGCAGGGTGACTTTACATAAGGGTTACTAAAATCTCAGAGGAAACAGATCCTTTGTTTATAAAGGCATATTTTCTCTGGACATCACATTTGTAAACAATTTGTATTATCTAGAAAATTGGCAATTTTAGGCTTTAGTCTACAGAATTAGAAAAGGATAAATTCTAGAATATACATTCTTTGGATATCTAAACAAGAAAAAAATTTGTGACTATAAATTGGATATATATATATATATATATATATATATATATATATATATATATTACATAAATTGGATATATTCTCTTTTTTCTGTATTATAAAATGTAAGCTTTCACCAGCATTAATAATTCCATTTTACTTCTTAAAATTTGTGTAGAAGTCAAAGGTCATGAATTTCAGCTATTAATCTTTCCTCTCTGGAAAAAAACAATAGATTGTCTGGCTGAGAGAAGAACTTCAAGCTGTTTACTCTGTAGCACTGAGGTCTAAAACTAATCTCTCTTAAATTCCAATGACATATGTTTTGCTTTGTTTACCACAAAATAACTCTCAACAATGTCCTGATGTAACCTAGACCAGCTCTGTGGCCATTGGAAGGGCTGCAGAGTAAATTGAATTTTGGGTTTACTTCTCTTAAAACTTATTAAGAATGTTTTTCTTTTAATGTTGTAAGTTTTGTTGGACAACAAAACTAAGCTTTTCTTTTCTTAAGCATGAGAGCAACTCACTGTGTCTTCCTCAAGACTGTTTACTTCATTTATCAGAAAATCTGTGTTATTGCAAGTTTTTCACAAATAGCACTATGGAAGAAAAACCTACAAGTGATATATCACTGTGGAGGATGTTACTGGAATTCAAAGTTCAATTTTAAAAGTTCATAGAAATTTTATGTGTTTATCATAATAGAAGAATTACTTTTTCCCAGAGCTTAGAATGTAAACTTTCAGAAGTGTACTCATGCTGTATTTAGCAATACAAACATTATTGTGAAAGCACCATAGAGCTCTGGTCTTTTCTGGATAATTGTGAGGAAACAATCACTTTATGATGAAATCATCTTCAGCTTGTGACTCTGAACTCATTCTTCCATCTGGTGTTTGCATGCAAAGATATCCAGTCAGCAGAATTTAGCAGCTTGAAGAAGAACCACCAGAGTGCTTTGTGCTTACAGAGGGTCTCTCTCTCTCTCTCTCTCTCTCTCTCTCTCTATATATATATATATATATATATATATATATATATATATATATATGTATATGTATATGTATATGTATATGTATATGTATATGTATATGTATATGTATATGTATATGTATATGTATATGTGTGTGTGTGTGTTCTCTCATTCTCTTAATCATTTTCCTTCATTCATTAACCCATTCTATCTCTCTCTCTTCTCTCCTTGAACTTCTTCAAAGGACAAAAGAGTGCTTGCTTTTTATTTCTGATTTTCTTTAAAATGTTAAAGTACCAGAATTATTCTCCATTAATCTTTTGTCTTCAATAGATAAGTGACAGTCTAATAAAGTTTGTTCCTTGAATAATGTCCAGATTTGTAAGAAGCAAGATGGTTAAGTAATAAGACATCTCTGTTTAAGTGCCTTTTCCATACTTCCTTGTGATGGTAAATTTCAAAGAACGTTCTCTCACCCATGTCATACTTACCACTTTCATGCATTGAATAAAATGTCTTTATCCACATGAGTAAATACAAAAATCTACTCATGCTATAGTCAAAAGAATTCCTCATAAATCTCTTTCTATGTTTGAATCATCTCTTAACAGTTCAAATGCTTACTAGTATAACTTTCAGAATCTTCACTGAAAATGATCAGAGTAGCTGTTAAAAGATGCTCTGACAGATTTTTACCTGGTGAGGTATTCTAAACTGCTTAGTGTATGACCTTCTTTCTCCTTGACTTTGTGTTGATCTCTTTGCTCCCTGAGTACAGTAAAGGAGTACAGGCAGTTGGTTCTGTCTACATTAATAAGTCTTGTGCCATTTTCCCAAGTAGGTTGCATTTCCAGGTGACTGAGGGGTAGGAAAAAGAATCTAGAATGCTCTGATTTATTAAGTCTGAGATTGTCAGTACTATCTGCACTTGAAGTACTATGTGTGTGTGTATGTGTGTGTATGTGTGAGTGTGCGTGTGTGCGAACATGTGTGAGTGTGTGTTCCCACTGAGCAAAGCCTACACATGAAGGAAACCATGTGATCTTGTGACCTTGCTGCTCCTCTGTCTCAGGTAGTAGGATATGGACACTAATACTGCCTACACTCCCTTTTTTTAATATAAAAAGTCCCTGTAGCTTTTTGCAAAGTTAGTATAACTAACTACCTGTCTTGATATCCATTTTATTGATTTACTTAAAATTGAGTCAGCAGTTATTTTAGGTGCATCCTCACATACACAGGATATGCCTGTTATTATTTCTAGATGATGACAAAAAATGGAATAAAAGATTCTATTGTGTAACTCCTTCTTGAATGCTGAAAATTTCTCTGGGTTTCACTTGTGAACATCTGGCTGTAAGTAGGCTGAAAATATTTAAGGATGTGTCTTTTGGAGAGGAGTTTGACTTGTGGGAAAAGGGCATAGACACGGATAGAAAGTGAAATGTTTAAAATAATTTTTAAATAATAACTCGTTAACAGAATTATAGGCTAATTCATAACTGGGCTACTATGATCAGTGCCTTGATAAATATAGAAAGCATATATCTCTGTTGTGTGCTGACTTATTCTTCTTTTAGTTTTAATTCATTCAGGATCCTCTGAAGTGGCAGCAATCCTTCAGTTTCCCTGGAGTAGTCTACAAGTAGTTTTTCTTCATATCATTATAATATTTACTGTTTGTCTAGATGCACACTGTGGCTATAATTCAATAATATGGAAAAATCAACACATTTACAAAAAATAGCTGCAACTAAATTTCATCGTGTTAATCAAAATAAGCCAGACATAGAATGCTAATATGTTGTATAGTCGCTTATAAATGGAAATGACATGGACAGTGAGATGAGATAGTCTCCAGAAATGGAGCATACAAAAAAGGGGAAGGGAAGGTATATGAGATCAAAGTGCTCTGTGCAGGAAAGACATTGTTGTCTATAATTAATACACACTAAAATTGTAAATATGGTGAATTTAAATTAAATACAACTCTAACTCATTACATTTTTGCCTGTTTAGTTTTGGATGATATGTGGCAGGTATGAAAATACACCTACAAAATGTGAAACAAACGTACAAATATAGTACAGTTTGTGTGGACGGAAGTTGTCTAGAATGGATCCATGGGAAAAATATAATTTCATCTTATCCTTGAAGTACAGAAAGGATAAAATAAATATTTCTAAAATTGTCTAATACAATCAGTATCATATCAGACTTTATGTCTTTTAGAATACTGGCAGAAATAATGGTAATGACAAACAGTAAATCTCTTTCTGTGTTGTAGCAAAAAAGAAACAATTTGTTTACTAGTTGAATATGAGTATGAAAGTTTAAGGATAAACAATGTAGGTAAAGTTTCCCTATTTGATAGCAACTGTTCTAAATCCCATGCTGGCATACCACTTGACCACAGTGTACCTGAAAAGATGCTCTCCAGGAATCAGTGTGTTTCAGTAAACTTCAGGCACTTTCCAATTTATTTGGCTCTACTGTAAATTCATTCACACATATCTATTGAACACATATGTTGTCTATTTTATATTCCAAAGATGTTACAAGAAGTTTTTCTCTATGGACTCACAATCCTAGAAGAGGTGGAAACAATGTCTTTCCTGCACAGAGCACTTTGATCTCATATACCTTCCCTTCCCCAGTTTTGTATGCTCCATTTCTGGAGACTATCTCATCTCACTGTCCATGTCATTTCCATTTATAAGCGACTATACAACATATTAGCATTCTATGTCTGGCTTATTTTGATTAACATGATGAAATTTAGTTGCAGCTATTTTTTGTAAATGTGTTGATTTTTCCATATTTTTCCAAGAGTTGGATGATAATGCATCAATTGCATCATCATCATCATCAACAACAACAACAAAACAAAACAAGGTAAATATGCAAAGTATCTCATACATTTGAAAAGCAGATATGATGGATACAATCAACAAAACAGAGAAAGGACATTGAAAAACTTAAAATAAATGTGCAATTCTAAATTACTCAAAGTAAGAAGTAACTTCCGTAATGGCAAGCTATCCTTGTGTTCCAAGAGAAGAACATTTAAGTAGAAGGAATAGCAACTGCCTAAATGAGGCAGAGACTGGGCTTCTGCCTTTCTGAAGCCGAGTTGAGTTCTTAGCTGTCAGAATTTATATTTCTTTGGTTGTTACAAAATGTTATGCTGTGAAAATCATAACTTGTGACAGTCCTAAAGTAGAAGACTTTGATCTTGTTAGACTTGTTTTACATTAATATTCTGATAGGTTAGTTTTTCATTTGTTTGTATTCTTAAGGAATTATATTCAAAATCAGCAAGTACGTTTGGGACTGTTAAAATTTTAGCACCCAGTCAGGTGCATGGGGATGAACCTCTTGAAGAATTATGTGTTAACATACATTGATATATTAGTTTAAAAAAAACCTGCAAAAATAAAATGTATATGTATAGGAAGATTCCATAGTTTGTCAAATAATTTCTTAACTTTGGAGGCAACAGAAAATAGGCTCAGGTTTACAAAGACCAAACTTTACAAATATTGCTGTCAATGTGAGATGTGATGGAATAGGAATGACTTAGTGTTTGACTCTCCTTGGGTATCCCCTGCAGTGGGCACATCAAGGAAGCCTCAGCTTTTCCAGCTAGCACTGAGCAACAAGTTCAGATAGGGGAAATTAGACCACAGCCCAAATTCCAAGAGGGATTTTCTTCAAGTGGTGGTGAAAGTGCCGACGTGGAAAATGTTGCAAACTAAAACTTCAGAAAACAAAACCTCCATATTTTCCAAGAAAATACGACGAAAGTTGGCAGTGCAAAGACAGGCACACCCCAGATTTCTGAACTAACATATATGAGGTGCTAATTACCCGTGGATTAACATCCACACCCACCATGGGCAGAAAGAGTGATTCCAAGGCAAGTGGCTTCCAAATACCTTACCCAACCAGGAAGCAGATGGATTATCACTGAAGTACATGAATTTACATGCAGCAACTCCATACACTTATGGAAGGAAATGCTTCCAAAGAACTTCAGAACTATTCAGGTTTCGTTTAGATTGTTCTCTAAAATGTAGCAAGTGCATATAAAAGTAAGCACTTTTGATTTTGTGTTTGTATGGAAGTGTAGTTAGTAAAGTCCAGAGAAGTATTTTGTGGTAAATTCTTGCTTTTGTTCTCTCCTCCCACTGGAGCCTAGAAATTTCCATATCTCGTGTCTTTGTTAATGGAAAAATCATTGGAGAAAATGAGACAACATCCGTAGATGTAATAAGTGTTCGGAATTTTTAAGTGGAAGCAAGCTCTGCTTCTGCTGTCTTCACAAATGTATAATTTCTGTTCTCATTAATGTTTGGGAATAGCATCAAGAACCACTTTCAGAGTCCTGCCAGGTTGGAGCTCCAAGTAGACAGGAGTGAAACAGCAAACACAAACAAAGAAAGACAGAGAATCACTGATTTACTTTCCATTTGTCTCACATGTAGAAGGTGACTGTGTCATCCTGTGTCACTACTTAACAAGAATTTAAACAAGAGATGTAACAATTTCTATAGACAATTTAAACAAGAAAAAGATGTCTTCCATGTCTCTCACCCTGAAATCCAGAGCCAAACTGGTGCTATTTCACAGAGCAACAACAAAAAGATTAGGGGACTAAGGCTGTGACATATGGGAGGGAAATTAAAATTGCACAAAGTAATGCATATTTTGGCTAAAAAAAAAGACTTAGAAGAAAGTCATTTTTTGAAACATGAAAAAGTAGGTATGGGATGCTGTAAGATCTGGTGTGGGAAAACTGCTAGTTGAAGTCAAAGTCTTCCATTGACTATATCCTTCAGGGGCTAGGTGAATAGTGGCAGACTTCTTTCCTCAACAGCCTTTCTCCTTGGGGAATTCTAAGCCTCCACACTCACCTCTACCTGATAAATGTAACTTAGCTTCCATTAGTTTATAGGATCCAATTTCCTTTCTCTTCACAAAACCTGGTCAGCCAGCACCAAAGTTGAAATGCTTCCCCATGCTAATGAGGCATTCCAAGTACCCTAAAGGCCCCAGGCAATGACCTTTTTCTGTCCTGGATGTCCCTGCTCTCTGTCCCCTAAACTTTGTAAGCCTTCAATTTCCCTAAGTAAATCAATCCCTCTACTGACAAGTAGTCTGGGTGTGATCATTCACCTTAAGTACTAGTAGGGCTTCCAAACTCCCTGTTCAATGTCTCTGCCTCCACTGCCCACACAGACTGTATTGTCCAACAGTCTCCCAGTGTAAGGAGACCCACACTCTGGCTAGGTCCCTAGGAACAATGTGAGTGTCCTCATTTTTAGAATACTTGAGCATCCTGAATTAAAGTTGGAGAGGCTAAGAAAGTACAAGTCTTACCTAGTATTATGCTGATGAATCACTGGTCCCTTATGACAGAGAAAGAAACGTACCACTGATGTGGCAGTTCTCTTCATGCTCTGGCTAGAGTAACAAGAGGTTAGGAAAATAAGTTGTGAGCTGTTTAAAAAATAATACTGAGGGAAAAAAAGAATGATTGAAAGAAACTCATTTTCTAGCTGAATTGAAATTTAGAATTAAAATGAAAAGCAGCCAACCTAGGAATAAGTGAAATAGGGAAACCTCATATGGCACATTAGAAACTGACAACATATTAGGATCCTTTCCTCACAGATTCTGCCCTCAGACAACATCTCTTATGGACAGAAAATTTTACATCAGCTTACTGCCCATACTTCCTAACCTTAAGTTTGGAGGGGTATTGTAGCATGTACCACTTTAAAACATTTTAGAATGTTTTATTTAAGCCCTTTCCATCTAAATATAGTATGTAACCATCAAGTCCATAAAAGCTGTGAGTGGTGTTGCCTCAGCCTCTGCCAATGTGAACTAAGCCATACTAATTTGAAGAAATAGAAAAATAAGTGTCTTGATTTCTATGCAATTGTCCCGGCCCTTCACCCTTTCGTTATCTAGATGTCAACATATGTCAACACAGCTTCTGTGTCAGCCATCATTCTGATAAGAGTCATTCTTACCATGCTAAATACTTAATCTCTTTAACTTTGTTTTTCTTTTAGACAAGCACACTTACAACCCTAGATGTAGCATGGGGAACATTGATGTGGGAGTGTAAATGCATATGGTTTTGTGTGTTTTGATTACCCCCTTTCATTTTGGAAGACAGGTATAATTATTAAAAGTTGGATATGTTTATTTTTAATTTGAGAGTATAAATTTTATTGAGTTCAGGATAAGAGGTAAGATACATTTTAATTTAGATTATTCTGGTAAGAATCTTGCACAGTAAGAGAAAGATGGGATTACAGATAGTCAGAGCTGGATCTATCTGTCCACAGTCCTTCCTCCTTATGTTTGCTGATTACCAACTGGAAGCCTCTGTACCTTCTGTACAAAGGTCGAGGGCACAGGCTTCTGTTCCACCAGTGCTCTGAAGCTCAAGGAAAGTGCTCAGCTGCCATCATCCTTAGACAGAGCACATCTGCTCTGTGAATGTAACTTTCCCTGACCTGGGGCATGGGAATCTCAGACCATTTCCTAACCCAGGTCTCATTAGCTTGCTACAATTAGATTACTGAAGAATGCAGTTGACAAAAGGCACATATTAGTTGCAATTTCCATTAGAACTAAAGACGTCTCCAGACTAAAATTTCATAAGGACATTTCATGTCATTTCTCACACAATCTCACTGGGAAGTATGAAGCATTGATATAAAGAAGCTATTGGAAATATTTGTATGCTAAGCACTTAACTTTCCTTTTCTTTTAGCAAAATATTCTTATAATCCTGGGATCAGAATGGAGAGCATCTGAGTTTGAGAGTGAATGGATAATGTTTTGGGGTGTTTTGGTTAGCTCTCCTTCATTTGGGGAGACAGGTTTAAATTTTACAAGTTGGAAAATGCTTATTGTTAATTTGAAAGTATGAGTTATATTCAAAATAAATGAGAGAAATATTGTGATTTATAATACTTAAGTCATAGTTATCCACAGGATTATAAGTGAAGTACGTTGAATTGAAAGGTGATTTGTGTGTTGCCAAAGGCTTTGGACTATGTGAAGAAGTTGCCAGAAGTTGTTAGAGTTCTGTCAAGTGTTTTAAACTTAGTCTTTACAGAAATTACAAATCATCTTATGGCTTCAGTTTCCACATGTGTATGTGCAGATAATTGCATCAGAAGATTTCTAAGACTCCAAAATGTAAAGTCATATAAATTAATTACAGACGATTATATGAAGCAGGCTATCCTTTATTGTTTGAAATTTTGTAAATACAATATACGCTCAGACATGTACAAAACTGTATGGAGAAGTAGATTATTATATTATAAAATGTGACTCTTAAGGCTGATTATGTCGGTACATACTTTATCCAGGACTCAGAAGGCAAGGACAGGAAGATCTCTGCCACCATGAAGACAACGGGGTCTGTAAAGTAAACATCATGAATCCTATGTCAACCAGGGCTACAATGTAACCAGGGGGTTTTCTACCTGACCTCTTTGTTCCTGAAATAAGAATTCTGAGACTTAAATATTTCATGAATAAATGCCTAGGCCAAGAGCTTTGGAATCTTCACTTAGTAGCTCATAACTTTGTTATCTAGTATTCTATTCTAGGGTTCTGCTATGTGGTTGACTACCCCTCTCAGTTTTATGTGACTGTGTTCTTCAGCTTTTGGGGTAGATCTCCTTCCTGACTCAATCTCTGAGGTAGGATCAAGCAAAATGCTGGAAACAATATGTCTCAGCATCTCAGGATCCATGAAGGTAAATCTTGTCAGGTCAGTATTCATACTTCATTAGTGTCTGATCCTTTTACTCTGCAAACACATATAAACTTTAAAAGTGTTATACATTTCTGCATTAACATAATATGTAATGTGTGATGTCCATAATTCAGTTAAAGATGATTCTCTGCTCTCTATTTGAACAGATAAGACATCTATCTTATTTTATAAGTTAGTTTAGATTATGTAACTAAACTGCAATACAAATTTCTCTCTATGCCATTTAAAAGCATGGCATGATAAATCTTGAAGAGTTTTTAGCCAACAAGATGAGTTGGTTATGCTTACAGGCTGTTCTTCCTGGAGACATTTTCATTCCTCAGCCTTGCCCAGAGCTCTTCCCATGTAGAGGGATCAGCAGTGTATGTTACCTGTATTGTTCTTCTTTGTTTCTTTATTCTTGTCTATGACTACGGTCTTCAGGGAATCTCCTGTACAATCTGAATTTTATTGATTTTAAGTGAATCTGCAATTTTTCTTTTTCTATGGAAACAAATACAATGCTTTCCCAGCATAACTCCCTACTTTTCCTCCATTTTGACATGAAAAGATTCATAATATAAACAGACTGATTTAGTTCAGCAGCTTTTTTCATAATCCAATATATTTTAGCAATAGTGTTATATTTCATTGATATTTTAAAATTTTAAAGTTAGTAAAGCATAATTTAATCTATCTTTGGGAAATCCCATACCCCCCTCTGTTCTGTGAGCATTTCCTTTAAGGTCCTGTTAAATTTCTCCACAATTGTAACTATAATATTTTCTATGCCATAATGTCTAAAAATTGCTATATTCTAATACATACACATGATAAAGTATCATTAGCTCCAACTCTAAATGTAAAGGCATTTCAAGGAAGCCAGCATTTCTATTTAACTGGCAATCTCAGAATCATCCTTTTTAGAACTTAAGGCAGAAAGAAGCCCATTGGCTTCCCAAATCTGTGTCAATTGTATGGTATATAAACATGTGAACTTATCTTAATTCTCCAAACTCTACAAAATGAAAAACACTATCTATTATATTACATTACTTTATGGTAGCACTGTTACATAGAATCTGGATTTTAATTTCAGAATATCGCATATCTGTGGGCTTCCATTTAATTCTCCAAGCCATTGTGAGTTTTTCTCATCTGAAAATACTTTTTTTGCTGTTACTGTAGATTCCATACTGGATTTTTCTGAAGGTTCTTTATTATGATTTAAACAATTCTCTAACCCCTGTTCTATGGCTTCCAATCTAACATTTAATCTTTCTGTTCTTTTTCTCGAAGTCTGCTTTATTCTGATCTCTCTTAAAGTGATTATACAAAACTGTAATTATTATTGAACATATACTTATTGTCCTGCTGATATCAGAACAAAATTATACAAGGTTCAAGTGCCCTCTGTCATTGCATTTTTAAACATAGAATGTACTTTCTTTTTAACTTCTAAGTCTCTCCATAAGGACTTCCCAAGTATCTTATCAAGTCTGTTGCTTTTTCAATTTTACCTACCATTTCCACATGCCTATACCGAATGTTTCTCTGCTGCTCAGCTAGCATGTCACACATGTCACACAGCTTGCATGTCCTGGCTTCACCCCTCAGATCAGTCCCTCCCAGCTAGACTCTGGTCAATTGTAACCCACCCCTGCTCCCACCCCATGTGGACCTCAGTTGAGTTGTCTAGCTCTCTCTAGCAGGTATTTCACGTTGTTCTAGAACCATGCTGTGCTTGGAAGAGGGTGCAACTGCTATGCCTTCAAGCTTTAATCCCAGAGAAATGGTGGATCAGCCCCTTTACTGAGTTAGCACTCAGTTTCCTGTATCAGTCTAGGAACCTGGTCTGTTTCTGAGTGGTGCTTATCCATGCCTTCCACTTCTCAGACTCTAAGCCTGGTTCTTTCTAAGTTGGAATTTTGTGCCTGACAGTGAATGCCATTTGTACCTGTGGGCTTTTCCACCTGGACTGGCCTCTTTGTCCCCCCTGAAAACAACTCTGAGACTTAGTATTTTATGAATAAATGCCTAGGCTAAAAGTTTTGTTTTACATTCCAACTAGCTCATAACTTAATTACCTGTTTATTCTAAGTCCTAACATGCAGCTCCTTATCTCTCTTCAGGTTCATGTAACCATCTCCCTCCGTGTTTGAGTAGACATCCTACCTGACTATATCCCAGAATTATAATCTCTCTTTGATGGTTGCCCCTCCTTTTAATCCTGCCTAAACTCATTGGCCATAGGCTTTTTATTCTCAAGTGATGCTTAAGAGATCCTCTATACACTGTATAGTGAGACAAAGTTGAAAGGAAGAAGGAAAAGAAAGAAAGAAAGAAAGAAAGAAAGAAAGAAAGAAAGGAAGGAAGGAAGGAAGGAAGGAAGGATAAAGAGAGGGAAGGGATGAAAAGTAACTCTTTTATGCATACTAGGAATAAATTAATGACTATAAATGTAGACAGAAAATGGGATGAATGGGGTAGTCCAGAACAGTTTCCTCTCACTCAGCTACATTCTTCCATTTTCTACATCCACTGGTACATTTACAGGATTAGGCATCAAAGTATTCTTAGTTGAGAAAGGAAGTAAAAGAGAGAAAATGTTTTAATTGTTGGAATGGCCAAAAAGAATCCTCTCCTTAGCCTAACCTATATGTCATTTTCTAGGATTAAATCATAGCTAGTGCAGGTGAAGGTCAGTCATGAACACAAACAATGCAGAGATCAGAGTGGCCATTCTCAACTCTGTGATTTTTCTGAATGGGAACCCATCTGTGCATTTGGAGATATGCTTGTCATTATGACTAGGAGAACAGTTATTTCAGGCACAGGGATTCTTCCCCGATTCAGTGATAAAGGACACACAGGTTTGCTAAAATGATGGAATGGAAAAATCCTAGTTTCTTTGTTATAGATATATATTACAGCTCATTTTAAATACTTATGATTATTTTATACTATGGGTAAAGGAAAATCAATGTAATCATCATTTATACACAAGTTTAACAGTAACATAGTAAATATTAGGTATTGCTAATATGGCAGTTTGATCAGTGTAGAGAAGGAAGCATTAAGTTAATATAAATTCTGAGTTGATGAATATATTTAGTATCCGACAAAGCCTTTTAATGTTTTAAGATGAAGAATAGCTTCCAAAAAGAGACAGAATTTAAGGAACGGAAATAGTTGTTGCCAACATGCACATACATGAACACAAAGGATATTTTCTTAGGTGATAGATACATGACTTAGATTAATTTTGGTAAGAATTTCACAATACATATGCAATAACAGCAAAGCACACTATATAACTTTAAAATGACTCTTTATGTATTTGTATGTTTGTTTGTGTGTGTGTCTATGTGTGTGCACATGTGTGAATGTGTGTGCAGCTCTGAGCACATGTGTATGGACTCCACAGGATAACAGTGAATGCCATTCATTAGATACAATTTACCTTTTTATGATATCAAAAATAGATAGTTAATTAGATAAAAAATTGTGGATAGTAAGATAGCTCAATGGATAAACTGGAACATGATGAAAGGAAAGAACTATATCTTAAATGGTATCCTCTCATCTCCACACACATTCTTGTGCATGTGTCACTGCCACACAAAATAGGATATAAGTGTAAACTAGAAATTTCTGGTTGTGTCATGTGATGCAGACTCCTGTGATGTTTTGTTCAAGCAGAACTTTGAGATGTTTTTCTGAAGCAAGACCCATAAGGGGACATGTGATGTTTGGAGAGAGTATAAGTAGGACCCAATAGACAGTGATGTCACATTTGCTTAGCTAGCTATGTAACACTTCGTTGGCCTTTGGTTTAACTTCTCCTGGCATTCTGGTGGGCTCTAATCTCTCCCACTGGCTCATGTTGATTCAGTGGAGGCCTGAATGTTTCTGCTGGATTGTGCTGCCTTTGCTGATTCTTGTTTGCTGACACTTTTTGAACTGTACTGATGGTATCCTGACACAACTGAGGTAGACTGCTGGTATCCTGATGATGGAGATTAGAATTGCCCCAAAGAACTATTTCTAAACTGATCTACACCCCCATTGTTATATCTATTATCTTTTCTTTCCTATATTTGGAGAGGGTTTGAAAGGTTGGAGAATCCTTATTGATGTAGGTTTTGAGAAACCTAAGCCTACTTAAGTAAAGGGTTTTTTGGAAGGAGAAGGTAGAAAAATATATGAGAAGACTAGAATAAAAACATTAAAATGTCTCAGGAAACCTGTTCCACCTAGGGTATACTAAGTTTCACTTCTTTGACCTTTTCTTCCTGATCCATGATAAACTATCTCCTAGAAAGTCTGCATCAGTTCAGATTCCCAAGACAATGGCCATTAAGTTCACATATTTTATCAAGTACTGAAAATACTATCAGGTAAGTATCAGCTCTGTATCTTTACCTCACACCATATATGTTGTGATCAACTTGGAATCCACATGGATAAGGTAAAGTCCTGTCTGCAGGACATTCATCATATGATTGAAACAAAAGTAGGGACCAGAGCACAGTAACAAAAGGCATAAGTGTACCAGAGACACGTTAAATAGTGAGATAGCCCATCAGGGAAGGAAACTAGTGAAGGTGTCTAAAGCCATAAGAAAATATTCACTCATTTATTAAAGTGATGCAGACAGAAGATGTAAGCATTTTCCTTGTACTTTCGTCATAACTTGGTGTTTGCACAAATGTGTGCATGCATATGCATGGATTTTAGAGGAGAACATTGGTACACTTTTCTATTACTGTTTTTCTTATTCTCAAAAGACAAGTCCTTTCATGGAATCTAGAGCTAGGCTGGAGGAGAACAAACCCTGATGGTCTTCCCTGTCTCTGCTGCTTACAGAGTGCGAATTATATGTGTGTGTGTGTGTGTGTGTGTGTGTGTGTGTGTGTGTGTGTGAGAGAGAGAGAGAGAGAGAGAGAGAGAGAGAGAGAGAGAGAGAGAGAGAATTTCCATCTTTTTATAAACATTTGAAGATTTGAACTTAGGTCTTTATATTTGTGCACCAAGCACTCCTACCAGTTTAGCCATTTTGCCCGTTGCTGAGATTACTTTGTCTATTAATAAACTTTTCCCACTAGAATTAATAGAGTCAATTACTTTAATTATTCTTTTAAACTATAAAGGTTTCCATGGCTGGCATTTGGGAGTTGTAGTAATTTTCCATCAGCTAGTTCCACTAAATTTCACTGTCAATAAATCTGACAACTTATTTGCTGAATTGTTTCATACAAATTATGAAAATTCACTCATTTATTTTTATAATATAAAGAAAGTATAAATTCAACATAGTTGTATTTGAAAGCTAATGTTTGAGTACTAGAAGACACTTGACTTTAGAGGGAAATTAAAGGTTCTGTACATACTACCAAGGGTTTCATGTGCTCAAATGATTTCTACACACAAGGCTCAAGGCATGTATTTTGATCAAGAGGAAAGGTCACATTTTAAGCACCAGTATTCTAGTCTTCTTACCTCTTTATTTTTGATTCACATACCTCCACAACTACCCTGAATATCCAGAAGAAATCTTTCATATAGCATGGGGCCTAGTCTTTATCCTGTTGAGTCTATACTGTTCATTTTCCTCCTTTCCAGAGAAAGCTCACATAATGCAAAGGTAAAAATTAAATAGAGTTTAAAATCTTAGTACGAGACACCTACTAGTTATAATGTGGTGTTGAGAATGCCCTTCTAGTCTTTCTGGACTCTTTTATCTGCAAACAGCTTTGATGTAATTCATATACAGCAGCTTCAATTTCATCACCTCATCTATTCTACTAGAAGGTAATTCTGATACAAGTAATACTTTTGTATTGTATCTTTAAAGATTTTGGGTGCTTTCATTGATGGATATCTATATGAATAATCCATATTATAATTGTCAATAAATTAAATTATGAAAATTATAATGGCCACAATTTACTTAGTATTTACTAATTAGACAGTGTTTTGTATCACTAGCTCTCATGTTCATGACAATACTGAATCATAAAAAATACTATACATCTAGCACAGGTTGGCAACCATGGCTCCAACAGTTATATTGATAGATTGAGAATAACTCAGTTGAGCAGTTAGTACTAAAGACAAAATATTATTAATAGTTTGTAATCTGCAACTTTCCCTTAAAATATATTTAAAATAATTAGAAGAGCCTTGCGCAACATTTCTAGGAATGAATGCAATGCTCACCATGTGTGTTTCCTTTCTAGATGTTTTGTTTACTTTTATGTTTATATATAAAATGTCTACTCAAATGGCTTGTGTTTAAAGAGATCACCTCCTGTTGACTAAAATATTAACAGAAATTATGGTGTGAGAAATTCATGACTGAGAAAAAGAACAAGGTCCAGAAGATAAAGGGTTCAGCCAAGGATGACCCCGTAGGTGAGTGCCCAGGGTGGAGGTGGGCCTGATTGATGGAACTATGTCACCTGGGAAGGGCATGTGCTTGGCTTCCTTCTCTCTCCCTACATTCTTCCTTGCTGCCTGCCAGAAAGCAGAATTTTCAGCCCCATACTGCCAGACCCATGTCATCCTCACTTATCTCCAGCCAATAATGGTGGCATGAGTGAGCCTTGTACTGAAACCTACCAAAAAAATAGGCTTTTCTTCCTTCAACTTGGCTTTCTCAGGTATTTTGTTAAGCCTCAAATAAACATACTAAGTCTTAAGGAAATACATTTCAATTTTTTTTATTTTTTAAAATGAAAATTCCTGGATCTGCCTTTAGAAGATAACCTTAAGAAACGAGTTACACTGAAGTGTTACTCAATAGTACAGCATTCAGCTAGTATGCACAGTGTCTTAGATTCAATATTCAACAGTCAACAAACAATACCTTGCACTATTGTAATTCAACATCAGAAAAACAGAACAAGTGTTTATGAAAAAATTTTCCAACACAATGTAATTTTAAAAATATCTCTATCAATAATGCTTAATTGCTGTGACTAAAGTATAATTTGGAAGTTGGAAAATTCGAATATCAAATTTATGCATATTGTACGTGTGTGTGTTGAATGTGAGTGCTATATATGTGTGTATATATGCTTGTGCTTTTGAAAGCGGTGTGAGTATATGTGCAATTCCAGTATGCATTTCTTAACTAGGAATTCTACAGAGAACTCAGTCTTTTATTGAGTGTTTCAAATTTCTCATTTCTTTAAGAGCAGATATATAATGTACACAATTACAGAGAATTGTAGCTACATTTCAGTTCTAGTAAAGATAATAGCTACGTTTCAGAACCAAATCTGTCAAACTGTCCAAACATCTGTAGTTAAAACAAATGGTTAAAAGATTAACTTTTTTAAATATATAATTTATTTACTTTTTTTCAAATTGTAATTTATACTCATTCACACAGGGGTTATAAACACAAAAAGGCAGGACGTGGGGAAGGGCATGACACTGGAGCGTGGGTGTTCAGGGGGAATACAGATATAAAAGATTAACTTTTATGTATTTGCTGTGTATGTGGATGTGTGAGTGTGTCTGTGTGTGTTTCTGTGTTTGTCTGTTTGTGTGTGCCTGCTTCATATGTGTGCAGCCTGTGCTACAGTGTATATGGAGGTAAGATGAGAGTCTGGGGAGTCAGGTCACTCCTGCCTGAGTCACTCGGGTTCCCAGGCCTTACTCATTGAGCCACCCCTGTAAGCCCCAGAAGAAACTATTTAGAATCCAGTTTTAATTGTTACTTAGATTGTAAAGTGGGAAACTGAGTACTTCTTTGAAATTGTATCTTTAAACAATGAAAAATTAGAGACCCTAGAAATACACTGTGAATTAAATTGTCAGCAATTTCTGCATTATTTGGTATTGTAAGCTCACAAAGGGAATAAAAAACCTGACTTTGGTTGCTAGCATGGAAACTAAGTGAAATATTCTGCAACCTGGCACTATTAAAAGTGAAAAGTATGAAAGGCTGGGCAATAAGTAGACATAGCCAGGAGTTGGGTTATTTTAATTTTGAGATAAGGTATAATTTCTGTTGTTTGGTTTAGACAAGCTGAAATTTCAATAATCTAAATGACAAAATAAATTTAGATAATAAAGGAAGGGTTTCCCGACATTAATTTTAAGTATAGTTAGTACATATAAAGAGAGAAATTAATAATGATATTTAATTTTTGAGGTGTAGTGGATTCTAAAATTTACCTGCTTTATTTTTAATATGTTTAATACTTTTATATTAAGTAAAGAAAATTTCCTCATCCAGCAAATAACTAGAAAATTGACTGATATCTTGATTATTTAAGCAAATATAAATAGATTAGTAGCCTATTTTTATATTTCTACAAATTTTATTTATTTATGTGATTAAAAGTGTAAATGTTTTTCTTAAAGATTCAGTTGCTGGACCCAGTGTTGCAACCCCTTACGGTAATGATGATAAACATCACGTCAACTATTACATTGTCCAAATAAACCTATCTTAACAAATAATGCCAACAAGCCAAAACAAAGCAGAATTTTAAGTCCACATAAGGATTGTTGGAATGTGTTCATTAAACAGTCTCTATACTTGCAAAAATTCAATCATGATGCTTTTATTTCAAGATAACCAGGATGGTAATGTTTATGCTTTGTTTCTTTTATTGGCTTTGTTTCCTACATGTGACTCTCATCCTGACACTCATGATCAATAATCAGCCTCCAATTTTTGGCTACAAGATTCTAGCAACCTACAAGTAGATATAACAGTCAAAATGACTGACATCCTAGGTGGGATTTGACTCAGCATCAGAAAAGGAGGCGTATTTTCTGTCTGCTAGGTACTTAGCAAGCTCAGTAGCCCATGAGGCCTGTCCTGTTACCTTTGTGCTCCATCTTCTGGTACACACCATTAAACCCAATCTACCTTAAGACCCAGTTATAATACTCCTTGGCATATACCCTCAAAATGTTCTACCATCCCTTGAGGACACTTGCTCAACTATGTTTATAGCAGCATTATTCATAATAGCCAGAAACGGAAAATAACCCAAATATCCCTCAACTGAAGAATAAATAAAGAAAACATAGTTCATTTACACAGTGGAATATTACTCAGCTATTAAAAACAAGGACATCATGAGTTTTGAAGGCAAATGGATAGAAATAGAAAATATGATCCTTATCGAGGCAATCCAGATCCAAAAGAACATGAATTATACGTACTCGCTTATAAGTAGATATTACCTATCATGTGCATAATAGCCATGATACAATTTATAGACCCAAAGAAACCATATAATGAGGGACCAAGGAAAGATGCTTGAATCTTTCTCAGATGGGGAAATAAAATAGATATTAGATGTGGACAGAGGGAGGGAACTGTCAGGAGAAAGGGTGAGATTGAGAACAGGGTGGAGGAATCAGGTATAGGAAGAGTAGGAGGGAGAGAAGAGAATAGGTAGTGGGCAGGGTGAGCATCTCTATGACCTGTCAGAGACCTGGGATGGCCCCAGGGAATATACGGGGGTGACTCTGACTGTGACTCCTAGAACTGGGGAATATGAAGCCTGAGGCAGCCACCTCATGTAGCTAGTCAAAACTCCCACTGGAAGGTAAAGGACAGCAACCCACTCAGAAATCCTTTGAACCAAAATGTGTCCTCTTATAAGATGTGCAGAGACAAAGATGGAACAAAGATGGAGAGAATGTCTAACCAATGACTGGCCCAAATCAAGACCCATCCCATGGCCAAGAATCAATCCCTGACGCTATTAATGATACTCTGTTATGCTTGCAGACAGGAGCCTACCATAACTGTCCTTTGAGAGGTGCCACTCAGCAGCTGATGAAAACAGATACAGATATCTACAGCCAAATACTACATGGAGCTTCACGAGTCTTGTGGAAGAATTGGAGGAAGGATTGAGGGACCCAAAGATGATAGGGACTCCATAGAAAGACCAAGCAAGTCAAGTAATCTGAACCATTGAGGGTTCCCAGAGATGAAATCACCAATCGAAGGGTGAGCATGGGCTCGATCAAGGGCCTTGTCCATATGTAGCTGATGTGCAGTTTGAGCTTAATCTGGGTTTCCCAACTAGAGCAGAGCTGTCCCTGAATCTGTTGTCCATTGCTCCCATTCCCCTAGATGGAATGCCATGTCTAATCTCTGTAGGAAAGGATCCACCTAATCCTATAGAGACTTGATGTGCCAGGATGGGGTGAGAACGAGTGGGGGTGCTTATGACCTTCTCAGAGTAGGAGAGGGGGAATGGAGGGAGGAGCTGTGGAAGAGGGAGGACTGGGAGGAGAGGGAGCAGGTATTATAATGTAAAGTGAATAAATAAATAAGTTAATGAAAAAAGGAGACATATTTAGGGACTCAGGAAGAGGATTTTAGAATCTTATAGGGTAGAAGTTTGTTTCTAAAACTTTGTGATGATTCATAGATAAAAGATATCTAAAATTACTTAACAATTACTTTTTTACTTTTTAATGAAAAGTTCTTTGGAAAGATATTTTATGTGCCTATTGTGTCTTGTTTAAAATGAATAAATTAACAGTCTTGTTTTAATAATAGTGGTAAAATTAACTTCTGTACTACGGAGAAATGGTTGTAAATGAAAAATAATTTTGGAGTCAGATACACCAGGTCATAAATAGACCCGAAGCATGGGTTTCTGGATAGGAGCTTGGTTCCTACAAAATCAGCTTTTTCTTCCTATGATGTGAAGATTATAAAAATATAGGAATCAGAAATCAAAACAGTGGTTCAGAAGATGAGATTTTGTCATAGCAGGTACTTAATAAATGGCTTGTGAATGGATAATATGAAAGTTATCTCCTAAATTTGGTTAGCACAAAATAAAATATAAGTGAAGAAGCCATGTTTGTCTTAGCTGAAGATGGACATGAGTTAAGCAATGATCTGAGGTTCTGGGAAAATTCAGCTCTGCTCTTGAAAAGCCCTCTTGGGACACGTCTTTCTGCATGTCACGTGACTGATCCTCTTCTGTCTACTGTCCTCCTTCATTCCCTTCTAAAAACAACTTCTGTTTATTGACCTTAAAGCTATTTATTCTTTCTTGATGAATCATCGTTCTTTTAAGAACCTCATCTTATACAACCATTAAAATGCAAGCAGCCAAACAAAATATGTTTATGATCTTGTTTTATTTTACTAAAAAAGTATATTGATCCACAAAAAGCCAGAGTAGGAAAAGAGTGTTTGGAACATTTGACACTTTTTCATAGGCATGTCACTTAAAAGTCACCATTGAATACAGTTGTCATCCTTATATTTGCCTGCCTTCTAGGTTTCAGAATAGTATTTATAAATAACTTGTGAACTGAATCAGTAAGAAAATGCATGAAAAAACTATGAAATTTATGTATTTCTGAGGTAATTGAGAAAAGAGTAAGATTTTATGTATACAGTGTATATGGATAGATGGCTGATATACTTTGCTGAAACACAGGCTGTTCTTGTATGTATGTTTTGCTATTCAAATGCCATTTTTTGCTAATAAGTTACAGAGCCTTTTCTTTGAATCAATGAAATTAAGAATTTAGTCTTTCACTTAGCAAGGTTTTTATCTCCCAGTTTGAATTTTTCTAATAAGCTTCTACTTTCAAAATCACCTCTTTGCAGATCCCATTTAATAATAATATGAATATTAATAATAGATTATAATTAGTTGGCAAAAAGCGTAAGATCTAAAGTAACTACCTATTCTTTATTAGATATGAAAAATGCAATTCTTATGGGCTCACAGCCTTTTTCTACATGGATATTGGATGATCCAAGACAGTGTAACTTATTTTTACACTGGAGTGATGTGTAGTGATGGAGCCTAAAGGACACAGGAGTTTAATTCTTTCCCATAAAAGCAAGCTGTACAACACAAGTTCATGTCATCCATTGTTGCTTGTGTATGTTTATACTCTGACTGGATTTGAGCCTGCTAGATCCTAGGAATTACTCTAACCTTGGTGTGAAGGTATTTTGATGGAGAGCTTTATCTCTACATTTGGTAAAAATCAAGGACATAAGACAGAAACCTCCTTAGGTTTGAATACTTAATAGTCTAACACATGCTGCCATATTATAAAAGTTCCATGATGAGATGCTTCCCAAGCTAAAAGAGGAAGGACATGTCTACTACTATAATTGCTAATACAGGTAATTTAACTTTTATTTGGAAATATTGCACAGTTTTCCAGACCAAGATACTATTACATTATGTTGATATCATTTTACATGTATGCCTTCACACGATGATGGTTAATGGTCAGTTCTCAAGATGGACTTAAATTTCTAGTGTGATTTGATGACCCTGAAACAACATCTAGTGGTTTAAATATTCAAATTTATTAATTATATGGACATGCACAAATGAAACCCATTTGCTATTGGTGTCTCAATAAATCAAATAATTGCCATCTTTAACAGTAGCAACAGTATAATCATCTCACGCTATAACAAACCTAAAGATTTAAAACTAAGGCCCATAAAATGCAGAATAAAATGATAAAAACCTTATAATACAAAAAGGATGGAGACAAAACTCAAATTTCCTGATGGATATATTATATTAATGTAATGGATACCTCAGTGTAGTTAAATTGCATTAAATGGTTATTAATGCTTAAATAAACTTCAAGGAAGTGGGTACTGGTTGAAATGGGATAATATTTTGTTCTGCTAAATTATACGTTAATTGGTATTTCCTCTCTTGTAAAAGGACCTAAAGGGTTTAATAAAGTATGTTGTAGAAACATTATTTTTCCTTCTTGAGATATTAAGACAAGAGTGTAACTGGAAACGATTCAAAGCTTTCCCAGAAAAATTCTTCAGCGTTTGTGATGACAAGAGTTTCAGAGACTCCCAAATGTAAATAATTAAAGCTTCAAGTCCTCTGAATAATGACAGACTGAATCACTGGAGAAAGTGGTACAATGTGCAGTTGCAGTTAAAATTTATTTTCTTATTTCATGTGTCACCGTGACAGAGTAAAAAGTGGGAAGTGAGACTTAAGGAGAACAGAGAAGAAGGAAGATATAAAAGAGAAAGAAGGGGGTGGGAAACACAACCACACACACACACACACACACACAGAGAGAGAGAGAGAGAGAGAGAGAGAGAGAGAGAGAGAGAGAGAGAGAGAGAGA
>NW_021620713.1:4086660-4165328 GCF_004785775.1 Grammomys surdaster | reverse complement strand
AGAGAGAGAGAGAGAGAGAGAGAGAGAGAGAGAGAGAGAGAGAGAGAAGAGAGAGACAGAGACAGAGACAGAGAGACAGAAAGAGACAGAGACAGAGACAGAGAGACAGAAAGAGACAGAGACAGAGACAGAGATAGAGACAGACAGACTGACAGACAGACACAGACAGGTACAGATGCAGAGACATAGAGACAGATCCAGACAGGGAGACAGAGACAGACACAGTAGGTGGAAAGGATGTTCTCAGTGGCATGCATATATTTTTGTTGTTGTGAAGTTACTTGCAAAGAGGAAATTAAGGAGAATCTAAGGAAAACTATCTTGAAAGTCGTTTTCATTTGATCAGATTATGAAACAAGATGGTAACCTCAAGATTCACCTGTGGAATATGGCTGTCTTCTAGGTGTGAAAAAAATGGCAGTAATGCAGGTTTTGAAGGAGCCAGTTTAGAGTCTTACTATGAGTTTTCCTGTTTTAGACCTGTAGTAACTGTCTTAAATTTAAGTGTTTAGGTTTAAAAGGAAAAGATGTCTATAAGTTGTATAGTTTAATTTCTCAACCAAAGTGAAATTAGTACAAAGGAGTGTGAAAGAAATTACATCTGAAATTTAGAGTAGAAAGCATGTGAAGATTTATAGCCCATAGTTCATTGACATCTATTTAAACTTTAGTTAGAAGCTTCAAAACTCAGCTTTTTATAAGAGGCACATCTAATTTTCTATGGGGTGAGCAGTCATGAAGTGGTATTCAAGTGCCATGCAAAGAAAGTACAGACTACTGAATCTAAAATAAAAAGCAGTACAGCCCAGTCACAAAGGGCCACATAAGCAAGATGATGTCCCTGTAGCACTGTGAAAGAGAAACCCTTGAGGCTGGCAACAGGAAGCGGCTTCCCGACTCCATGGAGATACTGCTTTTGAATGAAAACATACTTATCAACAGGAAAGTTAAGAAAAGAGAAACTACAGAAAAAGAAAAGAAGTGTCATTAATCAAGGCACCAAAGGAGGAAATGGTGTGCACATGCAAGGATAAACAAGGACGTGAGGTCAATGTTAATTCCTAGCCATGTAAGTCTATCACAGAGGACTCCGTTGCACTCACACACTCTAGAGCCAACTAGACACTTTTGTTCCTCTATCATTTGTTCATTTATGCAGTACATAGAGACTAACTTCAAAGAATAAAATCTCAGCTAAACATCACAACTAAGATGCACAAATGCCATGCTATATTCTTAGCCCACATGCGATGCTCATACAGTTCAGAATTTCAGATTTTACAAGAGATTCTATCACTTTGAACATCCGTTTTCAGACATGGTGCTCTTTTGAAATTACTGAGTTTGGACGTGGGAAGACCCTCTAGAATGTACCAGAAACTTGGGAGGTGAAGATACTCAGGACTCAAAGAGAGGGACCTTAGAGGAAATGCCCAGCAGTGGGGAGAGGGAACTTGTAGAATCCACCTCCAGTAGAAATACAGGACGTCAAGTGGAGCGATGGGCTTGCCCTACCACAGTTAAAAACTCTGACTCAGAATTGTTCCTTTCTAAGAGAACTTCAGGGACAAAAATGGAGAAAAGACTGAGGGAAAGGACTAGTGACAGACCCAAATCGGGACCCATCTCAAGGGGAGGGTCCAAGACCTGACACTATTGCCGATGCTATCTATGATGTACTTACAGACAGGATCCTAGAATGGCTGTCCTCCGAGAGCCCCAACAAGCAGCTGACTGAGACAGACGTAGATACTCACACACAACCAATGGACAGAAGCCAGAAACCCCTGTGGATGAATTAGGAACAAGCTGGAAGAAACTGAGGAGGAGGAGGTCGACTCTATAGGAAGACCAGCAGTCTCCACTAACCTGGACCCCTGAGATCTCTTGGATACTAAGCCACCAGCCAGGCAGCATAAACTAGCTGATAGGCTACAACACCTATAGAGCAGAGGACTGCCTGTTCTGGCCTCAGTGAGAGAAAGTTGCACTTAACCCTCAAGAGAGTTGAGGCCCAGGCAGTGGTTAGGTCTGGTAGGGTAGGGGTGGGTGTGGGGGACATCCTCTTAGAGACTGGGGGGTGGGGAGGTGGAATGGGATGGGGAACAGTGGGAGGGCAGACAGAAAGAGGGATACTGACCAGACTGTAAAAAAACCCAAAGATTAAAGAATTAAAAAAAAAGGAAAAAAAAGAAATTACTGAGTTTGGTTTGTTTAAATGTTCAGCTTATTAGGATATTGAAGTCTTACTTTTCTAATGATTAAAACCTGGAAGAGAACTAGATTCCAAAAAATCCTCCCTGCCCTCCAGCTTACACAGAAGTTATTCTTAATAATGCTGTATGAGGATAATTCAATGAACACCTTACCTCATCATGGCCACTCTGGAGAAAACATAAAAAGAGTTATTCTGGTCTCTAAAGACTCTACCCCTCATAACACAGCACATGGGAAATATCTTTTCTTTTCCCAACAATGCCCACAGAGAGCAGAGCAAATAAAAGATCTAATTCTAGACGAGCATATTGCTTTGTATACAATATCCTAATATAGAAAAATAAACATTTTATCTTCTAGAAGAACAATAATATAAAGAACATATTTTAAACATGAAAATCACCAAAAATGGGTGATATTGTCTCCACGAAAGACAGGGAGACCTGGACACATTTAAACTGTAGCTCCACTCCTTAGCAGTTTTTGCTCTCAAGTAGGTTTAGGTCACTGCTCTTTCTTTTTCTTCCTCCATAAAATGATTCAACATTAACCTAGAAAATATGTCATGAAGCTGTCAATGAGTGTAAGATCTGGATGAAAGTTGCTGTTATACCAGAATCTATCAAAGATGTTCATTTCTGTTTCTGAGTTCTAAGTCACCAAGGTGGGCTCCTCAAAGATTCTAGCAATATGCTGATATCCTATTTTATAAACAACAAAAACTAAAGTGTTTTATGTGAGTACATGGTTTGTTATAAACTCAAGATATTTCTCTCTTCTAAAACTATTCATATTAAGTTAGTTGTTCAGTGTTAATTGTTCTTTTATTTGATATTTGGCTTGTTTTCTCTTACTCCCTCTGATAAGAAATTAAAAAAAAAAGTCCAGATTCTACCTCGACTAAGAATGATCATGTCTCCCTTGGACAACCCTTTACCTCCTCTCTGGAACCACCCCATCCCATTGTACCTAGCTTGTTTGATTTAATTCATAATGTTCTGTTGTTTACCATCCTACTACATAATAGTTGCTTACTTTCCAAGTTTGTACTCTACCCAAAAGGTGATCAGATTTGATGTAGGAATCAATGGAGTGATTGCCGATGCCTTCAGAATGATAGATAAGCATTCTGCCTTCTTTCATTTTTAATCTCATCTCAATGACCTGGCAAATCTAAGGGATCCATATATTGTAACTTGAGGTTTAGTGTCTCAACCCTCATTTTTTACCTTCCTTCTCCTAGAAAAATTTGATAACATGATTTTTATATGGAAAGAGTGATGCAAAGTGGGAAATAATGTGGAATGGACAACAGAAGTGTAAAGTGTGATCAGATTTGGTCACTGACTAACTAATCCTTGAAGGAGTAAGCTCTTTTGTGATAAATGAACGTATCAATCCTAACAAAAGAAAAATGAGCCCATGGAACATACCACTGTGAACTACATTCTTTATGGCAATGCAAGCATACTCACATGACCAAAGTAATAATCCCACCCAAAAACTTTAAAGCTACTTATTACATTAATGATATTTGTTTAGGTTAATTATTTTTAAAAATTATAGATATAAGATTCCTTTTCTGATAATAAAGTATGATAGACAAGGGAAAATTTCACTGTAGCAAGAAGGTCTTTGAAACCTCTAAATGGTAGAGAAAAACTCAAGGCAGCTACACCTGGACATGTGTTTCTGTGGTTAATGCAAATCGACCATTTGAGTCATCACTCTCTTAGACCAGAGAAGGAAACACTTGGCCCACATACACAGCAGAAAGAGATGGTGAGAGACTCTCGATTTTTAGTGATGGACTTTGTCAAAACATCCCCCTCAGTCATTTATTATTTCCAACTGTTAAACTCAGAGGCTATCAATTTATAGCCTTTTCATAGTGTTCAGGTTTATTGCTTCTGCTAGAGTCAGAAGGGGCAAAGCAATCTTTCTAATGTGTTCAGTGGCTTTTGGGTGAATTCTACCTTAGCAACATAAAATGTAGCACAAGTTTCATCCAGCTGATGGGCATAAGTTCTCAGGACTGGGTGCTTTAACATGGTGATGATCCTGTAAATATCAGAAAGGAGACATGACTGTTTCCTGATATCAAACTGGGAAGGAGGAGACAAATATTGGGTGAGTAAGGAGATTAATAAAAGTATACAAAAGCAATGGGGTGTAATAGTAACAGATGTCTGGCACGCTATTCTGTCAAGGGAAATTTGTGAGCATAAAATTAGAATTATTATTACCCTAATAATAATACCATTGACAATTTGTATCATATGGTATATCCTGAGAATTACAGAAGGACATGAGTTCACAATTGTACATTTGGCTTTAATAAATTGTTTGATTTAAAAAAAATCTTGTTGTAGCTACTACATTAGTAATTTTTTGAAACATATATGGACCCTTCTGTCTGAACAATAGGTAGTCAGTAAATCATAATCTGCTTGGACAAAGTAGCAACAGATAACAAATCAATTCTCCCATCAGAATGCTTCTGTGTCTTCCACTTTCAGTAACTTTTGTTTGCCTATCTACTAGTTCTGATCACAATACTTAAAATAATGTAGATATCATAAATGACGATTGAATTGATTCTTATCTACTTATAATTGGATACTAATGTGTGAGTTAACAAAAGATCTCTCAGTGATTTCTTACATACATCAGTGGAGTAAAATGAAGAAAATGGGGAAGGAAATAGAAGTGCATATTGTGTACATCATACTCTGGATATAGAAATTGCACAATAATACATGAAAACTTACACCAGCCTTAGTTCATACCTCCACAATACAATAGAGCCATAGAAGAAGTTAACAGCCTGGACTGTTATGAGTATAGACTAGAAACACCTAGAGTGATTTGGAGTAGGTTAGGTGTTTGTTGAAGGCTGAGGCTATACTTGACTATAGATTACTAGATCCATAGCAAATGTAATGTGTGAAAAACATGGGAAAAGAGCGCAAGGTGTGCACTCTGACACATGACCATATTACCACATGTTTAGATGTCATAATGGGATGTCGAATACTTTGAAATCCAGTGTGAGGCTTCTGTGGCTTTGAGAACAGTGTGGCTACAGTCATCAGTGAACTCAAATGAATGTTTGAATATGTAATAAAATGGCAAGGGGAAAGTTGAAGAAAACTAGCCTATTAAACCATCAGTAATTATTAATTAGGGCATGATGAAGCAAATCAGAATTTACCGATTTTTCCATTAGACAAATATGCTTGCTGTGGGTTTATATATATATATATATAGCTATTTTTCTTACTACTAAAGGTATTGATGCTGTATATAAAACTAATAATAAAAATCTCTTTCTTCATGTAAACTCTGAATGATGGAATGACTGTCTGAAAGGCGTCAAAATAAAAAGATTTTTTTTTGTATATTTGTCAACATCACTGAGAGTCAATGATAAGATTTGTATAGATTTCTGCTGCCCTACTCTGTACTCTAGCAGTACTAGTACTCTGACATTACCATTAGAGTATTCATACATTAAGATATTATAGTAAATTTTAGTTTTACATGATTTACTTTAGAGAAATCTTCAACCTCAGTTTCTTCCTCCATTTATCCATAACTTTTTAAATTTTCAGTTTCAATAACAAATTACAATTTTTTTCTCACCAGTGGATTAGTAAAAGCCTTTTGTTTGAAGTGCTGGGATGCACATTGTGCACCTGGAAAATGCCTATTCCTGCCAACCTAAGTAATCAGAATAAAGTTTTGTTCTTTTTACCTTGGTGCAGCAAAGAGTTTCCTAGAGTCTTGTCACTTCCCATCCTTATACTACACTTGTGTGGGAATTTGAAAAATCCCTGCTTGGAAACTCTTTAATGTTCCAAATATAGATTTCTACACATTGCTTGTAATTAATTTTCAAAGATAACATTAGTCATACTGGAAGTCCAGCTTCTAATCCTCCTCTGCTTTCATCTATAGACATGGACAATTCATCCATGGTAAAATTTAATTTTAGCTATAATTACAAAAGTTTGAAATTAAATCTCACTAGTGCTATGCTCCCATTAATATGGACAAAAAAAGGGCTGATGTGCTTAGGATTAATGTGGTGGACAAAAGTAAGATTTCATTTTTAACTTTTATAATTAATTTGGGAAAAATGTAATAAAGGGTTTTGTTTCAGAGAAAGTTCTGAGTTTCAAGGAAGACATCGCAGCAATCCGTCAAACTCTGACACACTGGAGAGATCCTGCACAAGACTATTGTAAACTAGAGCCCAAATTGTTCTCCAAACCAGAGGTAATATATGATAGCTCTCAAACCTGAGACAAAATGAGGCTCAAGTTTATAGCACATCTCTTTAACTAGATGAAGATGAGGCGTTTTCTTCAGACAATTCTGACATGTTACCCTTTACATGATAATTACTCAAGCCAATTGTTGACAATCAAAGCAATCCCAAGGAACACAAGTGTTCCCACACAGGAGGCAACAGCTGTTCCATTCCCATGGGATATTCACTGTTTATTTTATTACAAGTATATAACAGTATATTCAAGTTATTTAAGATCTACACTATTAAAACAAATGGACAAGCATACTGAAACCCAGACCATTAGACATGCTCAAGTAAATTGCAGTCCTTGCTTTTGTCAGTTCCCATTTCTTAAAAAGGACATTTGGGGTATATGGAGTAAACTATTCTCAAGGTTCTAACTTAGATTTAAGTCTAGTCTTAAATAAGAGTAATTGAGAGATTCAGATTGTCATATAGTTTTGGGTGAGTGCGGGTAAGAGGGACTATCAATAGCGCTATATTAGTTGTCTCATTGGGGAACCATGAGTAAAAGTGGACATGGAGTCCTTGTCAGTGAAGGCAGCCCATATGCCAGATTGACCATTGTGACAGGGATATACATTACTCATTTGGTTCAAGATGTACATGTGATTGAATAATTCCTTTGCTTTTCAATGTTTTGTATATATCAATCCTTCCTAATGATAGCAGCTTATAGAGCAAAGATAAAGTGGAGTTAAAGGAGATTTTAATATTTTGTGGAAATTCTTTCTGGTTTAAAATCTACACATGGATACCACCTAAATTTTTAGTCATTATATTGAAGGGCTCAAATTGGTCAGTCCATATGCCCCTTATTTTATTAAGTTGAGTATAGTTTAATAATTCCAAGATTGAATCTCTGTTGGACCAATGAGATTTTGTTGTTACATTGCTGGGGGAAATTCCAAATAAACACAAAATAAAGTATAAAAACTTAAAATGAATTTTTATTTAAGATTAATACATGATTATTATCAATTAAGTCAAGAGATAAAATACAGAAATGAAACATCAACTCCTCTTTGGATGAAAGTAAGTGGTTATTTTGTCAAATAACACAAGTTCAATGGCTTTATAAGTGGTACATCAGAAACAAGAGCAGATTTTGGTAAGCAAATCAACTACAGCAATAGCACTATTGCTCATGTAATTACATTAATTAAAATCTAATTATTCATATGTGCACTTTTATCGTTTTCCTTGGTAGCAGATCACTGAAGCATTGTCTTTTAAAATAAATTACTATGTGTTGAATGCCTCAAAATGATCTAGTGCTGAGTTTTAGGTTTATCTTTTCTGAGAGCATCATCTGATATTAAAAGATCCCAGCAGTTGCTGACAATCACTTTCTCATGTCACTTTTCTTTTAATTGGTGCCTAAAAAGCTTGTTGAAAACAATTAAAGATGACAAGTAAACCAAAGGGATAGGGTTGTGGGAAATCACTCAGAAAATCTAAATGTCTTTATTTGGTAGAAAACAGCAAAGATCAACATTTCTAATGAAGGATTCTTTGATTTTGTATAGTTCTCCAAAAATGTGACATCGATGTAGATTTTTGTTTTTAAGATCATCTGTTTTATTTACAGCAGATACTCCTCTTAATGAGAACATTACTGATGTTTGCTTTCTAGGTCTCTGCTCCCAACCTGGCTAAAGTGCTGTTGTATTTTGGACTCTTCTGCACGTCAAAAGGTAACAACTGTTTAAATTGAAAGTACAGAGGAAGACAGAATCAAAAGGTGTAGACCAATGCCTGAAGTATTTTACTCACTCTAACCAAACAGATGGAGTAATCGCATATTTTATTCTGAAGGAGTAAGTAGAATCAATTTTTTACCACAAACTGTATTTCTAGTCTTATTTTCTCTAAATCAAATGGAGAAGAAAGTTTTCGTAGAGACTGGTGGCTTTTAGTTAGTCTCTGTTTTGAACCAGAATAATTTGATTGCTATTTGGTCATGAAATCGCCTGTAGTAAAAATGAAGTATACATACTGGTTCAATTATTCTGTAGAACTTCAAATTCCATATATTATGAGATTAATTAGTTTTTAAGGAGAAATGACACTATGATTATGTACAAAATATGCAGAGCACACAGCCCAAAGAAGTAGGATTTGTGCCTTTTCCCAAAATTCTTGTGAATCAAGATAAAAAAGGGAAGGGAGATGATCCATATGACTTCAGTACCTCCCAGGAGATTCAAGCTTACTTCAGCCTCTGGGGTGGGGAAGAACTAAGGCAAAATCAGGTCTTTTGTACTCTTTTTAGGCTCTGTAAAGGACTTAAGATCACAAACTTTGTCCTTGATTTGGCAATTCTTATTCATGAATTGGCAAAGTTTTAATCCTTCATGCATTGTAGAATTTTCTTCCCCCCTTTTTACCTTTATTTAATTTACACATTGTGCTTTAGAGCTATTATTCAGCAAGTTAAAGAAGGAGTTGGAGGAATCTGTTGAGTTTCTTAGCTCTGAAAACGCATGTAGTTTGTTCAAATAAGAATGCCTTCAACCACTGTTCCCTCAAATATACTCAATACAAAATTTTGCTCTTTCAACAACTCAATAAAAATATGATAGATAACTCCATATTATTCCACATATTTTATACATTCATTTTCCATTCTATTCATAGGTTGATAACAATGAAAAGTTATCCTATCATATTTTTATTTTATATCATTTTCTCTGCAATCTCTAATCTCTTACCCTTGAAACATAGTTTAAACTTATTTTTTCTTTTATTTTAGTGAGTACTTAGAACTTGGTAATTTCTTTTTTTCCCCATTTTTCCCTCACCCAGGAACCCAATATCCCATCCCCCTTTCTCCTGCTTTTATGAGGATATGCCCCCACCCACCCTCCCACTCCTCACCCAAGATTTCCCCCACAATGAAGTATCCAGCCTTCACTGGACCAAGGACTTCCTTACCCACTTATGCCTGACAATGTCATCCTCCCCTAAGTATACAGCTGGGGCCATGAGTCCCTCCTTATGTGCTCCCAGGCTGATCACTTAGACCCTGGGAAATCTAATTGGTTGGCATTGTGCTCTCCCCATGGGGCAACAATCCCTTTCAGCTCCTTCAGTCTTCTCTCTCACTCATCCATTGGGAAACCCATGATCAGTTCAACGATTAGCTGTGAGCATCTGCCTCTGTATATTTCAGGTTCTGGAAGACCTCTAAGGAGACAGCTATATCAGGATCCTGTCAGCATGTACTTCCTGGCATCCACATCAGCGTCTACCTTTGGTGACTGTACAAGGGATGGATACCCAGGTGGAGCAGTTTCTGGACGGCCCCTCTTTCAGTTTCTGTCCCATGCTTTGTTTCAATATTTGCTCCCAGATTATTTTGTTACTCCTTCTAAGAAAGGCCAAAGCACCCACACTTTGGTCTTCCAAGTTCGTGAGCTTCATGTGTTCTGTGAGTTGTATCTTAAATATTGCAAGCTTTTGGGCTAATATCCAATTATCAGTGAGTGAATATCATGTGTTTTCTTTTGTGATTGGGTTGCCTCACTCAGGATGGTATTTTCTAGATGCATCCATTTACCTAAGAATTTCTCGAATTCATTGCTTTTCATAGCTATATAATACTCCATTGTGTGAATGTACCACATTTTCTGTATCCATTCCTCTGTTGAAGGACATCTGGGTTCTTTCCAGCTTCTGGCTATTATAAATAAGGCTGCTATGAACATAGTGGAGCATGTGTCCTTGTTATATGTTGGACCATCTTCTGAGTATATGCCTAGGAGTGGTAATACAATGTCCAAATTTCTGATTTCCAGAGTGGTTGTACCAGCTTGCAATGCCACGAACAATGGAGGAGTGTTCCTCTTTGTCTACATACTTGCCAGTATCTGCTATCACCTGAGTTGATCTTGGCCATTCTGATTGGTGTGAGGTGGGATCTCAGGGTTATTTTGATTTGCATTTCTCTGATGACTAAGGATATTGAACATTTCTTTAGGTGCTTCTAGGACGTTGGATTTTCCTTAGTTGAGAATTCATTGTTTAGCTTTGTACCCCATTTTTAATAGGGTTACTTGGTTGTCTGGAGTCTAACTTCTTGAGTTCTTTGTATATATTGGATATTAGCCCTCTATCAGATGTAGGATTGGTAAAGATCTTTTCCCTATCTGTTGGAAGCCATTTTGTCCTACTGACAGTGTTTTTTTGCCTTACAGAAACTTTGCAATTTTATTAGGTCTCATTTATCAATTCTTGATCTTAATGCATAAGCCATTGGTGTCCTGTTCAGGAACTTTTCCCCTGTGCCAAGGTATTAGAGGTTCTTCTTCACCTTCTCTTCTATTAGTTTTAGTTTATCTGGTTTTATGTGAAGGTCCTTTATCTACTTGGACTTGACCTTTGCAAAAGGAGATAAGAAAGGATAATTTGTATTCTTCTACATGCTGACCTCTAGTTTAACCAACACCATTTTTTGAAAACGCTGTCCTTTTTTCACTGGACAGTTTTAGCTCCTTTGTCAAACATCAAGTGACCATAGGTGTGTGGGTTCATTTCTAGATGTTCAATTCTATTCCATTGATCATCCTGCCTGTCTCTGTACCAATACCATGCAGTTTTTATCACTATTGCTCTGTAGTACAGTTGAGGTCAGGGATGGTGATTCCCCTAGAAGTTCTTTTATTGTTGAGAATAGTTCTTGCTATCCTGGGTTTTTTGTTATTCTTAATGAATTTGCAAATTACCCTTTCTATCTATATGAAGAATTGATTTGGAATTTTGATGGTGATTGCATTGAATCTGTAGATTGCTTTTGGCAAGATGGCCATTTTTATTATATTAATCCTGTCAATCCATGAGCATGGGAGATCTTTCCATCTTCTGAGATTTTCTTCGATTTCTTTCTTCAGAGACTTGAAGTTATTGTCATACAGATCTTCACTTGCTTGGTTAGATTCACACCAAGGTATTTTATATTATTTGTGACTATAGTGAGGAGTGTGGTTTCCCTAATTTCTTTCTCAGCCTGTTTATTCTTTGAGCAGAGGAAGGCTATTGATTTGTTTCAGTTGATTTTATATCTAGCTACTTTGCTGATGTTGTTTATCAGGATTAGGAGTTCTCCGGTGGAAGTTTTAGGGTCACTTAAGTATACTATCATATCATCTTCAAATAGTGAAATTTTGACTGCTTCCTTTCCTATTTGTATCCCTTTGACTTCTTTTGTTGTTTAATTGCTCTAGCTAGGACTTCCATTACTCTATTGAATAGGTAGGGAGAGAGTTGGCAGCCTTGTCTAGTCCCTGATTTTAGTGGGATTGCTTCAAGTTTCTCTCCATTTAGTTTGATGTTGCCTACTGTCTTGTTGTATATTGCTTTTACTATGTTTAGATATTGTGAGGTTTAGGTATGAGCTTAATTGTGGCTTCATAGAACAAGTTGGGTAGTGTTCCTTCAGTTTCTATTTTGTGTAATAGGTTGAAGAGAATTGGTATTAGGTCTTCCTTGAAGGTCTGAAAGAATTCTGCACTAAAACCATCTGGTCCTCGTCTTTTTTTGGTGGGGAGACTCTTAATGACTGCTGCTATTTCTTTAGGGGTTATGGGACTATTTAGATGTTTTTTCTGCTCTTGATTTAACCTTGTTACAAGGTGTCTGTCTAGAAAGTTGTCCATTTCATCCAGATTTTCCAGTTTTGTTGAATATAAGCTTTTGTAGTAGGATCTGATGACTTTTTGAATTTCCTCAGTTTCTGTTGTTATGTCTCCCTTTTCAGTTCTGATTTTATTAATTTGGATACTGTCTCTGTGTTCTCTGGTTAGTCTGGCTTAGAGTTTATCTATCTTGTTGATTTTCTCAAAGAACCAGCCCTGGTTTTAATATTTTGTATAGTTCTTTATGTTTCTATTTGGTTGGTTTCAGCCCTGAGTTTTATGACTTACTGCCATCTACTCCCCTTGGGTGTATTTGCCTCTTTTTGTTCTAGAGCTTTCAGGTGTGCTATCAAGTTGTTAGTGTATGTTCTTTCGAGTTTCTTTTAGAAGGCACTTAGAGCTATGAGTTTGCCTCTTAGCAGTGCTTTCATGGAGTCCCACAAATTTTTGTATAATGTGTCCTCATTTTCATTAAAAAGTCTTTAATTTCTTTCTTTATTTCTTCCTTGACCAAGTCATCACTGAGTACAGCATTGTTAAGTTTCCACTTGTACATGGGGTTTCCATTGTTTTTGTCGTTCTTGAAGACTAGCCTTAGTCCATGGTGATCTGATAGGATGCAAGGGATTATTTCAATCTTTTTGTATCTGTAGAGGCCTGTTTTGTGATCAATTATATGGTCTATTTTGGAGAAGGTATCATGAGGTGCTGAGAAAAAGGTATATTCTTTGTTTTAGGATGAAAAGTTCTATAGATATCTGTTAAATTCATTTAGTTCACAACTTCTGTTAATTTCATTGTGTCTCTGTTTAGTTTCTGTTTCCATGATCTGTCCATTGCTGAGAGTGTGGTGTTGAAATCCCCCACTATTACTGTGTGAGGTGCAATGTGTGCTTTGAGTTTTAGTAAAGTTTTTTTTATGTATATGGGTACACTTACATTTGGAGCATAGATGTTCAGAATTGAGAGTTCATCTTGGTAGATTTTTTTTCCTCTGATAAATATGAAGTGTTCCTCCTTATCTTTTGTGATTACTTTTGGTTGAAAGTTGATTTTATTTGATATTAGAATGGAACTCCAGCTTGTTTCTTAGGATGATTTGCTTGGAAAATTGTTTTCCATCCTTTCACTCTGAGCTATTATCTTTCTTTTTCACCAAGGTGCATTTCCTGTATGCAGGAAAATTCTGGCTGGTGTTTATGTATCCAGTCTGATATTCAACTCTTTTTTATTGGGGAATTGAGTCCATTGATGTTAAGAGATATTAAGGAAAAATGATTGTTGCTTCCTGTTATTTTTGTTATTAGAGGTAGAATTATGTTGGTATAGCTATCTTCTTTTGGGGTTGTTGGAAGATTACTTTCTTACTTTCTCTACGTTGTAGTTTTCCTCTTTATGTTGTAGGCTTCTTTTATGTTCATGGTCATCTCTTTCTTTAGGTTAGGGAAGTTTTCCTCTATAATTTTGCTGAAGATGTTTACTGGCCCTTTAAGTTGGGAATCTTCACTCTCATCTATGCATATTATCCTTAGGTTTGGTCTTCTCATTGTGTCCTGGATTTCCTGGATGTTTTGGGTTAGGAGCTTTTTACATTTTGTATTTTCTTTGACAGTTGTGTCAATGTTTTCCATGGTATCTTCTGCACATGAGATTCTCTCTTCTATCTCTTGTATTCTGTTGGTGATGCTTGTGTCTATGACTCTTGATAACTTTCTAAGGTTTTCTATCTCCAGGGTTGTCTCCCTTTGTGATTTCTTTATTGTTTCTACTTCCATTTTTATATCCTGGATGGTTTTGTTTGATTCCTTCACCTGTTTGGTTGTGTTTTCTTCCAGTTCTTTAAGGAATTTTCATGTTTCCTCTTTAAGAGCTGCTACCTGTTTACCTGTGTTCTCCTGTACTTCTTTAAGGGAGTTATTTATGTCCTTCTTAAAGTCCTCTATCATCATCATGAGAGGTGATTCTAATTCTGAATCCTGCTTTTCTGATGTGATGAAGTGTCCTGGTCTTGCTATAGTGGGAGAACTGGGTTCTGATGTTGTCAAGTAATTTTTGTTTCTGTTGCTTATGTTCTTGCACTTGCCTTTCTTTCACCATCTGGTTAACTCTAGTGCTACCTACACTCATGATCTCTGACTAGAGCCTGTCTTTCCAGTTATCTTGCTTGTGTTAGAACTCCTCAGGGTCTAATGTCTCTGTGATCCCATGATCCTGAGCTCCTGGGTGGAAGAACTCTTGGGACTCAGTCCACCTCTGGGATCCTGAAATCCTGCTGCTCTGAGTACAGTATTTCCTTCTCTGCTCTGAGTGCACTGGTTCCTCTAGGATAGCTCAGGATATGATGTGTTCACAGGGACAGACCAACTAGGTGTCTGCCACAGACAAAAGGACCAAGCCAGAGGCAGAAGGTGAGTGTTATTCCGTAGCAGGGGGCAGTTTGGGTGGCTGATGGGTCTTGAGCACCCCACGCTCCTAGTTGTAGCTCTGGTGCATAGGGTATTAGGAGGGTGTTCTTAGCTGCTGCTCTGAGTGCAGTGGCTTCTCTAGGATGTCTCAGGATATGATGTTTTCATGGGAGCAGACCACTTAGGTGCCTGCCCTAGCCAGAAGAACTAAGCGAGGGGCAAAAAGGGGAATAATATTCCGGAAGGGCAGGGTTTGGGTGACTGATGGGTCCTGAGCGCCCCAGGCTCCCAGTTATACGTCTGGGGCACAGGGTAGTGGGAGAGTGTTCTGAGTGCAGTGGTTCTTCTATTACTGCTCTGGATATGGTGTCTTCATGGGAGCAGACTAGCTAGGTGTCTGCCCCAGCCAAAAGGACCAAGTAAGGATAACGTGATACTTTCATACATGTATACACTATAAGTTTGGGAAAGAATCCCATTATTATAATGTAATACACAGTCTTCTTGTTGTAGAGACAAACTGCCTGACAGCAACTAGTTAAGGAATGGAAGAATTATGTTGACTCACAGTTAAACTGTCAGTCCATCAGTCAGAGGAAGTCAAGGCATCTTGATACTGTTATGTCCAAGTTCAGAAATGAGAGAGAGAGGGGAGAGAGGGAGAGAGAGAGAGAGAGAGAGAGAGAGAGAGAGAGAGAGAGAGAGAAAGAAGTTCCTATCTAATTTCTCCTTTATATGTAGTTTACGATGTGGTGGTCCAGGGAATGACCTTGCCCACTTGTAAAGTGAGACATCCCACCTAGGTAACCTAATCATGATCCACCTAATCTAGATAATCCCTATAGGGAGCTCCAGAAGCTAGTCTCCAAAAGGATCCTAGATTTGGTCAAATCCTTGTCATTTTTCTTAGCACAAAGTTTCAAAATTTATTATTTCGGAAAATTTGAAATACACAAAATTTAACTATCAGGGTAGTCAACTGCAGTCCAGGTAATAGTAGAAGCTTTTCTTCTCTTCAAACTGAAACTACATACTTTTTGATTAAAGTTAGTCTTTTTCTTGTCCACATCTATGACCAGTCCCTGGTTTTATCTTTAGTTAGTATAGTT
Source organism: Grammomys surdaster (assembly GCF_004785775.1). Lineage (NCBI taxonomy): Eukaryota > Metazoa > Chordata > Mammalia > Rodentia > Muridae > Grammomys > Grammomys surdaster. The sequence goes on along the minus strand of NW_021620713.1, from coordinate 4,149,643 downwards.
ATTTATTAATTTTATACCCAAATTGTGGTCTCCCATCCCTGCTATCCTCCCATTTCCACCCTTTAAAATACCCCCATTACCTTTTCCCGTTCTCTGAGGGAAGAGGCGGGGCCCCTGAAGTACTATCCCATATTGGGACATCTAGCCACAGTAGGCCTAAGCATGTCCTCTCCCAGTGAGGTTCAACCAGGCAGTCCAGTTAGGGGAAGGTAACCCAATGGTAGGCACCAGATTCAGACACAGTCTCCACTTAGATTGTTAGGAACCCACAAGAATATTAAGCTGCACATCTCCTATGAATGTGCAGAGATCTAGGTCCAGCCAGTACAGGATAAGCATGCTACAATTCACAGACCTAAAGAAACTAATAAGAAGGGTCCAAAGGAGGATGTATGAATCTCATTCAAAAGAGAAAACAAAATAGGCATCGGAGGTGGAGGAATCGAGGGAACTGGGGAGAAGAGGAAATGAGGAGTAGAAAAGAAAAGGGGATCAGGTGTTGGAAGAGAGACTCCTACCAGTGAGGGATTTGAAGACTAAAGTGGACACCTCCTGTAGCCAGGTAGGACACGAGAATATCAACACACCCACAAAAACTTCTACCCTAAAATGTGTCCTATCTACAAGATTTACAGTAGTAAAGATGGGACAGAGATTAAGGAAATGGCTAACCTGAGACACATTTATGTAAGAAAACCAGTCCATGATACTATCAATGCTACTCTGGTTGCAGACAGGACACTAGCTTAATAGTTTCCTGAAAAGCTCATCCACCAGTGGATGAATGCAGAGCACAGTTTTAACAACTTATTCTTCAAGTTTATAAGATCAATTTCTTTTTTATTATTAATCATTCCCTTTATTTACATCTGAAATGATATCCCACTTCCTGGTTACCCTTCCACAAGATCAATTTTTTAAGTTGCACAGTGACTTAAGAAAACAGATGGCTATAAGCTAATGTCAACAGGCAGCTTTTGTGGAAATTTATAAGCCTGAGTAGTCATATATCTTGTAAATAGGTAGCCTTGGCAGACAATACCAACTTAGATAAGGACAAGCAAGTCATAGGCAGAGTCATAGTGACTTGTCCCCTGAACCTTCACCCAGCCGATACCCAGATCTGAAGATATCTGTATTCCCCCTGAACACCCACACTCCAGTGTCATTCCCTTCCCCACATCCTCCCTTTCTGTGTTTATACCCCTGTGTGAATTAATTATGATTTGAGAAAAATAAAAAAAAAAATAAATAAAAAAGATTTGTCTCTTTGAAATTTCACTGTCTTAAAAGGTTGAACAATATCCAAATATGCATTTTTATTTCAGGTATTGTATATTTTTGTTTTGAAATCTTCATTGTCTTCTACTATGGTTTCTTTGTCTGCTAATAGGGTCTAACTTTCAATAATCAGTATATCATATTTACCTCAAAAGATATTATTCAAATAACTCCACTAAACCTTGGCTGTTAAAATCATATAGGGCAACACTCAAGATTGTATTTTATTGATTTCCCTTGATCAGTATATATTTCTTAATATTGGCATTTTAAATGACTTTGGATTCTGATATTTTTCATTGTTGAATATTATGCATATGTATTATACTTTATTCACTTATGTATAGGTAGATAATTTGTTTCCATTTCTTGCCTATAATTCTTGGTGCTACAGTAAAACAGGAATGCATATGGACCACAGCCATTCTGGAATATGCAACTGGAGAAGCAAAGGTAGATCATAAGGTCATAAGGTACTTTTTTAAAAAAAGTCTGCCTATACTATATTACCAACTGTCTACACTCATTTACATTTAGAACAGTTTGAAAATGCTTTTATCTGCCACAATCTTGGCAGCACTGTTGTTTATAGTGTTTTAATATTTATTATGACTTGCTATTGAGTACTGGAGTTGCCATATCTGTGCTGGCTACTAATGCCTTGTCAGACTAATACATCATAAATATTTTTTGCCATTTTATAAAGTGTCTGTTGACTATGTTGATATTACATCTTCAACCATATGAAGATCTATAGTTTGATAAAAATTGGCCTTTGTAGCACCATCCTGTCCCTGACTTTTCTTCTTCTTTTCCTCCTCCTCCTTTTCCTCCTCATCCTCCTTCTCTTTCTCCTCCCTCCCACCTCTTCCAGCCTGCTCCCCCTTTCTTCTTCTTCTCTATCTCCTTCTCCTTTCCTTCTTCTCATTCTACTCATCCTCCTTCTCCTCCCCACTCCTTATTCTCCTTCTGGTACTCCTGCTTCTTCTTCATTATATAATCTGATGTCACAAGAGTTTTCCATTTAATTTCATTAGCAAATACATGGGACTCAAAATGCTGTGGATCACATTGATTCATTTTTTCCTTTCCATGGGTGATTAACTCAAGGACCTAAAGCAAATGAAAGAAGCTCTGTACATACATAGAAAGTTTAACATTACTTAAAATTTAAGCTGTTTTCTCTATTCTTCAAAACATCACCTGTTAAACGACTCAACGTATGATCAGAGGCTTGTGCAGGCATCCATTTGCTAGCTCATTTTCAAACCCTTATTTTGTTTTAGGAGTAAACTTATGCATGTTTGTGTTGGGGGCGTGTTGGTACAAGTGGTGTGTATGTGTGTGAGTGTGTGTGTGTGTGTGTGTGTGTGTATGAGTGTGTATGTGTGTGGTGTGGTATGTGAGTGTTTGGCATGGTATGTTACGCTTGTGTGGTGTGTGGTGTATGGTGGTGTGTGTGTGTGTGTGTGTGTGTGTGTATGTATGTTCAATTGCCATACACACAGTTGCCCATTTTTCACTTCTGTGAAATTTCACCATAATCTGTTGAATCTGTACGTGTTTACATTTACTTGTTCTTCCACACATTGGAGATTAGATTCCAGGTATAGGCTCCCAGTTTTTTTTTTCATTTCACCATAGCAGGGCTGGGCTTTGATTCATTGCAGTATTATAGTTATATGATGAGGTTGTAGAGGGAGAATGAAGAGGAGCTAGAGTATATAGAGGAGAGAGAGCAGAGAGAGGGAGGGGCTAAGGGAGAAAGGGAGGGGAAGGAGGATGGGAGGGGAGGGAAGAGTGGAGGGGGAGAGGGAGGGAAGTGGATGGAAGGAGAGAGAGAGAGAGAGAGAGAGAGAGAGAGAGAGAGAGAGAGAGAGAGAGAATTGTTCATTATTCAGGTCCATTTCTCAAACAGTGCAGGTCATATAGATGAAAAATATGTTAATGGATAGAATGAGTGAAAGATATTGAAGATGAGTACAGTAGTTGTTTTACAACATTTTATTTCTCTTTTTATTTTACTGTTTATCTTTTTTTCAAATTCTTCATATAATGGGATTCTTAGCTATATATTTGATCATCTTTTAAGCAGTAGGCAATGGTACTGTAGTTATTTCAATTGAAATTTTCATCCATTCTTGGAATTCAAAGACAAAACACACACACACACACACACACACATACACACACTCACTCACACATTCATACACATAGACATACACACACATACACTCATACTGCTCACTTGCACACTCACACACACACACACATACACACACACACAAACACATACAAACATTCTCAAATAATTCAGAAGGTTGTTTCTCTGCTTGCCCTTAGTCATAGATTAAAGATGGGTTTGGGGTAATCAGTCTCTATTTAAGATTTAGTATTACCTTAATAATAATAAGATGAAAGCTGTTTTAATATTTAGGATCTTTATATTTTTTAGAATCTTAGGTTTCTCAAACTGATTTATAGAAATAACCTCAATGGTACATGTCATAAATTATTCTTTAAATTGTAATACTTGAGCAAGTAAAAACATTTGAATTGTAATGCTTTTTTCAGCTTACAAAATTGTTATTATCATAAAAGTACAAAGAATAAAATAACTCTAAAGTGAGCATACATATTGCTGAAAGTATCACAAGAAAGCACCTTCTCATGAAATTCAAATTAACACAATCCCATCAAATTTAAAAATAATTCAATATACATCTCAGAGTTGAAATTTTCAAAAATATATTTCTGAGCATTTTAAACCATATTTTTGAGAGAGTTTTATGAGCGCATCTCTTCAGGTATTTCAAACTAAGTTCTTTACCATTTAAAATTCAAATTAGTGATATTCTAAACACCCAAGACATTACAACATCAACCCTTTTGCCAGGGAGTAATTGAGGGTAAGATAAAAGTTACAGTCCACGAAGGCTGAATATTGATCTGTTCATTCTACCTCCATTATTGCTGATCTTTCAGGATTTAAATATTGATTGGGTACTGCCATCCCAATAAGCAAGAGCAAAGGCTCATCCACACTGCAATGTTGGGCAAACGAAAAAGAGTTTTAACCTTAATAAGCTTCTGGCCTAGTTAGAAAATGCCATGCTCATTCTAAATCTTCAGCCTAGCTATGAAAAAATTAATAATTTATTAAAACGTATTTTATTACAGGGCTTTCCCTTCTGTCTCTCTGGCAAGGTGCCAGAGTACACCATGAAGTAACAGTTGGAAAATGACCTCTACTTTGTCAAATGAGTTGTTTCTTCAGTTTGGCTTCGTATTAATCATTCACTTGAAAAAAGTGCCAGAGACACTTCTCAGGATGGCTCTTCCTTCATTCTCATTGTGGCTCTTTGCCAGGGCCTAATATGACATCAGAGTGATGTTAATGTGGTCGTGGCCGCAGTAGTGTAGTTATAATGCATCACTCTGATGATATATTAAACATTGACTTAGAACCTGAATATATAATTGTTAATGAAAGAGAGAAACATGATTTAAGATCTTCCCTGCACCTCTCCTCCACATTCTTTCATCCCTAAACTGCTGAGGTTACACGTTCTCAGTATGTTTCTCTCATGTTAAACACTGTAACCAGAGTAGCATGCATAAAGACCTAAGAAATTCTATTTGTTTGAAGTATTTTAACACAGACTCAAAAGTCTGTATTTAGCACAGATTCAAAAGGCCTTCATGTTGCTTTTTTTCTTATAAGATGGACCTGATTTTTCCCTTCTTCCCAATAAATGGTACAGTGCTAGTTAAACATTAAATGCTCGATTGCTCATAGATCAAGAAAACATAAAGCACGTCCTGAAATGTCCCACACTGAAACACATTTGTTTTCAATCTGTCCAAAACCAGTACTTCTAAATGTTCAGGCAACCTGTCAGGGACAAAATATCTTTAAAATTTTAGCAACCCAGCAAAATCAACTTCTGCCAGATTGCCTTATTGACACTTATTTTTTATAATAATCAGCAAAAAAGTATGATTGTGAAGAAAATCAGAAAGCAATAAGTTCTTGTTGCCCTTGAGCCTTTATATTCATCTTTTTCTCTTTCCTGGAATATCAGAACTATCAAGAAGGCAATGCTGATAAATGTTTTCCTAAATTTATCATCCCAAGAAGACTCTATATGCACCAACCTCCCGTTATCTTCGTTTTCAGCTTTCTAACATTCAATATTGCTTGGATTTGTGTATTTTACAAAAGTTTACAGTTCACTGTTAAATGACAATTCTATGTAGTATAATTTTTCTAGTTTAATTGATAAAATATTTAAAAATTATTGTTGCTAAAAGTGATGAGATTCTCCTATTTCTTTATGACTTTTCCTTTGCAATCATAGACAAATTTCAGGAGAAAGTTCTACTCATGCTCTGAAAGAAAGCTCACCATGAAATAAAAGTTTAGAATATTCTCTTGATTAGTGATTGAGATTGACTTGATTTTGCAGAGTCTCCAGGTCAAATTTAGAAAAGTGTTTTTCTGTATTGGTGTTACACTTTACTGAGTAAATGTTTTGTCTTCCACTTTATACCTATTATTTTCCCATATTATAGTGGTCGGGGTTGTTCTAAGATGCCTTCATCTTTACACCATTTCCTTAAATAGCAGAAATTACAAATATGGTTTACCCCCAAACCATAGCACAGACATTTCAGTTTAGTAGGTCACAAATACAGATACTTCAAGCGTGTTGTCTCAGGACAAGGTTCAAAATCATGATCGAAACCTGTGGAGGACATGAATTCTCGAAGATACAACTGCATGTTAGAAAGGCTGGATTAGCCAGAATGTTTTCATGATGGTTGTTCTTGGTCTGCTTTATTGTTCTTTTGGAATGTTTTCAGTCTAAAAACGTGTCCAGTTGTTTTGATCTGGAATCATGTGTTAACAGTGCAGAAATATGTCTGTGGTCTCATGACTGGCATGGGATTGAAGGAGGTAGAAGATGCAATATGTACAATTATTTTAAGGAAGTCGACACACACAAAATAGCAAAAAGAAAAATAATCTTAAACCTCTAGGAGAAGGATTTTCTTTGTTTTCTAAAGGTTCATTGCATTTTTCAGATATCTACACAAACACTTACTTAAAATGCACATTGTTAGTTAGAATTCACTCACCTAATTTACTATTTTCCAGAGTGGATTTCTGAGTTAGTGCATTCTTTATGGTGGATTATTTTAAATGTTCAGAATCTCTCAGGATTTATGGCAGACCTATTTTAAGGCATTATCCTGAAAATTGTTCTATTCTCTGTCCTTTGTCTCATAAAACAGTTCGCTTATACTGAGAAACACTCTCTATGGCATTATATTTTCTAGCACACATTAGAGAATCAATCTACTAAAATATCACTGGTTATGTGACTTTACACACACACACACATATGTATATATATATATATATGACTTTTAGAGATATTCAGCTGAATACAGGAAATTTATAATAGCTGTGTTGGTACTAAAACACTAATTTAGATGCACAGGAATGTACTATTGTAAAATAGGTAAGTTGAGTGTGTCATTTTCTAGTCCACCAGAGATAATCTGATCATTTGTGTCACTGAGGGTCACAGTTAACACATAGTATGTGTTCTGAAATTTCTGGATAGCTGCTTTCTTCCAGATATCCTAAAGATTAATTGTACCATCATCACTGCCAATGCAGACAAGTTGGTTGCACCCCCTGGCTGGATAACAAGAGTTCACAAAAGAAGTAAGCCCCTTTATCCTCTTTACTGTCTTCTCTCTCTCTCTCTCTCTCTCTCTCTCTCTCTCTCTCTCTCTATACCACACTGCCAGTTTTATCTGTCGATACTGAGAAGAACATGCTTCCATCTGTATTATAATGTAGCTCCACCACTGTCCCACTGTGTCCCTTCAACATAGCATAGTTATCACAGTCTCCATAGACGTTCCACAAGAGTATGAGCAGGTCAAATCCTGTAGAAGCCAGGGTGGATTCATTGGGGTGAAACTTGCAACAATACACTTCTTCTTTGTGTCCTGAGAGCAGCATGATTGGAGCTTGACAGGAACCAGGGGTAGCACCAGCCCTTACGCTTCTGCTGCTCTATCATGGCCAAATTGAATGTTTTTACGTAGAAAATAGTAATTCAATGTTTCTGAAAAAGAGAGTTGCTAACTCAAAATTCATTATCAGTGTTATGATTTTAAGAACAATATAATTTTCCAAGAATTTTAGCTTTATTCCCAACATTGTGTGATAATACTACCTCTGTCCTAAGTAGCTGTGAAATTATATAATCTAGCCAGTGTTATTCCTTTAACAAATGTACTATTTAAGTATGGACATTAGTTAAATCCTATGCAGTCACATATATATTTCATTATATCAGTAATGCAAGTTTCAGACAACTAATCTGCATCCCACTCTAATAACATAAAATTAGCCTGTAGTAAGCAGTTGATATGTTTCAGTGCCACAGGAAAAATGGGCACTGATGTGCCATTCAAGATGTGATTGTATTAGTTAATTTGCTTGTTGCATGATGAAATACTTGAAACAATTTTATAAAGGTGTTGCCCATATTCAGGGTATGTCTTTCCATCTCAATTAACATTGTTTGTATAATTCCTCCAGAGGCCAGCCCAGAGCCTTATCTCCTAGGTCATTCTATACCTTGTCAAGTAACTGGCCAATGTTAGCCATCACAACAGCAGTGGTCTTACAAGTGGCATTTTTATTTAACATATTTTTATTAATTCTTTGGAAATTTCATGATACACCTTTATTCTCACTCAGTTTCTGGTGCTTCCATGTCCATCCTCTACCCTTGTAACTTCTTCTTACTAAAACCAAACCAAACCAAAACAAAACAAAATTCTATGCAGTTTTTATTTCTCCAGAAACAGGCTAATAAAGAGAAAAAAGTATGAAAGCATCACTCTCAAGTGAAACAGCTTTGAACCATCAATCTTAAGTCAAGTATCTTTGAGTTTCATTCTTCCGGGCTCCATAACTTTTCAGGAGTATGTAGCAACTATTCAGTTACTTTTCAGCAGCTTTCTAGGACACAGTGAAATATGTACGACATCATACCCTCATTGGATTCGGCACTGCATCCTTCCTCATTGGCCTTTGTTCAAAGCTGCTGCTTTTTCTATATCTGGGGCTTGCAGTAGCATTTGGGAGCTTCAGTATCTGATGTGTTCCTTATTAGCCCTAATGGTCCCGGTTAGAGAATTGTATTTAAAGTCTACTAAACCAAAGTCTATGCATCTAAATTCACTGTAAATGTTTCAGCTAGGGAAACCAACTATGTTCATGGCTATGTTTTAATTGTAATAAATATGTTTCCTATGGTATGAGTGCCAGAATCCACTCATGGGGATGGTAAATCAGAAGAATTACATCCATTAAAACATTTTATACCCAATTTTCAACCTAAGGTCTAAATAAATAAATAGCTACCTTCTATCAAATCTTACAATATATTTTTAAAGTATTTTTTAATTAAGGAGTTTCCAACAAATTACATATGCATATAACAACAGTGATCTAAGAGGTAAATATATCAGAACTATTTGTTTTTGTGATGTATTTCCTCCTACATATATTTGGCATATCCAAGAATTATATACTGGATTTCTGAAACCTCCAGCATTTCTTGTCTTTGTGAGATACAGGACACCAGCTCATTCTGTGTAGAACTTAGAACCTGATGAAAACTAAGAGCAAAAATATTTGAAGACAAATAAGATTTAAAGATATGACAGTGTGAAATTCTGCATGCCAATAGTAGTCTGTTCTGTGTGGAATCCTAGAAAAAAATTAAATTTTTCTTATCCATTATTGATTGTTTGGAATGAACAATTTCTTTAATTTCTATTGAAGGAGACCATTAACAGTTGTTGCTCTACTTTTTCATAGACAAACATACTGATTCTGCATCATAAGGACATGGCTACCACAATTTTAATCTGTTTATCATTTATATAAAATATTAGCCTGGTCAATGAGCATCTGTTTTCCATATATTAGAATATATATTAAATAATTTTAGAAAAGTAAAATTTCAAATCTATCATAAATAAAGGTTATTTTTGAACTCTTAAAAACATACTTCAGTATAGAACTGCAGATTTTCAAATAGAATCTAATAAATCAAATAAATACTACCAAATATATCAATAACATTTTCACAAATAAGGCCAGTAATTATATATCCAAACACAGCTGCTAAAAAAATCTGCATTCCTGCATATATAAAATATGTAACATCAAACTGTTAGCATCATTGTTGCAGTTGCTTATCTTGAAATTGGTGGCAGAGTCATTTGAGTGAGAATCTACCTTGGCTTATTCTTATCCATTGACCAAGTCACAGCATTTACCTCAGTATTGCACATAATACCTAATTTCTACTTAACAAAATTTGACCGTATGTACATATACATATATACACACAAACACACACATATAGATATATGTGTGCGCATGTGTGTGTGTTTATACATTATTCATATGTAGACACATACACACAAATATATATATATATATATATATGTGTGTGTGTGCACGTGTGTGTTTGTGTGTACATTATATTTATGAACACACATACATACAAATATATATTCATATATACATACATATGAATATATATGTATATATATATGATGGATTCAAGTACAAATATATTCTTCAAGACAACTTGTGAGCACTGTATAATTTGGGGCAGTATAAAGAGTGTTGAAGAGCCACAATGTTGTGGGCACTATGTTAATAAAAACACCTTTAAATCTTGATAAAACGTGTGTGCAGCTCTTCCCCCCCCCCCAATATCCCACATTTTACTGAGGGAGTCTGTGACAAATTAGCAAGGTCTCTAGCAGAATTTAAATTCTCATTGACCAATGGAATTCCATTAACACAAAAGCGTGACATAGTTGAGATTTATACTGCCAGAAACTCTCTTTGATTTATAATCTGGTAATCCTTTTATCCTCCATTTATATGCAGTATAACTTGATGTAAGTGAAAGAATGTCTCTGCTAATAGAATTCACATATATTGGACCAAGACATTTTTAGATCATAAAGGCTGTGTGAAAAGGGGGAAAAAAGGAAAACGAGAGTCTGGTCATGATGGATGATGGGGCCTGGTTTTAACATAGCCTCATAAAACAGAATTCTGGTTACAACCACTCAGTTTAAACAATTTGACTGGCATAGCATTCCCTGTAGATGAGATTACTCCCTAAATTCAGCCCACATAAAGTATTTTACTAGTACCAAAACCACAAGCAAGTTTAGACACTTGTAACTTTGTAATAGTTTATATTAAGAAAAAAGTTACATGAACTTGTTAAGTGTATGGGGGTGAATAAAAGAAAAAAGGGAACCAGAGGAGAGAAAGAATCACGAGCATCTTAGTGAGCTTCAGAGAATCCTGAGACAGGGAAAGCTGAGTACACCTAAGATCCTTTGATTACCTTTACTACTCCTACATAATTGACATCTTTCAGACACAGCCCACAACAGAAGAAAAAATTGTAAAGTAAGAATCTGGGCTGTGTGTGCTTTTAAGCTTCTTCTATGACCTGCACGCTTCTCTAGCCCATGGTTTCCTACTTCTTGGGCATGCACAATATTTGGTTCTATAGTTTTCCTCCAATTCTTTATTATGGTATAACTGTATAATGAAACCCGTTTTTGTCCTTTTCTATATATTTAAATATGGTTTTGAAAAAAAAACTTTATTTCCGCTATTTTTATAAACATTGTAAAATTTCCAATACACTACATGAATGTGTGTCAGGAGGAGTTTTTATATATATATATATATATATCCTGTTGATTCTTGATGTATAAGCATGATGTTCCATCAAAATATTAGAAGGTTGTATATGGATTGTAGTTCTAAATCAGGTGATTCTAGAATATTTGTATTTGTATCTTTGGTTATCATATTTTCTTTTAGAAGGTATAATATATTAGACTCTCAAAGTATTAAAGTGTTAAGTGATAAGTGAAAATAAACTCTACCTAAAACACTTAAAGTCTGTTTGTCTATAATAAGTCTTCAGTAATAGAATGTGTCTAAGAATTTCAATGGCATTCTTTCATTTTTCTGGGTTTGAACATAATTGTCTCACAATATATCTTCGTCGTGTGAGGATTTATCAATCCAAAATTTATACTACATGGTCTCCTGGATATTAAATAAACTGGTATTGAACATTTTATGATATGTTCATTCATCCATTTAAAGTATTAAAACAAATCTTATAGTAAACCATAAGAAAGTAAATCAAAATATCTCTTTGCAGTAAATAGTGATCAAAGTAGAGCCTCACAACTGGTAAGGTTGCAGAGATTAAGAACTTGTTGAGTGTACAAAGCTAGATTGGAGATATGTTTCCTTAGACTTCCAAGACTCAAGGGTCATCCCATAAGGTGGAGTGGAAAGGCTATAAGATACATAGTCATGATGTTCCATACTGGAGTGGATGACTCCAGTAGATCAGTGTCATATAGATGTAGCAAAGTAGTTGCACATTTGCACATACAGTATGTGTGACGACTTGCACAAGGCCTACATGTACTGAATGTAGAAAACCTAACAGTGTGGATGGGCCAGATCATTATGAAATCACACCACTAGTTGAAGAGACACTGGAAACTGAGTGCTCCCAGTAAGGGGAGTCAATTGTTATCAAGAATGGGGACCCTATAATATCAACCTTATTTCAATGGAAGTATATGAGTGTATGAGCATCACAAGTTCAACAAAATTTGGAGTTTTATAAAGGGATATAATGTTTGTTGGATCAGAAAGAGCAGATTGAGAGGATTTGGGGGACTTTGAATATACCATCAAGAGACATTATAAGAAATTCTCAATGACTTGTTAAAGTATTTAAAAAAAATACTACTATGCTAAATAGTTTCAGAAATAGGATAATAAATATGATTAACAGATTCTACAATATTAGTAGTTGGATATTGTTTTCATGATCAAGGAATCAGAGGGAAAATTTAAGACAGTAATAAATTGAAAAGCCAAAATGAGAAGTAGGTGAAAGTAGTAGAGAGAGTATGTAAGCAACATTCTCTGAGACCTTGTATAGTGGAAACAATGGCAAGCTACTCTTCATCGTGATGATAGTGAATAAGTTTCAAAGTGTCTTAATTTCTATAAGGAGAATCTCACACCACAAACTTTCTTCCTCACATTTTGAGCACATTGCTATGCCTGGCATCATAAAAGTACTACAACTAACTCTTTCTCTATTAAAATGCATATATTTATTATTAATTATTATTAAATTTCTTAATTTTAGAATATTAGAGGGCACTGTGGAAATTTTGTTGACTCATTAGAAAGACCTAATATGATTTTCTGCACAATGAGACACAGTATTAAAAGCCTGTATTTATTGTGTTAATTTTAAGTCCCCGTTTGAACTGTTATGTTAGAGGAGAATGCAAAAAAGGTAAATCTAAAAGTTAAACTGAAAGCCTGGGCTTTTCAGCTTTCCAATTTGCTGAACACGCATAAGAACTTCTTGCTGCCACATACATACTCTGCAAAACCACAGGACTCCTCTTTTTTTCTGATGCTTTCTCAGTTTTCTTTTATTTTTTCTTATCTTTCCTTTTTCTGAAGTATTCTTTCCAGTCCAACACCACATTTTGAACTTTACCTGTCACTATATAAGTTCTGAATTTCATTCATCATTCACAATGATGACCAAAGACACATAATTAAATTTCCTTCTAAGGCAAGTAACATTTACTGAATTATCATATATTAAAGCAGTTCATGATTCAGTCAGAGTGAATCAAATAAAATATTCGTTACATTTCATATTCTTCCCTTGACTTGTGATCTGGTTGTACTGAAATAAAATTAGGATGTTGCTTGGAATTAATTTAAGCATTATGCTGCATTATACTAAGAGTACTCATCTGCCTAGTGCATCCCAGTAATGCATTATGCCTGACTTTCTAGATAATGATAACCTCCTTGATACAATAAAATAATACCGTAACTGCATTCAATTTTTCAGCAAAATACACTTAATTCTGGTAATGATAAAAAAAAATCAGGGCATTACAATGTTGTAAGGTCTGCCATTTTGAACAAGAACTCAGCATTGTAGTTATTCTGTTACAATATGGAAAAAGTTCAGTTACTGATTATAACTGTTATAACAATTTGAATTACAATGGGCAAAGCAGGGGATAGGGCATTAGCTTGACATTCTAGAATTAGCTTAATTCTTTGCTGGGACATTTTTCAAGAAGACTGTATATATGTACATTCATGTATATTTAACCAAAATTCAGTGAAGAATAAAATGTTTTATCTATGCATAAACACAAATTTAACACTGAAGAAATCTCTCAACTCTTATTTTAGAAAAGTGAATTTCTTAAATCTGGGGACAATGGCTCTCTCCAGAGGCCTGGGTAGGAGCCAGTACATCTGCAAGTATAATTACAGGTTAATTGTAAAAAGTGTTTTAATATAACTTGGTAGAAGGTAGATAATTCAAAATTTTCGGTTTAATTATTATTATTAGTTTTAAAATCTTACAATTTGTAGGAAAGGCTACTGATCTTTTTGATTGTAGTTATTAATCTGGAAAATGGATATTTTTGTCACTACTGCTACATAGAGAAAGATACATAAAAAATAACAATTTTGTGCATGGTACACAAAAGATGGCTAGATTGTACATAAAATGTCACACTTTCCCATCTTTCTACCTTCCATATCTATTTTCCATAGTTTAAAGGTATCCTACATTTGTGAAGACAGTAAATTTACTGTATTTCTTAAAATGAGTGTATTAGCAAGACTGTCTAGAATTATTAATAGATAGTTTCATTTCATGAAATATTTAAATCTTATGATACAAAGTTTGACTTATTCATTGTCTCTTAAGTCCTTCTAGCTCACTGGATTTTCTATTTTTTGTTTAAGGTAAATATGGAAGTGTTCAATTTTTATTTAATCAATATAATCTCACTGGCTATCTGAGTATGAGATACAGTTTTAATTAAATATACATTTGATGAATTTAAAATATATTCAGTGATCAAGTTGTTACATATTATTTCTTTCTATTTTCATTTAATATTGTTTTGCCCAAACATGGATTTATTAAAAGTAAAAAATAATAATTTCTTTATTAGTTATCAAACTTTATTTTAAATACCAAATATACAAACCTGATATATATAATCAGGACTCAGTAAATATAATAAGAAAAAAATTAGAAGTAAATTAATCCCCCAAGGTTATGCCAAATTATTTGGGAGAAAAGAAAATTGTTTTGGCTTATGGTCAGTATAAGCTTTAAAATATGGTAACGGTTCATATGAATTTTCAGATCAGAGTAGTTGTGTTTCATTATTAGGTTTTGCATGATTCAATTGTGGAATCTGAACTCGTTTTGTGTTCTAATTAACAGAAAGATTTCAAGTAAGTATTTTTATCCTGTAGCCTATTTCTTTGAAAGCAAATCAGTATTAGTTTTTATCTCTATTAAAGTAGTAAAACCATTATATAATAAGAGTAGGAAAGAACTACAACCTGAGATTAGAAAGTGTTCTCTAATTTGTCAAAGGTAAATCTTAATTCTTGAGAACCTACAATTACCATTAAAACTTGTTTTCTGTCTCTGTCTCTGTCTCTGTCTCTGACTCTGTCTCTCTCTCTGTCTCTCTCTCTGTCTCTCTCTCTGTCTCTCTCTCTGTCTCTGTCTCTGACTCTGTCTCTCTCTCTCTCTCTGTGTGTGTGTGTGTGTGTGTGTGTGCCTGTTGATCAAATGTAGCCATGGCTCACAGAGGACAACTTTCAAGAGGACAACTGGCTCTCTTTCCACCATATGTGGCCTGGACACCAAACCCAGGTTGTAGATTTATTTACAAGTGCCTTTCACTTGTTATCTCAGTTGTTTCTCATTTTAATTCTTAACCATGAAAATATCTGAAAGAAAAAAACACTGTATGAAAGGGTTACTGTTTTTATACTCATATATTTACCTTGTAAAATAATTGCATGTCAGACAAAGAATTGCTTGTCATATTGTGCTATTAATATATTTTAAGCAGAACCTGACTTGCCTTCATGAGTTACTGTAGCCTATTGTCTTCTTGTAAGATTTTCCAATGATATTTAATAAGACTCTTATGCTTGCTGTCTTAAGCAGTACAGGCTGTTAAACTCAATTTGCAAGAAAAATATTCAGGTATAAAACCAGATAATCTGTATCCCTTTAGAATCAAAAGTCATTTTTACCAAAATATTTTAACACACAAAATTGCTTCTTGAGAGATGTTTGCTGTGATAAAGTGACAGAAAACTACGTTTTCATTATAATTATAAGTGACTTGTAGTGTTAAGTTTTTATAATTTAAAGGTATTCTCGACTCTGACAGCTCTTCCACGTTGAATTATGCATCTCATCCTCTCAAATAGTTCTGCTGGCACACGACAGCTGAGATGAAGTTGTCTTTCTAAAATAATTGCTCCACGGAGCATCCATTATACCTTCAGAAAAATGTATTCCTTGACTTCTACAAATTATAGACTAGCCTATAATGGGTATTTTTGACAGCTATTAGTTTAAAAAAAAAATCTGAGCAGTAAAATGAGTATTGATATCACAATGGTGAGTCGTGCATGTTAATGCAGCATGTTCTGGATGATCCTGTGAAAGCATGATGTCATTGTTACTTATAGAAACACTGATGTAACGGCACTCTTGTCAACTACGTATTGGCAACATGTGTCCCTTTGTCACCTATGATATTAAAAACGTAGCTGAACATTTATAGTATATGCTAAAGATACTAGGTATGATATATATAAAAATAATGGATACAAGTTTGGTAATATCTTTCTTGATTACAAAATTTTATGTGTATTCTAGGAACCATAAGTTAAAAATATGAAAAAAAGACATACGTGATTTTATTTCTTATAATTCTCCTCAAAATATTGAACACTAATTAAAACATATGACTTACCAATAATTGATGAAAAGTGTATTTTACTTCTGATTCATAATTTCAAAATTTCACTTTCAAATTGATAACATTCACTTCAATAAAATCATATATATTTATAGAATTATATATATTTTTATATTTGTATATATTTATATATATTTACATATATATTTATACAATTAATATATAAACAGTTTTCATATGTGTGTGTGTATAAGTTTCATTGATATTTCCCAAATGGAAAATAAAACACATAGGTTGTCACAAATTTTGATATACATAAGGTAAAGTTTTCTTCATAGTCTCTAGAACCCAATATTATAAAATTGAACTAAATACAAACTCTTTATAATGTATAGCTTTAATTTTGATAGCTCAAAATTAAATTGAAAGTATTTACTAGAGTCAAAATGTCCAAAATGCTTAGCAAATTTTTTATCCATTTACACAATTGAGGTATTGTAGATAGAATTAGCAAACACACAAATGAATGGTCCACGTTACAAAGCAGAACTTCTCAGAATAACATAATTAATAAATAAATTCAAAGGAATTGACATTTCAGTGTCCTTACAATGGACTAAAAGTAGAGTCCATGGATTTTCTAAGTGGATATACTATCAAGTGTTAGGTAGTATATGTCTTTAAGCACTTGCATATATAGTATGTATCAAAGATTTGTACCAATGTTATGTTTATAATGACTGTGATTTGGCATGTATTTACAATATATACACATAGATTGTACACATATATATATATATATATATATCATGTACATATATATTATAAAAATTTGTCAAAATGCAGTGAAACAATGTTTGATTTTTATGATTTTTTTAAACTTTTCTATGTTTAAAATGCAAGTAACTTACAGTATTTTGTACAAACAATACAACCATCGATTTATATTTCAGATGACCACAACAAGGATGTGCTAAGTATTTTATAATGCTTCCCTTCAATCTCCAGAAAATGGCTACTCATTCTATGAGGCTAATGAATTCCCAAAAATCTTCAATAATTGCAGACAGTTTTAATGTCTCAGGTCCAAAGCCAAATGACCTTAGGCTCTTTTAGGTCTATATAGATAGCCATCTATTCCTCCCATTTTATGTGTGACCCAACATCCTTGTTACTATGAAGTATATTTTTGGAATCTATGCACAGATCTGTATCTTCATCCAACCCAAATGCTAAGAATTTCATCAGGTAACATCTGAGACCTACAGTTGATTTTTTGTTGTTGTTGTCTTGTTGTAACTTGCCAATCTGATATTTTCACCAAAACTTTTTAATTTTTATGCATTTCTCTCAAATAGTTCTGCTGGCACAAGACAGCTGAGATGAAGTTGTGTTTCTAAAATAATTGCTCCACGGAGCATCCATTATACCTTCAGAAAAATGTATTCCTTGAATTCTACAAATTATAGACTTGCCTAGCTTGACAGTACTTGTGTCACTTTCCCTCTTCAGGTTTCTCCTTCATGTCAGCTCCCTTCAACTCCATCCATGCCCCTCCTACTATAAAATTGATCCATAAGGTGCAGTAGTGTCACTGAGATGTACATGGTAAGAAACAGCTGTCTACTTGGACTGATGGTACTCTTACCAGGAATAGTGCATTCCTGGTACTAATAACCTATCCACTTTCCTGAAAGAGCCTAGTGGGTTCTTTCATCTAATAAGGGAATCTACTACTGCTACTTGACAACACCAGTATAGTTTCTAACTACATTTTAATAAATACCCATATATACATGTAGGCACCACTCCTCTTCCAATATACTCATAGATACCTGTAGGCATCACCCCTCATCAGCAAATAGAAACCATTACAGATGTTTACAACTGGGCACAATGCAAAGATCAGTGCATTAGAGACCTCCCAGGCCCAATGTATCTCTCAGTATTAAAGTTCTTTCATTTGTATCTCAGGAAACACTGCAAAAGATGTCAGAAAAATTATAAGAGCTAAAATACCAAGCAGTAGATTATGCAAAAAGACTTTCATGCAAATGGATACATAATGAAGTTCTTAATAATTACAATATAGGTAGATATGCTAAATTAGAAGTGGAAATTTTTCAGGCAGTCACATCTGTGAATAAGGAACTCCAGGCAACTAATGACTACCAAGAAAGGGAGAATGAGCCTGCCTCTAATTTGTTTTCCAGTACAAAGTAGTCAAATCCAAAACCACACAAACAGAGATAACCAAAAAGAACTCAAGAGGTTGTATTTATATATTGTTCAATGCATTTTAAAATGTCTTTATTTATAAATATATAAGTACAACCGCTTGAGTCCTTTTTGGTCCTATGGCTTAAAGCTCCAGAGACCCAAAAGGGATGGTAGGAGCTTCTCTTGCTACCAAATATAGGCCCCTGTTTTGTAGCCACAGCCCCCAATAGAAAGAATTGTGGCCACCAGTCACATAGAGGCAGTGCCCACAAGTCCCTCTTCATGTAGATGAGGCATCTCAGGCAAGCCAATAGGAACCAACCCAAAACTGTGTATAAGATCCTATCCAGAAGGAATAAAAGTATGTGAGAATTACTCCATTATCTGAGAGCATCTGTCACAAGAGCTGTACCACTGCCCAGGAAAAGAACACTCTCCCAAAGCTTTTACCACTAGAAGCTCCCCTGAATTCTGCTCACTCGCTAGCATTTGCACTCCACTGATTAAGCTTGGCTCAGCTTGGCTCAGGTCAACAGAGCCAGTGCAGGGTCTCTGAGCAACAGTGTCTGGCAAGGCAGTGACACCAGAGCAGGGGTGGCAGTAGCAACAGCAGCAGAGGTGACACAGACTCTTCCCTCTCCCTGCTTGAGCCTTTTCCCTTCGCTTGGACCCTCCTGCCAGGCCATGCCAGAGGTCTCAGTGGATAGCCTCCGGTATACAGACTAACACTCTGTCCTCCAAAAGAACCTAATGGATATATTAGCACATATTCATGACAAACTAATTCTACACTTCTGGGCCATGGTCACTCATGTTTAAACCATATTTAAACTATCCACCTCGCATTGTCTTTGAGATAAGAGCTGGCTTATTTGGGCTCACAATGTCTTGACACTTTTCATGACTGTCTGCTTCTCTACTCTAAGTTAATCAGTGTTTGCCAAGACCAGCTGTTGTCTACTATTAGGAACAATCGTCAAGTCACTAAACCTTTTGCCTGTTCTCATATAAGCTAAGAGCAACACACCCACTTAGTTATATTGTTGCAGATGGCAAAAATATTTACCCAAACTTCCTATCACATTACGATATAATGTCCCTTTGGACAACATAATACAATAGAGTTTATCAAATTTGGGAGACAGCTGTAGAATTGGGACATATTTGAGGACATATATCCCTTATACCTTTTCTTTCTTTACTTGTTGATTTAGAAGGCATTGTTTACCTGGTGAACACCATCTCATTTTACATTTTTTTTCACTGCTTCTACCATGGGTTTCCCTGAAATTTGTGGACAGAGTCTTGATGGAAACATTTGATTTAGAGATGAATATTCCAAAGTCTCAGTCTCTGTGTAATGTCTGGCTTTTAGTCTTTATATTTGTTTCCAATTCATTTCATTGACTTTATCGTATTTTATTATACCACTATTATACCAGGTTTGTCCCAGGCACATGGGCTAGCTAGTCTCAGATTCTTGATCAGCAATCATGTCAGGTATGAGTCCTATCTCATAGAGTAGACTTCGATTTATGTCAATTATTGGTTTAATAATTTGAGGAGTATTTGCCTTAATTGTTCTTTGAAAATCTGGTAGAATTCTGCTGTAAAACCATCTGTGCTCGGTTTCCCCCTGAAGTAGTAATTACTTAAAAAAAAAAAAATCCCTGTAGTGGTGAGTTCCTCACTACCTGCCCCAGTGTTCTGGGTCTCAAATGAAACACACACACTCAGCCTTTATATTTTGATATACTTTAATCAGCTCAATGGTTAGGCTATTTCCTAACCTCCATATGGCTAATCTACCTCACTCTGATATTCTCAAGTTATTACTTTCTAAATCCTACATTTCGTCTTGGCTGTCCTGTACCCAGTCCTTTGCCTTCCTGCGCTGTTCTCCCTTGCCTCCTACATGGCAGCTATCCTCTCTGTCCCACACTTTCTAAGGCATGGTGTCTCTTATCCTCTTTTCCTTCTCCAGGCATGGTGGACCTCCTTCTCCCTCCTCCTCCCTGTCCTTAGCCTGAGAATTCTAAAACTCCTAACTCTGTTTGCCCTGCCCAGCCATTAGGTTCTGGCACCTTTATTTACCAATGAGAACCAACTGGGGGCAGGTTCCCAGAAGCTCCATGCCTGTAGATGTTCTCACGCAAACAGTTTTGGGGATGCAAATTAACATCAGAATACAACCAGTCACATTTGCCCCTTTTTGTCCAATTAAAAAGACTCTCATTTCTCAGATATACATTGAACATAATAATAAGCATTATGCAAATTGTAAGGTATGATATTCACTTACAACAACAAGTCCATCATATTTTGCAATTTAGATAAATTACTCTATCATCTATCCTAACTTAAAGAGTTTACAATTCTGTACCTGAATTTTGTTTGACTTTAACTTGCAGTACCATCTGAAAACCATCCTTACAAATCAAGATCATCTTACTTAATGCTAAACAACTTACATTTGATTATGTTGTAACTAATCTTCAGCCCAGCAATGATCTGAGAAGGAAGTAAATGTTACTTGGATGTGAAAAAAAAAAGATTATAGCTTCCAAAACTCAAACAATTTGTAGAGACAACTGAGTCCCTGAACAGTCAGCTATAATTCTCTTAACATTGAAACATTGGTCTTCAGCCTTCTGGCCCAGAAAATTTTGACAGACCTTAAGTGAGGTAGGAATTATAAAGGACTAGTTCACCTTTTCTTGGCAGAGCTCATCAGTGGACTATTTCACAATTGTGTGTCATTTCCTGGATTTTTGTCTGCAGATGAATTAGGTCAATTCTTGCCAAGTGGCTACCTTGCCACAATTTGAGCAACTCCATACAGAGGTCATGATGCTCAACATCTTCTCTAAAGTGTGAACGGAGTACTGTCAAAAGCGGACATGACAAGTCTCCTAGTCAAAATAATGAAATTATTTTAAATTCCACATTCTGTGGATCTCTGATGGTTTTGAAGGCTATCTATCTATATGTAGCATATCTAAAATGTTAAACCTTTACTACTTTTAGCTAGTTACTATTTGAATAATATTGAAAATACTTTATTATAATTAAATCAGAGTCTGATACTACCATGAGTTTACTTTCTGACTTTTAACTTGTATTACTTAATTATCCTAAACAGTTTGTAATAGCAACTATAGAAGGACTGGGTCTAAGACTTGCATTCTTAAATGAGTTATATAGGCATAATGCCTATTTAAGAGTGATGAAATTAATTTTAAATTTTATATCAATATACAAAGATTTGTACCAATGAAAACCTTAAACCAGTATCAATATATAAATTCTGTACCAATGTAAGAAAATATAACTTTAATTATGCATCAAAATGTAATGATTTCTACCAATGTAAGATTATGACTATAAAATATTTGTTTAACAGTAAATTTGATATTCTATCTCCATATGTCTAATACTACATTTCCCTGCCTCAAAGAATCTCATTTACTGCTACTATTTCACTAGGGTATATAGGTATGTTTAAATTGCTTACTTGATATTTATTCACCTTTGGTAAGCAGTACGTAACAAGAAAAGTATCCACTATTTTTTCTTGATTTTCCAATTTTATAGAGTACAGTTCTTAGGATTTTTTAAAATTTCCTCAATATCTGCTTTTGTATCCCCATTTTTACTTCTAATTTCATTAATTTGAATATTCTCTCTGTCTTTATGTTAATTTGGATAAGGGTTTGCCAATCTCATTGTTTTCCAGAGAACCCAACTCTTTGTTTCATTGGTTCTTTGTATTTTTTTATTTGGGTTTTTGTTTTATTTTGTTTTGTTTTTGTTTCTATTTTATTGGTCTCAGCCCTTAGTTTGGTTATGTCATCTACTCATTTGGGATTTTATTTCCTCCTTCTCCTCTTCTTCTCTCTCTCTCTCTCTCTCTCTCTCTCTCTCTCTCTCTCTCTCTCTTTCTTTCTTTCTTCCCTTCTTTCCTCCTCCTCCTCCTCCTCCTCCTCCTCCTCCTCCTCCTCCTTCTTCTTCTCCTTCTACTTCTTGTTGCTATTATTGTTATTGTCATTATCCCTATTCTTTTTTTTTGAGAGCCTTTAGATTTGCTGTTAAGCTGCTTGTATGAGATCTCTCCTTTTTTTTTTTTAAATGTAGGCATTTAATGCTATAGCTTGCCTATTATAACCACATTCATTGTGTCCATAAGTTTGAGTATGTTATATATTCATTTTCATTTGATTATACAGCATCTTTAATTTGTTTATTAATTTTGTATTCACCTAGTTTCTGTTCAGTAGGGAGTTGTTCAGATTTCATGAAGTTGTACGATAATCTGTTGTTGTTGTTAATCTATGTGCGGTCTGATAAGATGTGAAGAATCATTTTCATATTCTTTCTATCTGTTGAGACTTGCTTTGTACCCCAGTATATGGTCACTTTTGGAGAAAGTTTCATGAAGTGCTGAGAAGAAGGTATATTCTTTTTGTTTTTGAATAAAATGTTCTTTAAATATTTTTACAAACATTTGGCTTATGACTTCATTTAACTCATATAGTTCTCTGTTTAGTTGTTTTTGGGATGGTATGTCTATTGGCAAGAGTGGGGTTTCACATAGTATGTGAGTGTGAAGATGTGATCTGAGCAATAACAGTATTTCTTTTATAAAACTGGGTTAATTTCCTTTGGGGCACAGATGTTAAGGATTGAAATGTCCTCTTGATTTATTTTTCCTTTGATGAGTATGTAGTGTATTCCCTATCTCTTATAATAAATTATGGTATGAAGTCTATTTTGTAGATATAAAAATGGCTACACAAGCTTTTCTCTTTGATGATACTTGGAATAACTTTTTCAAAACTTTTACCTTGAAGTGATGTCTACCCTGAATGTTACAGTATATTTCTTGGATGCAGCACAAAGATAGATTCTGTTTTCCAGTATGTTCTGTAAGTTCGAACTTTTTGTTGACAAATTGAGAATCTTGATGTTGAGAGATATCAGTGACCAATGATTATTTATTCCTAATATTTTGGTGTATATGTTGTATCTGTGCCTGTGTATGTGTTTGTCTACCTGCCTATCTCTCTCTCTCTCTCTCTCTCTCTCTCTCTCTCTCTCTCTCTCTCTCTCTGTTTATGTGTGTGTGTGTGTGTGTGACTTTGCTGTTCTGAAATAATTCACTCCTTATGAATAATTTGTTTTCTTTTGTTTGGTTCATTTACTTGTTTACTTTTTGATATGTATTAACATCTTTAGGTTAGAGTTTTCTTTCTAGCATCTTAAGTAATCCAAGATTTGTGGATAGATATTACTAAAATTTAGATTTACTGTGGAATGTGTTATTTTACCCTTCTATGGTGATTGAAAGTTTTGCTATGTAGATTGGTCTGGCATTTGTGGTTTCTTGGAGTATGTAGCACTTCTGTACAGGCTCTTCTTAATTTTGGAGTCTTTATTAAAGAAATCAGGTGCAATTCTAATAGATCTGCCTTTATATATTTCCTGTTCTTTTTACCATGTAGTTTCAATATTCTTTCTTCTGCACGTTTAGTGTTTTCATTATTGTTTGCTTGGAGGGGGGTCTTTCCTTTTGGGTCTTATTTAGTGTTCTGTTTGTTCCTTATACTTTTTCGATAGGCATCTACTTCACTTTTTCTTGTTGTTTATTTGTTTGTTTTAGTTTAGAATAGAGTCTATTTAGGACACGGAAAAGGGTGTTGAGAAGGGTGTAGAGACAGAGAAAACAGAGAGAGCAGAGAAAACAGAGAGAAAGAGAGAGTGAGAGATCGAGAGAGTGAGAGCGGGGGGTGAGAGAGAGAGAGAGAGAGAGAGAGAGAGAGAGAGAGAGAGGAAGGGAGGGGCCACCTGACCGTTTTATAGCAAGCCAGGCCTATCTGGCTGTTGCCAGGTAACTGTCAGGGGAGAGTGAGAGGCCTCAGCTTTAGCTATGCTCTTTCTGTCTCTCAGTAACTCCACTGTACCTCAGTGTGCTGTGCATGGAATCTAAGCGTGAGGAGGAAGGGTAGAAAGCGGAGAACAAGTTAGTTGGAGTGAAACCTGTACACAGGAATTTTTTCTTTTCTTCTTTTTTAACTTTTCTTTTTAAAGCAGCGTTAAATAGTCATTTATAGTTATTGTTTAGTGGGTATTGGACCCAAATTTAGTGTTTGAATTTGAAAGCCTTTAAGACAAGGAGAAATCTCAGTAGGGACCCTAGAAGTATCAGAGAAGACATTACCTTTGGACTGAGAGTAAAAGCTATCAATTTGTCCATTCTGGCATCCTGCAGATAAATTGATAACTAGAGATGGACAATCAAGCCAGATCATCGGGCCATCACATGATGAAATGGGAGGCTCAGCACTGGACCAGAAAGTGCCCTGAGCAGCAGCAAGGAGAATGGTTCACCCAGGCCTATGATTTCTAGTAGTGAGAAAGGAACCACTTTGGGGAGAGAGAAAACTCTCACCCGAAGGAAGATAATCTAAGTGGATGAGTCAGTGAGAAGATCAGTCATAAAACTATGGGTATCTCCATCCTCAAGGACACCAGAGGGAGGCTGCAAGCTCAACAGCATAGACCAGGGGATGTCTATGCTGACCAGTGGGAGAGCAAGGGGAAGAGATCTTACCAATTTGCCAGTATTAGAGTGGATAGGTCTATCTAGTGTTCTGATGGCAAGAAAGTCCATATGCCAGCAGGTTTATTAATCCAAGTCTTGGGAAATGTGAACCTATGAGTTTCTAAGTCTGAGTCTCAGCACCAAACACTGTGTTTTATAAGAAAGAGTCAGGATGTGTTTTGTATAACACAGTTTGATGAGGTGGGAGTTTCAGTGAGCCCATGCTGAGGTATCACTTCTCCCTGAGGTATCAGCCATATGATAGGTATAGTATAGAACAGAGTTTACTTAGAACATGGGAAAGGGAGTTGAGAAGGGAGTATAGACAGAAAGACAGAGCAGGGTTTGAAGAGGGGGGAGAGGAAGGGCAGAAAAACATGGAGAGAGAAGAAGGGAAGGGGGAAGGGGAGAGAGGGAGAAAAAGATCAAGGAGAGAAGAATCAGAGAGAGAGAGAGAGAGAGAGAGAGAGAGAGAGAGAGCAGAGAACAGGCATCTACTTCTTTACATTAAGGATATTATCTATTATTTTTTGATAACATTTTGAGTCTTTGAACTGTTTTACTTTTCCTTCCATTATTCCTATTATTCATAGATTTTTTTCTTTTCATAGGATCTCAGATACTTAGGTATTTTGTACCTGGTATTTTTCCATCACTTTCTTTAATGAATGTATTTATTTCTTGTATCATGTCTTCAATGCCTGAGGTTATCTCTTCCATCTCTTGTATTTTGTTGGTGAAGTTTGCTCCTGTAATTTCTGTTCTAGTTTCTAAAATTTTCATTCCAACTTCTTTTTTCTTGGGTTTTCTTTATTGACTGTATTCCCGCTTTCATACTTCGAATTGTTTTAAGGTACTTTATTTGTGCAGCAGCATATTTGGTGCACAAATTAAAGACCTTGAAACAGTCTTTATGCATATAATAGTACTCTTTAAAGAAGAAAAAATCCCTTTAGGAAAGCACAAATAGTGGAATAAATGCTGGAGTTGGGGGCAAAGATTAAGCAATTTGTCAGGGGAAAGAGATTAACAGGGGATGATCTGTGATCACCAGGAGATTGGGAAAGGCAGGAAGGGATACTGTAGCAGGTGTCTTAGTTCAAAGCTGGAGATGAGGCTAGGGTATTTGACTTGGAGTAGAAGAAAAGGTAGTGAAGGTCTGTAATTAGCCTACCTGCTTCCCTGGCAGGAGTGGGAGATATCTACATAGGGAGTGACTGCTGAACTTGAGGCAAAATGCATATATCTTAAGATGTTTAGAAACCATTAACATGGGAGAAAGAAAGCAAAGTTTGTCTTTCTGTGTCTAGATTACTACACTCAGAATGATTATTTTCGTTTCCATCAATTTACCAGCAAATTTAATTTTCTTTTTTTTTCTTTTTTTTTAATTTCTTTTTTTTTTGAACATGAAATGCTTTTTTATAGCATGTTTTACAAGGGGAGGGGGTAAGAGGGTCCAGGTGGTGGAAAAGTACAAAATCTTCTTGGCCTGTGCCTTGAAACATGTCATGGTCTATATGGTACACTGCCTTGAATTATGATCTACCTGCTGTTCTTCAGAAGATATGGTACACTGCTTGAGTTATGGTCTCCCTGCTATTCTTAAGAAGACATGGTACTCTGCTTTGAGTCTATCTGCAGTTGCTAAGCAGGATCTTGCAGTTGCCAAGCTTCAGAGGACATTGTGCAGGTGGGGAAAGGTAGGGGGTAAGGGTAAGGGCGAGGGTCTTGGCTTCTGGCATCTCCCCCTTCTCTGTTTAGTTAGAGAAGGCGTCTTATGTTCAATCCCAACTATGTGAGTTTTGAATTTGGATGTCTAATTATGGGGGGTCTTAGACAAGTTCACAATCCCAAAACACTGATGTGAGACGAGTCACATCGATGGTCGAAGGCTTTAGGCTGTCGACGATGGGCAACGTCAAGGGACTCTGATGTGGGTGAAAGGAGGGTGAGAGCCCTGTCTTAGGCCATGTAGGCTGCACCCACTCCCAGCACCACGCACTCCTTTTCGGCTGCATTGGGTGGGCCCCTGGGAAGTGGACCTACAATAATCCCGTCATTGGACTAACTCACAGCCATCCTAGTCTCTTGTAAATGTTCAAGTTACCAACCATTTGTCAGTTTGGGGTGTAATATTGTCATAAAGGAAGGCTCCCCAATGTTAGCGGCCATATCAAGGGTGGCCTTGGTTTAGGAAAAAGCCAATTTTTGTTGTGGTGATCAAGAGGCCAAGCTCTCTAGCGAGAGAAATGAGGGCAAAGCCAGGCATACCAGGAACCCTTCTGGAGGGTGTGGAATTCTAGGGGTTGACTGTAGGGGGAGGCAGGGGAGCTGACAGCTGTGTCAGTCTCCTGCGGAGTCACTTCTGGATCCTCTGCAATTTTCAGCTGATGGTAATGAACTTCAACTGCCTTCTTGATGGCAGCATCAACCTGGTTCCGTGGACGACAGGTCACGGGCGACGATCTCTGTCTTGCTCAATCTTGATGTCGTGCGCACATCCTCTCAATGAGGGTCCATCCAGAGGGGTCCGTGCCTCGAGCCCCACGTCTGGGTGCCACTTGACCCGACCGGCGGGTCCTGGTTATTCGTGGGGGCGAGGAGGACTGCAACCTGCTATTCTTCAGAAGATATGGTACACTGCTTGAGTTATGGTCTCCCTGCTATTCTTCAGATGATATGGTACACTGCTTTGAGTCTATCTGCAGTTGCCAAGCAGGATCTTGCAGTTGCCCAGCTTCAGAGGACCTTGTGCAGGTGGGAAAAGGTAGGGGGTGAGGGTAAGGGCGAGGCTCCTGGCTTCTGGTCCATCTGGATTAGAACTTCTAATAGCAGGCATCACGGGTGATTCAATTTTACCTGGAAAGAAAAAAGAAGGGGATTCTCAGGGAGATTTCTCTTCCCTGGATGTAAATTGTTATTCATCTTATTTATGGTTGGGCCTGGCTTTGTGAGGGTATCTATTTTTTTCATTAATATTTGTGGTAGCCGGTTAGCTGTGCCTTCTGTGGTATTGGGCAGGCATATCAGTCCTCGGCTCCATAAGGGAACTGGGACTGGGGCATTCCCTTTATGGGTATGAGGGTCCTTCCCCATATCTGTGGCAAAGTTTTGTTGGTCTTGGTGGTGCCCGAGGTCACCAACATGGTCAGCAAGAGATTTGCCATGAGCTTTCAGCTTTAGAGAGAGAAAAGTGAACAAGGCATGATGGAGAGTATTTCAGGGGGACTCCTTCTGAGGGGGTACCGTTCCCCCTCTTTTGTTTTTAAAGCCAATTTTTCAGAGTTCTTGTAAAATCAGGGCAGAAGCGCCAACAGTTGCTCCTTCCACACTCAGAGAGTCATGAAGGCCTTATTTAAGGATATATAAATCTATATTAATAATATTTTGTCAAAGGACTTTTATAGCTCCACTGACAATTAATCAGACTATATGATATATCGATTAGAAATAGCTTTTTCTACTTTTTGTGAGATTACCTCTCTTTTGTCAATTAAGTCTTGAGGAAGTTAGGGTTTACCTCGCTCTTGAGAATATTGAACAGAGATTTAAATTCTTGTGTGGAGAGCTTAAAATAGTATCTTAGCCAATTTGCATCTCCTAGAAACTTTTGAAATTAATTTAAAATAAATAGACTCCCTTTTTTTAAAATCCTTTATCTGTGTGGGGTTTTTATTGGGTATTATACGTATTTACCTTTCAATGTTGTCTCCTTTCTCATTCTCCCCCCAAATCCCTTATCCCCTACCCCTTCCTCCTAATTTTTGTGATGGTGTGCTCCAAACATCCTCCCAGTCCCATCTCCCTGCTCTCAAATTCCAACACAGTAGGGGATCCAAACTTTTGGGGACCTTGGCCCTCCACTTTCACTGGAGTCTAACAAGGTCACCCTCAATTCCCTATACAGGTGCGTGAGTCCCTCCCTTTGTGCTCTCTGGTTGGTGGTTTAGACTTTGGGAGTTCTGGTTGAAACTTTTGATGCTCCTTCTAAAAAGGACCAACGCATTCATACTTTGGTCTTCCTTCTTCTATGTGAGTTTTATGTGGTCTATATGAAGATTCTTAGAAATTGTGAGCTTTTGGACTAATATCCACTTATCAGTGAGTGCATACCATGTATGTTCCTTTGAGATTGGGTCATCTCACTCAAGATGATATTTTCCAGCTCCATCCATTTGCCTAGGAATTTTGTGAACTGATTGTTTTTAATAGCTGAGTAGTACTCCATTGTATAAATGTACCACATTTTCTGCATCCATTCTTCTGTTGAAGGGCATCTGGGTTCTTTCCAACTTCTGGCTATTATAAATAAGGCTGCTATGAACATGGTGGAGCATGTGTCCCTGTTGTATGTTGAAACTTCTTTTGGGTATATGCCCAGGAGTGGTATAGCTGGGTCCCCAGGTAACGCTATGTTCAATATTCTGAGATACCGCCAGACTGCCTTCCATAGTGGTTGTACCAGTTTCCAATCCCACCAACAGTGGAGGAGTGTTCCTCTTTCTCCACATCCTCGCCAACATCTGCTGTCACCTGT
This sequence comes from Grammomys surdaster, assembly GCF_004785775.1. Classification (NCBI taxonomy): domain Eukaryota; kingdom Metazoa; phylum Chordata; class Mammalia; order Rodentia; family Muridae; genus Grammomys; species Grammomys surdaster. The sequence goes on along the minus strand of NW_021620713.1, from coordinate 4,120,028 downwards.
GTTTTTGATCTTAGCCATTCTGACTGGTGTGAGGTGGAATCTCAGTGTTGTTTTCATTTGCAGTTCCCTGATGACTAGGGATGCTGAACACTTCTTTAGGTGCTTCTCAACCATTCGAGCTTCCTCAGTTGAGAATTCTTTGTTCAGGTCTGTGCTCCATTTTTTAATAGGGTTCTTTGATTGTCTAGAGTCTAATTTCTTCAGTTCTTTGTATACCTTGGATATTAGCCCTTTATCAGATCTAGGGTTGGTGAATATCTTTTCCCAATCTGTTGGTTGCCGCTCTGTCCTATTGACTGTGTCCTTTGCTTTACAGAAGCTTTGCAGCTTTATGAGGTCCCATTTGTCAATTTTTGGTCTTAGAGCACAGGCCATTGGCGTTCTGTTCAGGAACTTTTTCCCTGTGCCTATGTATTCCAGGCTTTTTCCAACTTTCTCTTCTATTAGTTTCAGTGTGGCTGGTTTTAGTTGGAGGTCCTTAATCCACGTGGAATTGAGCTTTGTACAAGGAGATAAGTATGGATCAATTTTCATTTTTCTACATGCTGACCACCAGTTGGACCAGCACCATTTGTTGAAAATGCTATCTTTTTTCCATTCGATGGTTTTAGCCCCTTTGTCAAAGATTAAGTTACCATAGGTATGGGGGTTCATTTCTGGGTCTTCTATTCTATTCCACTGATCCTCCTGCCTGTCTCTGTTCCAATACCATGCAGTTTTTATCACTATTGCTTTGTAGTACAGCTTGAAGTCAGGGATGGTGATTCCTCCAGAAGTTCTTTTATTGCTGAGAGTAGTTTTCGCAATCCTGGGTTTTTTGTTATTCCAAATAAATTTTAAGATTGCTCTTTCTATCTCTGAGAAGAATTGAGTGGGAATTTTGATGGGGATTGCATTAAATCTGTAGATGGCTTTTGGCAAAATAGCCATTTTTACTATATTAATCCTTCCAATCCATGAGCATGGGAGATCTTTCCATCTTCTGAGATCTGCTTCGATTTCTTTCTTCAGGGGAATGAAGTTCTTGTCATACAGGTCTTTTACTTGCTTGGTTAGGTTCACACCAAGGTATTTTATATTATCTGTGACTATTTTGAAGGGTGTCATTTCCATAATTTCTTTCTCAGCCAGTTTATCTTTTGAGTAGAGGAAGGCTACTGATTTGCTTGAGTTAATTTTATATCCAGCCACTTTGCTAAAGTTGTTTATCAGGTTTAGGAGTTCTCTGGTGGAAGTTTTGGGGTCACTTAAGTATACTATCATATCATCTGCAAATAGTGAGATTTTGACTTCTTCCTTTCCAATTTGTATCCCTTTGACATCCTTGTGTTGCCTAATTGCTCTGGCTAGGACTTCCAATACTATATTAAATAAGTAGGGGGAGAGTGGGCAGCCTTGCCTAGTCCCTGATTTTAGTGGGATTGCTTCAAGTTTCTCTCCATTTAGTTTAATGCTGGCTACTGGTTTGCTGTAAATTGCTTTTACTATGTTTAGGTATGGACCTTGAATTCCTGACCTTTCCAAGACTTTTATCATGAAGGGGTGTTGAATTTTGTCAAATGCTTTCTCAGCATCTAGTGAGATGATCATGTGGTTTTTTTCTTTGAGTTTGTTTATATAATGGATTACATTGATGGATTTCCGAATATTGAACCAACCCTGCATTCCTGGGATGAAGCCAACTTAATCGTGATGGATAATTGTTTTGATGTGTTCTTGAATTCTGTTCGCTAGAATTTTATTGAGTAATTTTGCATCAATGTTCATAAGGGAGATTGGCCTGAAGTTCTCTTTCTTTGTTGGGTCTTTGTGTGGCTTAGGTATGAGTGTAATTGTGGCTTCAAAGAATGAGTTGGGTAGTGTACCTTCTGTTTCTATTTTGTGGAATAGTTTGAAAAGAATTGGGATTAGGTCTTCCTTGAAGGTCTGATAGAATTCTGCACTAAAACCGTCTGGTCCTGCGCTTTTCTTTGTAGGGAGACTTTTAATGACTGCTTCTATTTCTTTTGGGGTTATGGGACTGTTTAGATGGTTTATCTGGTCCTGATTTAACATTGGCAACTGGTATTTGTCTAGGAAATTGTCCATTTCATCCAAATTTTCCAACTTTGTTGAATATAGGCTTTTGTAGTAGGATCTGATGATTTTTTTAATTTCCTCAGTTTCTGTTGTTATGTCCCCCTTTTGAATTCTGATTTTATTAATTTGGATACTGTCTCTCTGCCCTCTGATTAGTCTAGCTAAGGGTTTATCTATCTTGTTGATTTTCTCAAAGAACCAGCTCCTGGTTTTATTGATTCTTTGGATAGTTCTTTTTGTTTCTATTTGGTTGATTTCAGCCCTGAGTTTAATTATTTCCTGCCTTCTACTCCTCTTGGGTGTATTAGCTTCTTTTTGTTCTAGGTCTTTCAGGTGCTCTGTCAAGCTGTTAGTGTATGCTCCCTCCAGTTTCTTTTTGTAGGCACTTAGAGCTATGAATTTTCCTCTTAGCACTGCTTTCATTGTATCCATAGATTTTGGTATGATGTGTCATCATTTTCATTAAATTCTAAAAAGTTTTTAATTTCTTTCTTTATTTCTTCCCTTACCTGATTATCAAGGAGTAGGGTGTTGTTCAGTTTCCATGTAAATGTGGGCTTTCCATTCTCTTTGTCATTTTTGAAGACCAGCCTTAGACCATGGTGATCTGATAGGATGCAGGGAATTATTTCAATTTTCTTATATCTGTTGAGGCCTGTCTTGTGCCCAATTATATGGTCTATTTTGGAGAAGGTACCATGAGGTGCTGAGAAAAAGGTATATTCTTTTGCTTTAGGGTGAAATGTTCTATAGATATCTGTTAAGTCCATTTGGTTCATAACTTCTGTTAGTTTTACTGTATCTCTATTTAGTTTCTGTTTCCATGATTTATCCATTGCTGAGAGTGGGGTGTTGAAGTCTCCCACTATTATTATGTGAGGTGCAATGTGTGTTTTGAGCTTTAGTAAGGTTTCTTTTATGAAATTCGATGCTCTTGTATTTGGCGCATAGATATTCAGAATTGAGAGTTCATGTTGGTTGACTTTTCCTTTGACAAGTATGAAATGCCCTTCCTTATCCTTTTTGATAGTTTTAAGTTGAAAGTTGATTTTATTCGATATTAGAATGGCCACTCCCGCTTGTTTCTTAGTGCCATTTGCTTGAAAAATTGTTTTCCAACCTTTTACTCTAAGGTAGTGTCTGTCTTTGTCACTGAGGTGGGTTTCCTGTAAGCAGCAAAAAGCTGGGTCCTGTTTGCGTATCCAGTCCGTTAGCCTATGCCTTTTTATTGGGGAATTGAGTCCATTGATGTTAAGAGATATTAAGGAGAGGGTGTTCTTGCTTCCTGTCATTCTTGCTAATAGTGGAGACATCGTTTTTGTGGTTATCTTCTTTTGGGTTTGATGGAAAAGGATTATTTTCTTGCTCTTTCTGGGGTATGATTGCCCTCCTTGTATTGGAGCTTTCCTGCTATTATCCTTTGTAAAGCTGGATTTGTGGGAAGATACTGTGTAAATTCAGTTTTGTCGTGGAATATCTTAGTTTCTCCGTCTATGGTAATTGAGAGTTTTGCTGGGTAAAGTAGCTTGGGCTGGCATTTATGTTCTCTTAGGGTTTGTATGATATTTGTCCAGGATCTTCTGGCTTTTATAGTATCTGGTGAGAAGTCAGGTGTAATTCTGATAGGTTTGCCTTTATATGTTATTTGGCCTTTTTCCCTTACTGCTTTTAAAATTCTGTCTTTGTTTTGTACATTTTGAGTCTTGATTATTATGTGACGGGAGGTATTTCTTTTTTGATCTAGTCTGTTTGGCGTTCTGTAGGCTTCTTGTGTGATTATGGGCATCTCATTCCTTAGGTTAGGGAAGTTTTCCTCAATAATTTTGTTGAAGATATTTACTGGCCCTTTAAGTTGGGAATCTTCACTCTCATCTATACCTATTATCCTTAGGTTTGGTCTTCTCATTGCGTCCTGGATTTCCTGGATATTTTGAGATAGCAACTTTTTGCGTTTTGCATTTTCTTTGATAGTTGTGTCAATATTTTCTAAGGTATCTTCTGCACCTGAGATTCTTTCTTCTATCTCTTGTATTCTGTTGGTGATGCTTGTGTCTATGACTCCTGATTTCTTTTTTAGGTTTTCTATCTCCAGGATAGTCTCCCTTTGTGATTTCTTTATTGTTTCCACTTCCATTTTTATGTCCTGGATGGTTTTGTTCAATTCCTTCATCTGTTTGTTTGTGTTTTCTTGTAATTCTTTAAAGGATTTTTGTGTTTCTTTAAGGACTTCATCCTGTTTTCCTGTGTTCTCCTCAAGTTTTTTGATAGTGTTATTTACTTCCTTCTTATAGTCCTCTAGCATCATCATTAGAAATGATTTTAGATCTGGTTCTTGTTTTCCTGGTGATATGGGGAGTTCAGGACTTTCTAATGTGGGAGAACTAGGTTCTAATAATGGCAAGTACCTTGGGTTGCTGGTGCTTGTGTTCTTGTGCTTGCCTTTCGCCATCTGGATCACCTTTGTGCTATCAGTGCTGTCTCTGACTGGGGCCTGTCTTTCCTATTATCTAGATTGTGTCAGAACTGTTTGGGATGGGTTTTGCTGCTTGAGTTAGAGATGAGGCCCAAGATGTGCTCGGTGCTCAGGTGGAAACCGGAAGGGGCCGGGGCTCCGGGTCAAGAGCGGATTCCTGGATCCCAATGAGTCCCAGTGGGTCCCAGTGGGTCCCAGTTGCTCCCTGATTGGGGGTGAGCACTGCCACCTCCTAGCCTAAGAAACTGCTTGAGCTAGCTTGAGCCACGGAGAGCCCCGCTTCCTCTAGGTTCTGTGAGATTGGGTGCAGAGCTGACTCCCGGGATCTGCTCTGGCACAGACCGGAAGGAACCCATGCTCCGGGCCTGGAGTGAACTCCTGGGTCCCAGTGGGTCCTAGCCACTCCCTGTTCGGGGGCAAGCACTGCCACCTCCTAGCCCAAGACCCTGCTTGGCACAGAGGTCCTGCGAGCCCCGCTTCCTCTGGAGTCTGTGAGATTGGGTGCAGAGCTGCCTCCCGGGATCCGCGAGTGCTCGGGCCCCGACCGGATGGAGCCCGCTCCGGGCCAGGAGCGAATTCCTGGGTCCCAGTGGGTCCCTGTTGCTCCCTGTTTGGGGTGAGTGCTGCTTTTTCCTTACCTGGGATGCTGCGTGAGTTCAAGCTCCTGGGAGTCCCTGTTTTTCTTGGTTTTCTGCGGTTGGGTACGGAGCTGCTGCCTGCGACCTGCTCTAAGCTAGGGCCCAAACCGGAAGTCAAAATTTAATTTTCTAAACTGCTGATTAATACTCCATTGTTTAAATTTACCACATTCTCATTGATGGATACTTAAATAATGTGTGTGCTTCCTGAGTATTGTGAATAAAACACCTGTTAACATGGGTGGGTAGGTAGCTTTGGGGATAAACCCAAGAGAAGCTGGATCATGTCATAGATCTATTTCAAATTTTTGAGGACCCTCCACACTAATTTATGGAGTGGCTGCACCAGTCTCAACTCCTACCAGCCTGAAAAAGTTGAATAAGTATTTTCGACTCTTTAAATTCACGCTAGTGTTTGTCATTATTTGTAATTTGATCTTGTCCATTTTGATAATATATAATATCAAAGGGGCTTTAGTTTGCATTTCCTTGATGGTAAAGGATTTTGAATATGCTTTTAAAACAATATTTCTCAACCATTTTAATTTCATCTTTGAGAAACCTCTGTTAAGTTCCATCCCTTATTTTTTAATTTAATTAATTTATTTAGTTTTCTAGAAGTTCTGTTTCTTATTCTTTGTGTATTATAAATCTGAGCTTTCTGTTAGATGTGTAAATTTCTTTCCATTTTCTATGATAACATCTCTTCACTTGATTGATGGACACTTTTGCTGTCCTCGGGCTTCTTTTATTTCATGAGCTTTCATTTGTTAATTGTTTATCTTAATGCCTAAATCTTCCATCCTGCACAGGAAGTTTTTCATTGTTTCAGTGATTTCATAATCCTTACATTATCCTGGGCCAGTTTCATGGTATTGGGTTTTAAGTTGAGGTTCTTGATCCTCTAAAAGTTTTGTGCAAGATAAAATTTAATTTAGTCATCTAGTTTTATTCTTTAACATATACCTATAAAGTTTGAGTAGCACCACATATTGAGGTTGCTATCTTTGGTCCAATGAGATTATTCATGCTTCTTATGAAAAACAAAAACAAAAACAAAAACAAAAACAAAAACAAAAACAAAAACAGGTGGCCTTAGGAATGTTGGCTTACATTTGATCTTTCATTTTGTCTCAATGATCATTCTATCTGTTTTAATGGCAATACAATTTTTTTTGTATAATAGCTCTGTAAATATAACTTGAAATCAGAACGGTACTCCCAGGTTTTTCATTTTACTGTTTAGTTTTGTTTTGCCTTGTCCTGATTCTTTTGTATGTCCATGTGATATTTAAGATATTTTTCCCATTCCTCTGATATGGCTATTCACTCTTGGCATCAGATATGGTTGCAACAACAGACCAAAGGGGGGAAAATCTATCCAAGTCTTACTTGGAGAACCAATGAGTTAGTTTACTTTATTTGCTTACTCGAGTATAGGTTAGTGTTTACTTTCACAAATATGTTTACTGAAGAACAGTTACTTATCAAACATTTTCAGCACATCATCAGGGATGACGACCAAGTAGAAGCTGCAGAATACAGTTTAGATTTTGTTAGGAGAGAATAAGAGAGATATCCCAAGTGACAGACCCATGACCCTCTCCCATCTCTTTGACTATGGATTGCTATCAAGTCTTTTGGCATAACCATACATCTAACATTTATTATAATTCTTTGCTTATTTCACTGTCATGACTGTAAGTCTGTCTTAGTCAGAGATTGTAGTCCTGCACAAATTATAATGATCAAGAAGCAAGTTGGGGAGGAAATGGTTTATTCACCCTATACTTACACACTGCTGTTCATCATCAAAGACAGGGTAGGAACTTGGAGGTAGGAGCTGATGCAGAGGCCAGGGATGGGTACCACTTACAGGATTGTTTCTGCTGGCTTGTTCAGCCTGCTTGCTTATAGAACCCAAGACTACAACCCAGCCTACGGATGGCACCACCCACAATGGGCTGGGCCATCCCCTCTTTATCACTAATTGAGAAAATGCCTTACAGCTGAATCTCATGGATGCCTTTTCTCAAGTGAGGATCCTTTCTCTGTGATATTAATTTTCCATATTTGATTACATAGCAACTTATTTTATAGCATGTGTAATAATATACAAACAATTTATAAATTAATAAGCTCTAATGTATTTTCTCCAGCTTGAGTCAAGTTGACACACAAAACTAACCAGTACAAAGTCAATGCTATCAGCTCCTTGATACTAAGAGATGCTCTTATCATGACTACAAAAATATGTTATAGTATAATCGTAATTTTAAAGTTTCTTGAGTAGACCAAAAATCCAAATTACTGTATTATGTTTCATTATATGATATTTATAATATGATTTTCACTATAGAATGCTTTTGTGTACAAATGAAATCATAAAGAAAGTTTTTATAATAGTTAAATAATTACAAGTCTTGAAAATTGATATAAATTTTCCATATTTAAGTATACAGCAATTTATTTTACAGCATGTGTAATAATATACAAACTATTTATAAATTAATAAGATCGAATGTATTTTCAATATCATAAAAGCAAAATATTTTGTATTTTTAAGTTATAAGAGTGTCTACAAATCATAAGTTCTACTTTTGTTTTATAATTCGATTTTTCTGCTTAACATTAACTTTTTAGACTTTTGCCTTTTCTTACCATAAGGCCTATATGAATATATATTTGAAAAGCAAGGAAATAGTGCCTTAGAAGATAGCTCAGAAAATAAGAGCTCTTGTTCTTCTTTCAGGAATCCTTTGAAAAAAGTAAAATAATATTTATAAACTAAATATTTATAAAAAGAGAAATCAAAAAATATATAAATGCAAAATATAATCTATACTCAAAATGAGCTTCCATTTTTCATTTATTTATACAGAATATTTCCTTTCCATGTACAACAATGTTCATGAATCTAATGAGATTATTTATAAATAGCATTAATGTAGTGTTTCTGCTTTCAGTGTATTTTGGGCTTCTTTCCAAATCGGTACATTGAGATCTATCCCATTTCTTTTAAATGCTGCATATTATTTTATTATAAGACTATATCACACTCACTATGCCATTACTGTATTACTGGGCATTTGGGTTGCTTCCAATTTTTGATATTACCAATAGTGTCCTAGGGGATATTCTTATATTTTTATCTTTGTGCACTACTACCAGAAATTTTTGTCACATGAATTCCTAGAAATGGAAATGCCAATACAAGGGTTGGGAACATTTGTTAATTGCACTGAATTTTGGTAAACTTTCTTCCAATGTTGCAATAGCAATTTATGTGCCCTCTGAGTAGAGAGAACATGTTACTTCTATATAGAGTTCCTTTATGAATTTACTTAAATTTTTATACATCCAACAGGCTTAGTAATTTTTCTCAATATTCCATATTATTCCTGATTTTTACATTGCTCCAACTTAGCGAGTTTCCCTTCAATATATAATATTTGTTTTTGACAGGAGGTTGTTGTACTAAAATTTTTGAATGATTTATTGACATAAAAACATGCAAGCAAGCAAGCAAGCAAACAAACAAACTTAGCTTGCCTGAATTAACTGTGCAGACACAAAGGACCAAAGGTTAAAACAAAATTCCCAGACCTTACCAATCAAGCCATGACTAGATGGAGCCTGATCTAATTTCTTACACAGACTCCTTGTTCCTAATGCTTAGTGACCCATGTCAATTTACAATGCTGGGCAATCTCATAAAACAAAACAAAACAACAACAACAACAAAAAACAGTTTCACTGTAAAGTGTATTACTTAACAAGGTAACAGGAAGAATACCTGCCTATTCTGACAGCAGCTGACACAGGAGTGCCATGGAGGTAAAACCATGGCTTCCCTTTGTACGGCTGAAATGAATTTCCATCCCTGCCTAGTGACATGATGCCTTCTATGGGAACTTTCCCACTATATTACTGCAGTGTACTCTAATGGATGCTCTCTTTGTCTGGCCTGGCCATATCCTGCTTGATAAATTGCTTTGCCACTGGTAACAATGTCTCCCTCCAACCCAAAATGTTGTTTCTCATGGCATTCTTTTGCCACATGGGAAAAATCTCCACTTTGCCTCTCATGGTCACACAAAGCTGTTGGTGTTTGACCTGTGTTACTGTGGAGGGACCTCAGGATAAAGGACAGAGGGACATAACAAATGTGAATAGTCTGCTTGTTTTGTCTTACAGGGATGGGTCATTCACTGTGTCGTGTGCATCTCTCAAACACTATGAAATATTTCCAGAGGAAGCTCATCTAGGGTGAATTTACATAAACTCTCGCTCCTCTTCTGTTCTCTTTCCTTTCTTCTTTCTTACATTTGTACTTACTGGTCCCTGGACTGGTAAATAGCATTTGATTTAGCATTGGGGCTCAGAGAATTCATAAAGCAGCCCATGCCCTCCATCTCCTCCCACTTAGCTCTGGATTACATTCTTTTCTGGATCCCTTCTCTGCAATGGGATCCTTTTCACCTTTTGCAGGATGGACATTATCCTTTTCTTCATCCTTTACTCTGACACTGCTTTGTTTAGTCTTCATTGGTACAAAGATCAGTGTTAGCTCCTTGTTTAAGCTTTGCTGATATGAAACATGTACATCATCCTATGAGATCTTTACTCTTTCTGCATGTCTAATAAGCTTCTCAGATATAACAGGATCAGAGAGAGGACTTCCAACCTCACCCTTACTTTTTCTCTCATTCTTGCCTGGTTAATCTGTGGAAGTATGTCCTGCTAAGTATATTCAAAGCATTAGCCTTTGTATCCAAAGCTGTAATAAAAGGGTTAATGTAGAGAGATGCTGTTTTTCTCCCATATGCCTTAATAATTTGCTTTGACAGAAGAATATAACATCTTGAATATTTTTCATGGCAGTCAAGAAAGGATTTGCCTGATGGGACACAGCCAGGAGTGAGACTAAGACCCATTTGGACAATTCCAGAAACAGAAGCTATGTATCATGTGGCCCAAAATTTATTTATCTGAAATTGGCCCTTGATGGCTTTATTTTAAGAGAGTGTACATTCTCAATCTGCTTCACGATGCAATAAGTATCTCTGGTATCTCACCTTGACTGATCGCTGGAAATACAGGATCATTATGGACTAGTGGTTTCTTGGAATTTGACAGCCACTGAAGTAATTAAGGGGAAATGGTAAGGTCTCTTTTAAATGAACCACAGTAGGTCACCTGAATGACTGTGAATGTATATCTTTAAGTGTGATAGTTTCTCCACATCAGGATGAGACTATTATGGAGCTAGTAAAATTTATACTAACTTATGGCAATTTACTATTACAACAACAACAAAACAACTACTACTATTACTACTACTACTGGATCACACTTTTGTGGTGTATATTTTAAGACCATCGAGAGGATGTTTTTCTCTTCTAATGGCTTTCTGCATGAATGACTATTCTGAAAAATTAAACAGCTAATCAATGGCCAATTATTCAAAACCATTTATAATCTGTTATTATGTGTAACAGAAACATTACCTATTTTATAGGAATTCTTTGGAACTCAACAAGGAATACCACAAATTCGAACTGAATAAGAGAGCCAAGTCCCTGCTATGTTTGTGTTCACTCACACTGAGCCTTCTACCAGAGACCCTCAATCAGCATTATTAGATATACCACAATGGGATGCAAGTCTTTGATCCACACTGCTAGTGATTTTTAATCATTCCATCTGAAGCAAAAGATAAATCTTCAACAAACTCCTTGGGTCTTGTAGGCTCTCTTTAGCTGACTCATTTTCAATGACTCTAAGCTGGGATTCTGTACTGATTTAGCAACTTTTATGTTTCTCTCCCAGATTCTATAACAAATTTTAATTGCACTATGTAAAGCATAATTAGAATACTATGATTTCTAACAATTCCCAGTGTCTACAGAGTCTAGAGAATGATTTGTTGGCATTCAACTCCTTTTCTCTTTTAGATGTCACTTTACCACACCGTTGCCATAGATCCCTAGATGTCAGGTTCTGTCATAGTCTACTTCTAATGCCCCCAATTTTGAGCCAATACACTAACAAAAGATTTAACTTTCTGTCAATGAAGGCCCACAAAGGTTTCAATATCGCGAATGTTCAAAAGTCAAAGAAATCATTATTTAATTCTATTGATCTCATTAAGCCTCTATACTACCACACAGTATAAACAATATACATGAAATAAATAAGAGGACCACTAGAGTTGCTCAGCAATTAAGGGTTCTTGCTCCCAAACCTACAGATCTGAGCTTGAGCCTTAAGCCTCAGTGGATGGGGAGTACTGACTACCATAACTTGGCCTCTAACCTAAACCAGTGTATAGAAGTAGGTGTTCATATTCATGCACACATGGATTGATGCACACAGAATAAATAATAAAAGTGATCTTTAAAACAATAAGTTTATAGCACATTTACAAATAATGAATATTTACACTAAATTTCATACAGTTTAAAGAAAAACATGAACTGTTTAATTAATTCACCTCTATTTTAAGTTCAATATTAATTGGTATTCCCCCAACATTTTCCAGCTCTCTATCTATCTATCTATCTATCTATCTATCTATCTATCTATCTCTATCATCTATCTCTGATCTTCAAAAAGTTTGAGAATTTCTGATAGTGATTTCTGAGTATTATACCTACATATTTCTACTGGGTCATTAATTTTTTTCTTGGCATTTTTTTTAGAAGTGTGGTTGGAAATAAGGAAAATGTTTATATCCAGAGAGTGAAAACTGACGGGCCAGTCAAACCATATGTTACAAGACTAAGAGTGTCAGTTTTGCTAATTGGAAGGAAGTGCATGCAGTTAGAAATTGATGAAAATCCAATTACTTAAGTGCCTGATATGTGAGAGACAATGCTTATAAAATACTGCTCATTAGTGAGCTCATGCTGAACCTCTGTACAGGTAGAGTACTCTGGAGCTTCACTGTTCAATGCATCCACTTTTAACAATTTATGACACCGTGTAATACTGATGTCTTTCACTGTAGATATTGTTGGGTCTAAACATGAAGTTCTCAGTGAATGTTACCTCTACCCTTCCTCTGTTTATTTTCTTTTTCTTCTTTCCATGATTGGGTAAGATCCATAAATGGAAATCAAGGAGGAATCTTAGCTTATAAATATTTTCATGTTTCCTTCTCTTATCCCTTATTAGAAAAATGTTTGAGGAATCAACAGATTGATTCCAAAGATGATTCTAACACATGGGGTTTTTTTGTTTGTTTGTTCGCTTTTTGTTTGTTTGCTTTCTTTTTTGTTCCTTTTCCCAGATCCAGGAAGAACTGCCATTGGCATATGAAGCTTTACATATTGGATAGTAGTGCCTATTGTAGTGTCTGGTTTATAACAGTGTACTGGCTGGTTTTTGTTTATCAACTTGACACAAGCTGGTTATCACAGAGAATGGAACCTCCATTGAAGAGATGCCTCCATGAGATCCAACTGTAAGGCATTTTCTTAATTATTGATAAAGGGGGAAGGGCCCAGCCCATTGAGCCCATTGTGGGTGGTGCCATCCCTGGGCTAGTAGTCCTAGGTTCTATAAGAAAGCAAACAGAGCAAGCCATAGGAAGATAGCCAGTAAGTAACATCCCTCCATGGCCTCTATATCAGCTCCTGATTCCTGACCTACTTGAATTCCAGTCCTGACTTCTTTGGTGATGAACAGCAGTGTGGAGGTGTAAGCTAAATAAACCCTTTCCTCCCCAACTTGCCTCTTGGTTATAATGTTTGTGCAGGGATAGAAAACCTAAGACCAACAGGTTTCTATTATAAACGAAAGCAACTAAGTATATGAACGGAGAAGGAAAGTAACAGACTGAATGAAGGAAAAAAGGGAAGGTGAAGAGGTAAATATAATATAAAGTAAGATTTTGATTACCACAAAGTGAAAGAATTTGTCTTTACCACATTCTTCACTTATATAAGGTTTTCATAAAATCTATCAAAAGTAGTTGTTAAAGAGGTTGGGATATCAACTAAATGAGATCTGTACAATGGTTTCTAAGTAACTAAGGACTATCTACATGATTGTCATTTCCTATTGAATCACTGATAATCCAGCAAAATCCACTTTGAGATCTGGGTTTGATATGAGTTCTGATAGTCACTGTTATCCCCCATTCTTCTCTTTCTTAGTTCCTCTCATTTCAGGTTGGGAGAGCAGAAAAAGTATTGCATAGAAAAATTATAAGAAGTGATACAGTATACATACGTATCACTATCACTTCACCACTGAGAGAAGTCAAAGCAGTAATTCAAACAAGGTAGGAACCAGGATGCAGGAGTTGAAGCAGAGACTGTAGAGAAAATGCTCCCTGGCTTGTTCCCCATGGCTTCTTCAGTTTGCTTTCTTATACAACCCATAACCATTTGCACAGGAGTGACACTGTCACATGGTAGGCTGGGCCCTTCCATGTCAATTATTAATCAATGCAATACTCACTGACTATTACAGGCCAATCTGATGGATATGTTTTCTCTATTAAAGCTCCCTTTTTGCAGTGAACTTTAGCTTGTATTAAGTTTACAGAAAAACTAACCAGCATGTGTACTATTTGAATGTTTCAGCAGTATATTCTTGATATCCCTAAGAATCAGTTCAATTCTAACTAAACTTAATGTTCCAAACCAACACCCCTTATGTCTCTCTCCTCTTTTATCTTTCCCTTCCATTTCTTTCCATCTTTTTCTTTCTTCATTTTCCCCTTTTCAAATAGGTTTTTTTTGTCATTTAAATTGCAATCTTCCCATAACGTCTAAGGATTTTTAACCTGTGGAAATTTAAGGCCAGGTTGAATAAAATTCAGTTACACAAGAAAAAAAATCAAGTAGTATACCAACTTAAGTTAGATAAAAATTCTGCAGAGTGTTATAAGTACTTCTAACCATTCATCCATTCATCTAAAAAATACTACCAGAGGCAGAGGAGATGACTCAGTAAAATGTTTCCCTTACAAGCCTGAGGACATAGGTTTGATTCTCAGCACACATAGTTTAAGAGATGAATAAAGAAAAAAACTAAAATGAAAGTCAAGTGTACTAGTGGATGCTGGTAGTTTCTGCGAGACAGAGGCAGATGCCTATCAATGAAGGTTCTTAGGACTTGGAGACCAAAGAGAATATCTAAGTGTGTGAGCTCCTGGTCTAATAGAAGACAGTGTTTCAAAATATCATGGAGGGAGATGAGGTAATGGTTAGGGTGAAAAAAATTGTTATTTTAGCAGGAAACCATGACCCCCAGCACCTGTGTAAAATAGTAAGAGAGACTGTACATGCCTGTGTCTACAGTGGTTTTGGGAAACAGAGGAAGAGAATGATTCTAGCTTTCTGGACAGCCTATCTAGCTGAAATACAGTGAGTTCTAGATACAGTAAGGGAGCTTCTCTCAAGGGAATTAGGTAGAAATATATAGAACAGAAAAAGCAATATTAACCATTAGCCAGCATATATGTCTATAGACACACACACACACACACACACACACACAGAGCAGAGGTGCCACTGTTGATTGATCACTGATATATCTTCGAATCTCAGCATTATTAGAAGTGTTGATTTGAGTTTTTTAGATAAATCTTCCTATGCATTAATGAGTACGAAAATAAAATCAGAACAATGACCCTAAAATGTCTTTAAAAAATATGGTCCTGTGTGAGATCTCTGTATCACTGATAGCAGATACAACAGTGGAACCATTCAGGTATCCAACTCCTTCCTTTTGTCTCTTAATTGTCTCCTGACAACTCACAATCTTTCTCTGACTATGACTTACAGAATTATAGTACAATGATATCATGAATCACGTGTGTGTGTGTGTGTGTGTGTTTTAAACTGTCGTCTATTAAGTGACTTTTCCGTTTGTTTGGCTTGAACATGGGAAAGCAGTGCTAAAATAAAATATCCTATGTAAGAGTTCCCTGTGAACATTGCACCCTAACAAAATAAATATGCCATCTATTCTAAATAATATATGTATATAACATGTTAATCTTTTATGGCATACTCTTATCAAGAAGTAAATCTTAAAGCACAAAAATGTTACTGCATTTATTAGCATGGATGAATCAATTTCAGCTTTCTTATGGTTTGTCAAATTTATAAAATATTATATTTCTCTTCAGATAGAATTACATACTGCGTAGCTCAAAGATAGTCCCTATGGTCTTGGCATATGTTACTTAATTGTCTCAGAAGGAAATGCCATAAATAGCATGCTGTCATCCCCCACAGGCATTGGCTCATCTGTCACAGTGGGGGCTCCAGACAGGGTGAGGTGCTCTAAGACATTGCTTAGTCTATGTAAATCACAGCCATCGCTCCTTACCACTTCCCAATTGGTCAATTATGTATAAACATGTGTTAATAAAAATTTTCCTCTGTGCCTCTAAGGTACACACCCATAAAGCTATGTGAGTAAGATAAAGTATAAATGGCATGCATTATTATCTGATCTGACCCACCTCATAAATTATGATCCAAAGTGCCTCCATAGACGCAAAACTCCAGGAAAACTCTCAATGCTGGGGGGCAGGGAGCCAAATGACAGACTAGAAAACAATAAATTTCTTCCTGTCTTTGTAGTTTTTGTGTGTGTGTGGAACCCTTGATTTGTTTTCTCTTAGGAATAAAAATAAGCAAATAATATATTAAATCTTAAACTACGAAGGTTTATTGTAAGCCATTGAATTCTTAATTTCCACAGGGGATGGAACCATAAAGGTTTCATTCAGTTGTCAATAATAAACATAGAAGATGAAACTGAGTGAACTATTAGAAAATTCTGAGACTAATATATGTTAATTATTTAGTTTTTATTTATGTGAATGTGTGTATGTCTGTTTGTATATGATACATATTATGGTATGGATGGGTATCTATGGAGTCCAGAAGACGGTGGTTGCCTGGAGCTGGAGTCACAGAAGGGTGTGAACCTCCAGAAATGGCTGGGCACTGATTTCCCATCCTCTGGAAGAGCAGGAAAACATTTTTTTCTATGTGTACAGCTGTGCAGTCCCTAGAATATTTTTTCAGAAAATATTTATTGGTTATTGTGATGATGGAGAAAGCACCTTTCGAATGGATTTCTTCATCTTGCATTTCATGTGAAGTCAGTGGAATCTGAGAGATTACAACCAGGATATTTATAGGATACATAAGAACTTTAGAATTACAAAGCCTGAGTCAAAATCCTCTCTCTGTCTCTATGAAAACCATACTCCATTAAATAAATCATTGAATTGGCCTGAATATGTTTCCTTGAGAAAATGTTAATCATGCTGATGAAGCCAGTCCACATCAGAATGGAAAGATACAAGTGATATTAGTAAGAATTGTTTTTGCAAGAAGACTCATTTAAAAATTGAGAAAGTTTTGAGTAATGATCGTAAAGTTATAGTTATCTTCATTTGATGTAATAAATGTAAAAATGTTCCTTTAAATGAACAATAACTTTTAGAAAACAATAAATTATTCTTGGACATAGTCAATGATGGCTCAGTAGCAATTTTTTAACATATACAACTGCCAGAGGATAAAATCCATCTTCAGTAATTGTTTACCTATTTATTTGTACTTCCACTGAAGTACAATTGATACGAAGATATGTACACAACTTTAGTGTATAAATTTGTGTGTTTGCACACACAGTTGATGTTGAGCTACACCTCTATTCCCTCCGTTCCAAATCATAAACTAAGTTACACAGCAGAACTTTACTAGTCTACCATACTGAAGCTTATCTCCCTTGGAAGTTTCCAGCACGTACCATGTTCTAATGACTGATAAGGAAAATTAAGTTTCTTACTTTTATATGGCTCATGCAAGTGAGCATTTATCATTCTGTGACCAGATCAATATATAATATTTCAAGTCCCTCTATGTTGTTACCAATCACATACTTAATTTACATTTTGAAGGTGAAATTATATACCTATATAATATATATATATTTACACTGACCATGCAAACTCACATTATTTCCATGCTTGTTTATTATTAAATGTGGCATGGGATAACAAAACGTTTTTCTGAAATACAGACTTCAATTCTGACTTATAATTTAGAATAAAAGCTACAGGCAAGTTACTGTAATCCCCAAATAAATTCCAGTGTTTCTAATGCCTCTTTTGATCCAAGTCTTAAAGACCTGGAATTCATTAAACTGTTCACAACCTCTTTATGTTAAATGTAGTGTGGGTACTAACAATGTGTACATAACTGTCGAGTCAAGATAGACTGGAGGTCAGATCTATCAAGAACTGAAAACACAAACTGAAACATGCAGACAAATCAGATATGATTTGAAGCTTCATTTAACAAGGCATATCACTACTGCAAAATGGTGATAATTGATCTTCAAAAGTAATGAAAAATGTAAATATCTAACTGTATTTCATAGACATGGCCTGCATGTTATCATTACTGATAAATATTTGGAGGGTCTTATCTTGCAAACTTGTTTATACTTCATCTAAGCACCAACCTCTGTGGATAAATAAGCAGAAGAAAATAGGTGAACAAAACAACTGTTTTAGGATCTTTAGAATATATTTTAATATTGAGAAATCATGTCAGATTTATATTGATTACTAAAATAAATAAAAGTGCTTCTCAATATTGGTTATGAATTAAAGTCTGGATTTCTTTTTGAGTAAAATTCTCCATTTATGATCTATGGATATAATGGATGTTAAGGAAAATTAATAGAATTCTGACAGAGTATGAATTCACCCACATATAAATACACAGAAGAGAGCGGTGGGGGGGGGTAGGGGAGAGAGAATGAAGGAGCACATAGCAATTTACTACCTTTTCCTACATTTTAATTCGATGTGTATATGGTTTGTTCACCAGAGAACTTGTTATATTTTAATTATTAATCAAAATTTACATTTACTTTACATATTGCCTATCTTCAAACAACCTAGTATTGGAATGTTTCCAATGGGAGTATGTAGCAATACTGAGTAACATTAATAAATATGCAGAAGTGGTGTACTCTCATCCTTTTGCCATTATTTTAATTTCTATAAAAGGATTCTTAAAATCAATATTAAAGCATTATTAGGCAACATATATTGTATAAATGTGAAGGTCTATTCACATAAAATCTGAATTGCTTCTTATCTTTCTGCTTTTTTCTCTTCCTTCTTTCCCATCATTTTCACTTATCATTGTTTCCTTATACATTTATAGTCATTGAATACTTGTTCATTCACAGAGTTTTTTAACAATCATGAGTCACTGTTTTGTCCAATAATATAGTTTGTACACAATGAAACTTCAGAGAATAGCTTTGATTGCTTTATTCAAAAAGAATTTTTGATTTAAAGTTTAATGATTTTTTTTAAAAGGAACTACAAAGAGTAGTCTTTTATTATACAGTATGCCAGTAAAACAGATTAGGTAGATAAAGGTATAATTATTGAGCCACTAATGTAATAAGATAGTTTCTACAAAAAAACAAAGTGTTTATTCTTATCATCATTACAAAGTGTTGAGATAGCACATATTACTCAATAAGTAATTGTGTAAAATTGAGTATATTGCTTTCCCACTTGATGTGATAAAATACTCTGAAAGAAAACTTATGGAACAAATCCTAGTTCATGGGTACAGTCCATCTTAACTGGGTGTCAAGATGGTAAAAACTTGACATAACTAGCCATATTGCATCAACAGTCAGAAAGAAAACAGAGATTCCTGATACTCAGCTAGTTCCCTCTAATTTATTAAGTCTAGGACTCAAACCCACTGAATACTATAGTCTATATTTAGGATGGTTCTTCTCACTTGCATGTGTGTGCATGTGAAAGTATGTGCACATGTTTCTGTGTGTATGTGGTGTGAAATGAAAAATATACACATATCATACATATATTCTTATAACCATAAACAATGTTTCATATATACATTCATATAATAGTATGTAATATATATTAAAAACTCCTGAAATGCAAAATACATTTGAAGAAACTCAAGAAAAGAAATTCCTTTTATAAAATAGAAAGAGATGGAAGAAGAAGTAGTATGTGTCTAGTCAAATATATCAATGAAAGCAAAAAGGATGTTGACAAAAATATGGGATCTTCACCAGTATGTGATGGAGAAGGCCTTGATCTGTTAGTTTTCATTATGACAATAAGAAACATATATACATATACTTTCTTTCCTCAAGTTCAGAAGCTGGTGCCCAGATGGACCATAATCACGTTAGTGCTTCAAACGGACATAAACGATATGGGCAGGATAAGACTCTACAAATCTTTATCAGTGGTAATAAAACACGGGCCATGTCTATAAAAATATAGATTTTTGACGTTTTTCATTATTTTTGAAGATCAGTTTACACATTTTTGGTAATAATTTGCCTTTGTTCAATGATGTTTCAAAACACACACTCCTTTATTGACTGGTATGTACCATAAAGACTTTTATACTGAGCAGTCTCATTGACTAACATAGACAGGAAAGAAGGGGGCATGCTGATTGGACAGATTCCATCTTTTGAAGCCAAGGTTATTTGGTCCAATTTTCAATGTCAAGCATAGGTTATAATTTATTCAGTCTTGCCTTTTGTTCTTTTCCAACCCAACTTTAAATAATATAATGTAATATTAGGTGTTTGAGTTTATTAACATTCATCAAAGAGAATTTTGGCAAAATTATATCACAAAGACTGACATGGGTATGAATAAAAAAATACATCTGCAAGCCTGCAAATAAGGAAAATTTAGTGAGAATGTCCATTATACAGCCATAACTATTTTTTGTGGATCAAATAAAATCACAGAGGCGCCATGCATGGTGCGATTGCTAAAGGCCATTATAAACCCTGATTTTCATGAGGTTGTATGGTCTTTTTACCAAGGGGAACAAAAACCCTTCGTTTTATTTAAGTTGCCAAAGTATTGAAATAGCTTGGGAATGGAGAACTTTATTTTTCCAATTTAAGAAAAAGAATACCTACCACTTTGGCTTTTGCATATTGATGGAATAAAAATGCAGATGGTATTATTACATTACACTGAAAGTATGTGCTGATTTTCTTCTTCTAATGTCTCTAGAAAACAGGAAGGGATGTTTATTAGCTTCAATAACTTAATTTTTACATATCTATATGAAACTAACGTGTAAAGACCATGATCATGAAAGAAATTAGTAAACCCCTTGTCACTGATCATTTACTCATTATTCAAAAATTGTAAGTTTTTACATATGAGAATGAAAACTGATTTCATACAATGTGGTACTATATTATATATTTGATACCCTTCTTGAAAATAAGACTTAAGTGCTATTGAATATTTGAGTCTCACCTGGGTTGATTTCCCATAATAAGCATGTGAATATTCAGAGTATCAAATGTCTCCAAAGTCTTTCAGGCAGGAAGTCAAACAATTCACCAACAAAAGATTAAATTTATTTTTTGCAAGTTAGATTTCAAATATACATGCTATCAGAACAAAATAAGCATAATACATTAAATCAACTATTTGCCTTCTCTGAAAAATTTCTGGGGCTGTTATGATATATAAATTATAAAATAGATGAAATTCTTTCTCCAATATGTTACGATGTAATAGATTCTACATAGTATCACATCAGAGGTCTTATGTAGACTTCTTGTGCCACCAAGTGTGAGGTTTACATAGTTCTTCATGCCTTCATTTGGTAATACTTTTCTCTTCTCTCCAAGTGTTAATATAACATCAGTGGAATAAATGAAAGACTCCAAGGATGATTATTTTCCATAGACTCTCATCACAACATTTAGCATGAATTTGCAAATTTGATTCAACTATAGCTCTCTCCCTTTCTTTCTTTCTTTCTTTCTTTCTTTCTTTCTTTCTTTCTTTCTTTCTTTCTTTCTTTCTTCCCTCTTTCCTTCCTCCCTCCCTCCCTCTCTCTTTCTCTCTCTCTCTTTCTTTCTTTCTTACCTCAAAGAATGACAATAAACTAATGAAAATACAATAGCATACTTTATTAAGTAAAAGAACATCTAGAGATAATTCTAGTATAGGTAGATGTAAGTGATGACTTTGTACTTATATTTCAATTACTTATTCTCTATCCACAATAATTAATTATTGTATGAGACACAGTAGCCCATGGGCTAGTGATTTCATTTCTTGTATTGACAATGGGAAGGGACTTTATCGTGTAGTGATTTCTGTCAGTTTTGCCTCTAATGAATCCTAAGAAAAACGAAAGGATAAGAAATCCTGTTGAGATAATTTGGATAAACTATATTTTGGATCTATAGTTAATATTAGACATTATTATATGTTAATATCAACATTTTACTGTGAAATCTGTACCATGTCCAAGCAGGATACAGTTTTTATTCTTAGGAAATAAACATTCATGTTTTAACAGGTACAAAATTACTCATCTCATGTTTGAGTAAATGTTAAATGTTGGAAATCAGTGAACCTTCATAAAATATATTTTCTGGAGATGATAAAACTTCTAAATTAATAATATGTTAGGAAATATAAACATCATTGTTGTCATATGCTTCCAAACAGAATGAAATATAGAATGAAATATAGATTTATGAAGGTACTTGAAAGAGAAGATGCAGATATTCTCTCTCTCTCTCTCTCTCTCTCTCTCTCTCTCTCTTCTTTCTTTCTTCCTTCCTTCCTTCCTTCCTTCCTTCCTTCCTTCCCTCCCTCCCTCCCTCCCTCCCTCCCTTCTTCTCTCTCTCTCTCTATCTCTCTCCCTCTCTTTCTTTCTTAGATAAAAGGATGACAATAAACTAATGAATATACAATAGGATAATTTATTAAGTAAAAGAACAGCTAGAGAAAATTCTAGTATAGGTAGAATAAAATGCTTTAGGTAAACTCAGACAGTAAGCTACTAACCAGATAGGGAAGAAAAAGTGCAGTTAAATGAGTCTTTAATGGAGCAAATTAATTTATTAGAAATCTACTTATATGTTACTGATTATGACAACAATTTGAGCCATTGTATTTAATTTATATTTTTCTACATGTGGTAAGTATAATAAGCCTGTTTAATGTTTAGCATAAAACATGAAGACAGTACAGATTAGTCACCTGACTGTGTTTATTTCTCATGCAACAATAAAATTTCCAGGTACTCTTTTGGTTATTTGTTAACTTGTTTCTCACCAACTCACATACAAAAAAGATCTCCCATAAATTTATGAATTTCTTCAAGAAGAATATTTTATGCTAGAATGACATAATATTGATTTTTACCTTTGAGGAAGAGGAAAAATGTAAACTCAAAACTCAGACTTTTGCCCTGCAATTGTTGAATTGAATGTGTGGATGAAACTCCAGAAGAGATTGATTTAAAAATAAGTGAAAAGTTTGAAATAAACATACACACACGTTTAATTCTCAGGAAATCTTAATGAGTATAGAATATTATTACTACTTAACTAATGAAAAGCAATCCATGAGTAGAGCTGAAATATATAATTTTTAGAAGGCAAAAACTGTGTTTTCAAGTAGTTCATTATGCTTTTGTAGGGAGGCTTAATTATCTTTGATGCATGTGATAGAGGACAGAACCACTGCCACTTAGTCACTGGCCTGTGGCATGACATGCTTGCTTACCAGGAAAGCCAGAGAAGCAGAATTCATCAGGGTTTAAAAAGAATGAATTGGGGAAAGAAATCCAGAAGCACTCATTATTATTATGCTTACTACTTTTAAGAGTAGTTTAGATATTATTTCTGAAATTCTGAGGTCTTCAGATTAGAAGAATTGGTTATTTAAATTAATCATTGTAGATTTGACTTTTTAATTATATATGTTTTGCAATTTAGGAGGTAAAGGTTAGCAATACATATTGGATATGCTAGAAATAGATGCATATGAATGAAAAACTCTCACTAAATGGCATGTCAATAGTTGGCTTAGAAGCCTTTAATAGCCTTCTCTTTGTCAGTTTGTCTTCATTTGGACTTCAACACAAGAAAGGTTCCAGAATGCTTTCTGCTTTCACTTCTTGGTTCCCTTATTTATTTGTTTGTTTTTTTATGTTTTGCTGGATGATTCTCATTTCAAAAAGAGAAACGTAGTAACCCTTTTTTAAAATTGTGCTTGATCACAATTTCATCAATAGATTGTTAACACACTCATAGTTTTACATATAATCAATTTTGAAAATAACTATTTCCAAAGATATAAAAACCTAGTGACAATGAATTTACATTTTATTCCCAGTACAAAATTTAAATAAAAATGGTAAGCGTTGGTGTATTTTTACATTTTTTTATATGTCATTATACAAAATTGCATCACATCTAGAATGGTATGGTTTATGGGGAATGGACAAGTGTAGAAAAGTGGATCTCTGATCGTTGTGCCTACTCTTAGACTCTTGCCCTTCTGTTCATTTGCCTTCTCCAACTTCAATGTGACGGAGTTTGTTTTACATTATATTTTATGCTGTTATGTTTTGTTGTTAGCTCTTAGAAGCCTGCCCTTTTCAAATGAGGGAAAGAAAGGAAATAGATCTATTTTGGAGGGGTGATGGGGAGGAATAAAGAGGGAACTAAAAACAGGACATACCATGTTCTCATGCAATGTATTTTCAATAAAGAGAAAAATGTATTGATATACTAAGTGACACAAACTCTTTGGGTATTTTGTCATTATTTATTATTGGGGAATATATGATTTATTAGTTTCTTAAAATAATATATTCTGAAACACATTACAATAACTATGATGATTATAGCAATTTTTAAAACAAAAGAAACAAATACACAGCTAATTTAAAATGGAAATTGTAGTTTTTAATTTATTGGTTTTTTTATAAGTGTAGATTTGGTCTGTTTTTGACACAATTGCCACTCTATAGTCCAGATTGACTGGAAATTTACTATGTAACTCAAGTAGGTCCCACGTTCTTGTCAAACATCTCTATTTCTGTGGTGCAGAAAATACAGTAAAGAGTAGTTAATTCATGACTAGAAATGCATTTCTTCAAATTGAGTTAGAAGAAAATAATAGTAACTTAAATGATTACCTAGTGGTCAATTTTTAAGGAATATTGCTAATAACAATATAGTTATACACTGTTATAAACTTATAGAGGCAAACAATACATATTTTGAGGTGTATGTAGTATATAACATGCTAGAATTATTACCAAATTCTAATAAATATGGTAGGTGGTATTAGAAATTTATACTACATTTGTTTAAATAACTTAAAATTATTATTTAGCTAACATAATAATTAGCTTCAGTAGCATCATTAATGAATTAAAAGAGATAGACACACAGAATTACTTAATGTATACTCAAAATTAAAATCATAGCCAAATAGAAATTTACATTTTTATATAATATTTGATATTCCTAGATAAAAGAGGAAAACTTTTAAAATACAGAAAAATAGTTATTGGGAAATAGTCAACAATTTTCTCTTTGTCTTTTGTGTGCTCTTAGTTTCTTTTGTGGGAGAAATAGTTTTCCCAGGTGAAAACACAACTGATTATTCAATACCAAATGATCAGGCGTGAATGAAAAAAATAAATGAGTAACACACACACACACACACACACACACAAACACATACCAACCATTAAAAAGAGACCATGCATTTGAAAAGAACTGGGATGAATACAGAAAAGGGGTTGAAATAGGAAAAGAAGTAGTGAAATAATGGAATGTCATTTCAAAAAATAAAAAAAAAACTTAAATTAAAAAAAAATACATGAACAAATGAATGTTGCCTTTTTACACTTATGCTAACACACCCAAATCTTATTCATTCTTAGTCAAATATACAAAGTAAGATAATGAACTAGGATGTGTGTGTGTGTTAAGTAGTTAGGCATTGGCAACAACAGTGGATGAGATACGAGTGCTCTTCAGTGTGGGAAGCTGAAAGAGGGGATCATGACTCTTGTGGTTCAGACCTGGGTATTTCAGTGTATTTGCTAATGATGTGGACTATACACAAAGAGGGAGGTGGTAAAATATTCTGACAACATTATGCTACTTTGGTTAGTTAAAAACTAATGAGGTTTGGGAGATGCTCCAGATGGCTCTAATCATACTGGAGAATTGTGAAACCCAGTGGCAGATGAAATTCATTTTTGATAAATGTACATGAAAGAACATAGGAAAATTATAATCTAAGCCCCCCATATACACCACAAGGTTTTGATCTTGCAAATTCTCTGAGGAGTGAGGCATTTACTACTACCATTGATGGTTCTGAGAAGGTGTCCCCTAAGCACATTTCTTTGGAAACAGCCTAGGAGATAGTTGAATGTATTGAGACAGTGTTTTGAAAATGCAAATAATTAGGAAAGCTGTTTTGAGACAGATAAAAATGTTTTGCCCATTGCACCAGGATGAATTACTTTTGGGTAACAAGAAGTGATGGGAACAAGCAAGTGATAGGAGTTTGATGAAATAGTGACTTATTCCTGGAGAATGACTGACAACAAGAGATCATTTTACATAGAGTGAAACTGGTTACTCTTGGAAAGCTTTTCAGCCACTGAGAATTTGATCTTATTAACAGAACAGCAACTGTCTGACCCTGACAATTAATAAATTAGTTTGAGTATTTAACATTTAAAATTTGAATATTTATAGCTTTGGTTTGGTTCAGGTACTGAGATGTAGGGGATAGATTTTGAGTATGTAAATTATAGCTTCTTTGTGACATTCATATATAAGAAAAAAAGATTATATTATCATATTAAAGGAATATGATTTTAATTCACCACTGTTTGAGTAGTGGATGTAATGGCAGGAAAATGCAAGATGTACTCTATACACATTTATCTTAAACATATAATAACTTCTTGTCCATAAGAAATAATTAAGAAAATTCTGTAAATAGTTTGTTTTTAAAACACACACAAGGAACATAAGAGAAAGTGTCATATAAATCCAAGGTCCATCTATAAAGTCATCAGCATTTAAAATCCTTAGTTGAATAATTTAATTTATTTAGTAAAGTGGTAGGCACTTCTTTGAAGAAATGCTGAAGTTTCAAAAGACTTCCAAAGTCTTATTTCTAATCATATTTCTATAACAAAGAATTCTTGACATCAATCATAACCCATGCACCAATTTCTATCTTTATAACATTTCATGGAAATGTATACAAGTTCATAATCTCAAAGAAAGCTAACATGCTCCTTGCTTTTTTGTTTTATTTTATCCACATAATGTGTTCAGGAAAAATATAAGAATTTTTAGATGCTCATAAGATAAAACCTATCTAGAAATGTGAGTTTAAATATCGCTCAGTGTTCAAGAATGTCAATAAGTTAAATAAAATTGTCAGAGCAGTACACAGAGGAACTTCTGTTTATGAAGCATGGAGAAAGGTGACTATTTAGTATCATTTCTTATCACAAGTGGGTCCCTCTGAATGATACATAGTTTCCCACGAGTTTAAATAGACAGATTCCATGGGTATTCCCTGGTCATCAATAGCACCTGAAACAATGATTAAATCTTCTGAGTGAATCTGCATGGATGCCCTCTGACTCTCAGCATTCCCAAAAGCCAACTCTTCTCCAAGTACTCCCCAAAGAGAGTGTTACACGAATGTGTTGTGCTCCTTTCACTGAAATTTGCAGAAGTGAAGATGAATAATCTTGGTCACAAGACTCAAGTGGCTTTACTGCATTTTTCAAAGTTTGATTCTGCTCTTATGAGAATGACACAGCAGAGAAGCCGAGCCCAGGGCATTCACTAATAACTCCATACCTTCTCTAAATTCACCTCAGTGTTGACAAATTTACCTCATGAAAGAATTGTTTACAAGATATGTTAGTTTGAAGTTTCTAAAGAGCTAAATACAAAAAATTATGATGATAGATATCCTCATAAAATAATAATTTGTAAGAAATATGATGCAAGCCAGTGAGTCTAAAAATGCCAACAAGATGGGAAACTTTGCTCAAATCTTTTGTCCTATGTCACAAGCAACTCAAATGTTTTTAAGTATCTGATTTCTTTTCTATCTTAAAAATAACTGTTAACTTTCACAAGAGCCCTGGGCTCATGGAAATGCATAACAAAGTGAATGTATGGTTCATTCAGTAGACCCTGTAAGTGGAGGGAAAAAGCCACTATCTTACATTTCCCCCAATGAAAGTGAAAAGAGAATCCTATTTCAAGGGCACTTTACCAAATCACAGTGTGTTTCATGTGAATGATTTGATACATGAAACATCTATTGTTCCTATTCAGCAAAACCACAGCTAAAGAAATGGAATCCACAGCATTGGAGCTAAAATTGAAAAGCCAATTGAGCTTTATCTAGCCTTCCACAGTGAAGGAAGATGGGAAAAACAGGGACATCTTATACATTATTGCTTATTTGATGTGTGTGACCAGCATTTCTACAGAGTAGGTCATACATTCCTACTAGAGAGAGTTAATCTCTCTGCCAGGAATTTACTGTCTTTACTTTTCTTGACTTTATGGAGTCTTGTATATCCACTCACAGAGGAAAAGTGTGGGAAAAAAGCCATGGCAGAGGAGTTGCCCCGGGGGTGTTTCTACACTGCTGGTCCCACATACAGGAGAAAGTCTAAGGTTCCAGAGGCTGGAGGTGCTGGCAACGGCATGCCCCAATGACACAAGGAAGTCCTTGGTTCCAGAAAGGTTTATTTTCACTGCAGATGGTGGATGGATTTGGATGTACCCCTCCCCACACACACACACACACCCATAAAAATCAGGCCAGACCTGAGTTAAATAGGGAGGGAGAAAGGAGGAAGGTCTGGGAAGGAATGCTTAATTTGCTCTGCCCTCTGGCCTTCATTAGTATGTAAATCCCTATGGCCTGAGGCCTATGGTCATGCCCTCTACCTGTGCACTTTGGGTGGGACTGTAATGACCTACATGACTGAACAATGTAGGTCTGTGAAGATGAGACTGCACATCAAGACTCTGGGTTCTTTCTCATTTAGAGTCTCAGGGTTCCAGGCCCATACCCAGCCATGATCCAGGATACCCTTAGGCAGTCCCACATCTCCTCCCCTTTACTTTTTTAAAAAAGGGGGATCACTGTGTCATCTGTGGTGAAAATTTTGGATGAGGTAGTCAAAAGAAAGCACTATATAGTCCAGAGGGGTTAGCAAAATTAAGTCACAGAATAAGGGGAGTTGAGGGTGGGGGTTGGGAAGGCAAGGGATCATTGAATCAATTAATTACAGTTGGTATAGTTTGAATGTAATAACAGCTGACTAATCTAGATAGGCATTAAGTTTTTCTCACTAACATGTAACTTTAGCTATTTGACTTTGGCAAAAAAGTTCATCAGTAGCTGGAAGGTCTGGATCTGTAGGATTTAGCGTGTGTCTCAGGATCTTGGCATGCATCTCTGGAGTTTGGCATGTGTCTCTCTGTCTCAGTGTTGTCTCTAGAGTCTTCAGTCAGGTAGTGTGGCTGCAAGAAGGCAGCATGACATCCTAGGCAGGTTCCAGGAGATGGCATTGTCTCTGCTGGACTTGTGGGAGCACGGTTCCATGGAGAGGTTCTTGGCGAGTACTCTTATAGCTGGCATTGCCCACATCCTCTACCACCTGTAGGGAATGATGTAGGCCCCCTGAATACGTACACACGGACATGAGTCTCTGTTGCATTGTGGGTCCATGTGTCTGCCATGATCCAGTAGGCTGGGATTGTAGCTCAGCATGGCAGGAGCATAGAGAATCTTGGCTGAGTTTATTCCCTGCAACACCAGACTAGCACAGAGGGGCCCCGCCCAGCATGAGGAATTCTCACTCAGTCTGGTCCCTCTAGGGTGTAGAGCTCTTGGATTGGGGATCCCTGGGCCAGAAGGTGGCCAGAGACTGACTTGTCTCAAGTCCTTGGGCTCTCAGACTGCTGAGAGGTCTTGGAAGGACTGAGACTGGAGGCATGTGGGCGTGCAACTGGCCAACCCACAGCCGAGAGAAACGAGGGGTCGGGGGAGAAGAAACAGGCCCTGGCAGCACCTGCATGAGAGATTTGGTTACTGTACTTGCTTAGCAGACTCAGTGGCCTAGCTAACGTGCTTGAAGATGTGGGTCTCTGTGGCTGGAATGCACAGAGAGGTCCTCCAGGTGAGAGATTAAGCAGCTACAGCTACAATGGCAGTGTTGAAGCCCTTCTCTGCAGCTCCCCGATGGCAGGCCCCCTTAGCCAGCTGGAACCACAGCTCAGCATGGGAGAAGCACAGAATCTTGGCTGAATCAGTTCAGCACAGGACCGGAAAAGCGTGGTGGGAAGCTTGGCTGTGTTCTTCTCACTCAGGCAAGGAGCAAAGCCAGTCTGAGTTTCTGTGGGGGTGGGAGCAAGGCTCTCTCCAGTGGGGAGATAGGGATCTCTGCTTGTGGGAGCTGTGTTGTGGGAAGCGACAGGCTCGTGTGCCCTGAGATAGGAGAGGGAGACAGAGAGAGTCTTGGCTCCATGTCCAGCAGGATGTATTCACCTGTAGCAGACTGGGGAGGCCCAGTTCTAGAAGTCCGTGGGTGTCTGTGCTCCGCGTGGGCACCAAATATGGAAAAAGAAAGCCATGGCGGAGGAGGTGTCCCACATACAGGAGGAAGTCTAAGGTACCAGAGGCTGGGGGCTTTGGCGGCTGCATGCCCCAATGACACCAGAATGTCCATAGTTCTGAAAGGGTTTTATTTTCACTGCAGATGGTGGATGGATTTGGATGTACTCGCCCCCCCCCACACACACACCCATAAAAATCAGGCCAGACCTGAGTTAAGTAGGGAGGGAGAAAGGGGGACGGTCTGGGAAGGAGTGCTTAATTTGCTCTGCCCTCTGGCCTTCATTAGTATGTAAATCCCTATGGCCTGAGGCCTATGCTCACACCCTCTACCTGTGCACTTTGGGAGGGGCTGTAATGGCCTATGTGACTGAACAGTGTAGGTCTGTGGAGATGAGACTGCACGTCAGGACTCTGGGTTCTGGGACATGGCCAAATGCCTGCCGTTTCTCACTTAGAGTCTCAGGGTTCCAGGCCCATGCCAAGCCATGATCCAGGATACCCTTATGCAGTCCCACAGAAAAGTCTGTTTTTAATTAATAAACAAAAGTATATGAAAAGGAGTGAATGCATGAATACTTTCATTGAAAAATGCATGGAAAGGTTTGTGAATCTGTTATAAGGAGGGAAGAACAGCATAAGTGTCTGAGCCCAGATTTGTTATCCACATGTCATGTAAGTTTGGCAATAAGAAAAAGTTTCTGATTATAGGCTAACCAAAAGTTAATTCAAAAATTTAAAATGGAGTAATAATGAATCTGTGATATTCTGGCATCACTAAGGCAGCCTTGGCTTGAAAATTCTTTGCATCTTATCAGATGACTTATATGCACAGAACATACACTTGTTGGAGCACTTAAGACACAGCAGACTATGGAATGCTATGTAATGTAGTGTTTTTACAGCACATATAGAAGTTATTGTCCTTATAGAAACACAGTGAGTTAATTATGAAAAACAAACATATATTTTCTTACTATAATTTGTCAGCATGCAAGTATCAATGTAGTATATTTTAGATCAATTTGTGTTATAATTTTTAATTTTATTTTAAAAGTTACCATGTGAGTTGCTAACTCGAGTTTCATGAAAAATTATTAGAGGTTTTAGCTTAGGTTTAGGTCATAATCTAACAATATTTAATATCTAATAATTTCTGAAATCGTTCTAAATATATTTCTGCAATTTTGCACTATGCTTGAAGTGCTTTTCAACATTGATGATTGTATAATCAAAATATTGATAACTCTGAAAAATATTGAAGATGATTTATGTCTTAAATATCAAATATTCAATATTTTTAAATAAACAAGCACACACATCTTGCTTTTTTCAAAATTGCTGTTCTATTATATTTAACAAATTGTAAAACTACATATATGTAAAATAATTTTTACAGAAATTTTTGTTCTGGGAGAGCTCAAATATCAAAGGACAACTTGTAAGATTTGTTTGTCTCCTTCTACCATGTGAGTCCTTAGAGATCCAGGGATCAAACACTGGTTGTCAGAATGGTGACAGGTGCTTGCATCCACTGATATATTTCACTATCATTGTCATAAAAACTATTAAATATTAACTTATTATTTTTATCAGTAAATGATCGACTTTATACTTATTTGATATATTTTATATGAAGTGCCTCACAAAAATCTCTCCACTGAATTAAAAACCTTTGATATAGAAGCTAGAAAACAAAAATTGGTGACTCTAATGGTGTCACAGCCGCAAGTTGAAGATGCCCCTTCAGTTTATTCCATCAATCCATGTAGATACGATATTGCTGAAGAGAAGAAATTTGGTCCCTTGTAATTTCTACTTAGTAGAAACTGTCTCATTTTATCATTTTATGCTAAAAATAGACCTTTCTCATTTACTCACAGTTTTTTTCTGCTGTTTGTTTTCATCTGGATTGCAGACTAACTTGGGAGACCAATTTTCCTCCCATGTCACAGAGACTTTCCCAAGCACAGTCTGTGCTCATCTCCCTCTTTTTTGTTATCCATGGAAACCACAATTCAGTTCTGAAGTCTTTTTACCTACTCTAATATCACACCATCTATCAGCGAGATCTGATATCCCCCTGAAACTCATAATCAAGGTCATCTTCTTTCTCATTCTTATTGGTACTTTCTACGTCACATTGTCCTCCCATTATATTTATCAAGCTTATCCTATTAACTCTATTTCCCTGCCCACCACTCCTATGCTTTACTCTACAGTTGCATATTTTGCATTGAAACGTTTGCTTCACTATCCTATGTTAAAACCTCCCAACTCAAGTCTGTTTTCAGATTTACATCATTTGGTACTTGACTCTTTATACCCTAATGTGAAAGAGTGTCATTCACTAACAACAGTCAAATAACTGTCCAATCTGGATATTTCATCTGCTAGCATCCATATTCATATGTTTATGATATACTCATGGAATTCCTATAGGACAGTTTTGAAAGAATGAATGGTTAGACCTAAGGAAACTTACATGAAAACTGAAGCTTCTAGTATACCTTGGTGATAAAGCCTCTTTTCCTATGACAACTTGAAAATTATAATCTTAGCTTCAAAACATTAAAAACAATTTAACAAAATGGAGAATAAAACATTTGACACCTATTACAGTCACTTATTATGTATGGTACTTTATTCAAACCCACTCTAGTTTTTAACAGTTAATTTACCAGAGAGTAAGAAAAATGATATGTAAAAAAAGAGTGAGGTTTTCTGGACTATGGAAGGTATTTTTTCCTGTGACAACCTGAATTAAGAAAGTTGATTCATACACTAGAATATTCCCTGTCTTATCTATTAAAAAGAAATCTGTCTCTGAAATGCGGTCAAGATGAAGTGAGATACCATTTAATGAGATAGAAATCTTTATGTCATAGTTCTTCTATAAATAATTGGATAAGTGGTTCTCAAGTGTTCATAGACATTAACATATAACCTAGGTGAGATGTGTAGAGGCTTAACAATTGCACACCTAGTTTCATTGTGTTGCCCCACTATTATAGATTATTTCTTAATCTTCTTTTACTCTGAAGTTTCAGAACTAGGAAAAATTAACTACTAAAATGCAAATTTGATATGAGAATAATTTTTTTAATCTGTTCTAGTTTCAGAAATTTGCCAGTAGTGTTATTTCTACCATGTCTTTCAGAAAAGCTCAATATAAGTCAGTGCTTCAAATACCTTCCCTTGCATTTATAACAGTCAAGCATAGATAAACATATTTGGAGTGTGTGTGTGTGTATGTGTGTGTATAAAATGTCTCAAAATAATCAATGAACATTGTCATAGCTACTTTTGGATTGCTGTGAAAAACTGCCATGATGAAAGATGCTTATTGGTTTTGCAGTGATGGCTTGGGTAGCCTACCATCTTATACAGCTCTTGACCACCTGTCAATAGGTGGCACCATCCAAAGTGTGCTGGTTTCTCCCATATATATAATTAATCAAGAATCACCCAAATATTTGTTTACAGGCCACCTGCATGAAGGCATGGACACATACTGTCAATAGAGATTTCTCATTCTAGATAACTTTGCAACCTCTATTTGACAAGAAAAGAAGAAGAAGAAGAAGAAGAAGAAGAAGAAGAAGAAGAAGAAGAAGAAGAAGAAGAAGAAGAAGGGGAAGGG
>NW_021620713.1:4078938-4086260 GCF_004785775.1 Grammomys surdaster | reverse complement strand
GAGGAGGAGGAGGATGAAGAGGAGGAGGAGGAAGAGGAGGAGGAGGAGGAGGAGGAGAATTAAAGAAAGAAAGAAAGAAAGAAGGGAAGAAAGGAAGAAAAAAGAGAAAGGCTAAATATAAACATTTTTTAAAGAGCCTATAATCAGATGAAAAAATCAATCATGTCATTTTATTTCAACCTCTAATATAGTGAAAAAGCAGAGTGGAGAGGATTATTTAATTACGTAATGCATTTTCCAAGTTTTTATTGATTCTTGGTGAACTTAACATCATACACCTAAATCCCACTCATCTCTCTGGCTCTCCATATCTACCGTCTGCCCTTTGAAACTTTAGCCCAAGAGAAAACAAACAAACAAACAAACATCTTGCCATGGAAGCTGCAGTTTGTCACACTGTGTCACAGAGTACACCCCTTTACCCAAATAGTTTTATGGTAAGTGTTCATTGCAGTGAGTCATCGGTCTGTGTCCAGGCCTTTGGCTTCTGTCCAATACTATTAATACTAGATCTTCACTCTTACTCCTCTTGGATATGTTTTTATTGCCCTGGGTCATGACGATCTTGTAGCTTTGATTCTGGAGAACCATCCCTTCATACAATTGAGCAGTTCATAAATGAGGTAGATGTTGTGTGGTACAACTCAAAGGCCTGAATTTGGGCCTAGGTGGTAGCTGAGTTGTTTAGCCTGACAGCTCTCTCAAGCTCATGGCATCTGGTCAGCTCTCCAGCCCTACCCGTGTGAAGGGCAGTGAAAACCCTCCTGCTCTCTTACTCCCTTGGGTGCAGCTCTCCCATTCTTCCCAGGCAAGGTGTGTGGCAAGCTCTTGGCAGCCCTGGGACGTCAACACGACCTCAGGCAGTAGCTCACACCAGGAATATCTGAAAGACCTTCGGTGGTAATATGGATCAAGGACATAATCACAAACCCTCTACTTCTGCAGGGTCTCAGACCCTGTATGGACCTGGATGGCAGCATGGGTCAGGACCTCAGCATGGCTTCAGGTGGCATCTCAGACTACTCAAATCAGGCAGTTCCTCACTACCCTCGAATCTCCAATTCTGCCTGTTTATTGTGCATTCAGCATTCTGTTTCTTCACCACCTACATACTCATCTTAGTGGTGCCTGAGCCTCTGGATATCTTTTGCATGATAACAGAAGGGAGGCATCTTGTCTGGGTGTGGCTTGTCTCAGGATCGCCAATGTTTTTAAGAAGAGAGAAAAGCCTCATTGTTATTCAGCATTTGTTTCGCCAATATTTCGCTTTTCATTTATTAGAGAAAAGCTTCATTACAAGCATTTAGACTTGATTAGCAAATCTGAGAGTGCTGACTCCATCCACACAGTTTTGTGACATTTGGCACATAGATCTGTTTTAATATGCTGCGAGAGTAAAGACTGAAGTGTCTCAGGCTGTTTTTGTGTGGTAAGTGCATGGGAAGACTCTATTGCTGCAAATGAACTAAAATGGGTCGGCTTTTCACCAAACACAATTTGGTAATGCATCAATACATTTTTAATTAAAAATATGTCACAAGTACAAAAGTGAAGACATCATATATTTTCTTAGACATTCCATTTCATCCAACCGTAATCAGAATCTCATCTCTGTTAGCTGGTGACAGAATATTTTTATTAAGATATTTGAGTAAAATCTAGAAACCTGCTGTTACACAACTGCATTTCAGTTTACACGCACTCTGCCACAGGCAATTTATGTGAGAAAATGAAGATCTAACATTTGTCCTTGACAATACAGCAGTAGGTACTGAAACTCTAACTGGCACTTTTATTATATTTCAATGCTCTTGCTGAAGAAGTGACAAATAATCATGGTACTCATGGTGGAACCAATTAGAGTATGACTATTGCCATAGGAGAGAGGTCAGAGTGGTGCATATATATATGCTGAGGATGAGAGGTTTATAATGTGTGTGACAAGTTCCATGAGCAGCAGAGAGTATGGTTATTGTCACATAGAAAAAATATGGAAAGGTTCCCTTTCATCCTCTAACATCTTCACTTTCTTTCCTAAATGTCTTGTAGTTTTTGTTTCCTGGGTTACAATTTGATCTGGTCATTTTATACGAATGAGATTGTTTTCAGATGGATTTTTTTTTTTTTTTTGGTCAGTATGTCTGTCATTAGTAAGTAGGAAGACTGCTGGTTTGTAAGTATAGTGGTGTATGTATGTGCCTGTTTGCCTCTCTCTGTCTCTCTCTGTCTCTCTGTCTCTCTGTCTCTGTCTCTCTCTCTCTCTCTCTCTCTCTCTCTGTCTCTGTCTGTGTGTGTGTGTGCATGTGTATGTATGTGTGTGCATGCATAGTCACATCTGTACTTAGTTGTAGCAATACAAAAGAGAAAGTCTGAAGATAACTTGCTGCAGAATTTGTTTTTGTGGATAGGGAGATGGTTCAGTGGTTAAGAGCAATGGCTGCTTCTCTATAGAACTTCACAGGTTGTAACAAAAAGTGGCTGCTGTGAAAATTTGTTTGATGAATCCTTAAAATTCTTTGATGTTGTGCAATTCCATTTGTCCATATTTAACAAAATATTGAAGTAGGTACTCTTCTACATATACCAATATTCACCGTGGTTCTATTCATGAGGCAAAAAAATGGAAGCAGTTCAAATGTTCCTCAGTGATTAGAAGGCAAATAGTTTTTATATACGCAATATATAGGATGAATAGTAGTCAGTCATTAAAAGACCACAAAACAGAAGAATAACATTTTAGTAATTGAATGAAAGCAATATTCTGGTAGTTCTTATATGAAATTTTAAGCAAACTCATGGGCAAGTCAATTACTTGATAAAGAGCTTAAGAATATGAGGAAAGTGAAATATCTTCAGACTAAAGATTTTTACTTTGGAAAAATTAAAATGTTTGGATTTAGTGGTTATAAGTGCTCACAAATGTGAATGAATCAAAAGCCTTTGAAAATAATTTCTTTTTCTGTTAGTTTTACCGAAAGAAATATTTCAACTGAAAATACCCAGCATGTGAATTGATGTTCAGTTATGTATGTGACTCCTATTCACTTCATGATTAACGTGACACAAGTTTTCCCAAACACTGCAACATTTCCAATAATTACTGGAAACTTTATCATCGTTTGCCTTGCAGAAATATTGGCTGATATGTACTATATTAAAAAAGATAAAATAGTCTCATTTATGTGATGAAATATCATAAACATTTTTCAACTCCAAAGTAAACTGGTAAAGCAACATTTAAATTTAATTTTTAACCTATACTGAAAGGTACTAGCTTTTTATGATGTCCAATAAAACCATCTGATAAAAATTAGTGATGACGTGATTTGTATCTTTAGAGTGACGTTTCAACTTTGACTAATGTGAAGGTTTCACATAATTTTTAGTTGTAAAGCCTAGTATTTTTATATAATTCTGCATTGCAAGATGACCACTACTCATTATAATAATTAACATATCTATTACTTCATTTAGCTGGAGCTTATTCATGAAAATATGGCTTAATTTCTTAGCAGCATCTATATAATTTATTAAAAATAATTTATAATATTCTATGACATTTTGTTACTATGGTGTGAGTTTGTAATTGATCTATTATTGACTTAACTGAGGATGAGAACCCAATTGATTAGCCTTCTAATAAATTCCAATTTTGATATATTTATCAATTTAATTACTATTGGATTTAATGATCCATTTTTGATTTCTTAATCTATTTTAATGAATTGCAGACACAATAAAAAACTCAATACAGTAACCAAAATTTAAATATAAAAATATAGCATACAAATTGAAATATTAATTTGAAGGAGACAGTTGCTGTATTGACTGAAGATAAATCTTTAAAAATAAAATAATTTTGAAAAATCATAATAGCAGTGTTTGAAGATAGCAGAAGTTTCTTTGGAAATGAAAAAGGAAGATGCATTTTACAGGCAACGTTTGTAAAGAAACAATGTTTTTATTTTGACACTATGATAAACCTCATGAACCTCCGGCCTTCCATGTCCCTAATGATCCATGTACCATATTTTGTAGAATCCCTTATGGCAACAAGGTGTTAGGATTTTTTTTTTAAATTTTAAGTTGGTTTTACAATTGTTATCACACTGGGTTTTTTCATTACTTATGTGCTACTTGTATCTGACACTCTGGTTAATAACTACTGGTGTGTGTTCAGTTTGCCGCTTTGGGCAATGTTTTAAATATGGATACTATTGGTGAAACAGACTTCAGAAAAACCTTCTCTGCAGTAGCTGCCTCTCCGTATATACCTTGTAAAATTTTGAATGGCTTTTCTTATTTCACGTTCAATAGTTGCTATTCAATAAATCTAGAGGCTTTGACTTGGCCTTGTTCTATATCTGAAACATTAAACCATCTGCTTGGAATGAAGTTAAATTTTGAAATTATTCATCCTGTTTAACTACTTAACTGAACTTTTACATGAATTCATCTACAGGAAATCACTAACAGTGTATTTTCTTACAATTCAGTTTAGGTTGTTCAATCGTATCTTCCATACACTTATAATTTATCATAAAGGGTCTTTAACTTTTAAAAAACATAGCACAAATTTTCAAAGAATTTAATAACAAATTAACCTAATGTATTGGCTTCTACAAAATTTTCTACTCCTTCTCTCACAATAATGATTGAAATTCATTATAATTTCTTGTTTGTTTTTTAACAATTACAACCAAGGTCTGAGATTTAGGCACAACACTGAGTTTCGGTTGTATCACCATTACATAACAGAATGCTAAATTATACAAGATGAGCATTAAATAAATCTTTTAAAATTAATGAAAAGGTGCAGGAAAGAAGGTGATTAAGCATATATATTAACTCATTGATTAATAGTTACCAAATTATTTTATTAAGTTTCCATGTTATTAATAGAAAATTATTTATTTGGAAGATTATAAAACAATATGTAGATTTTCATCTTACTCTTTAAGATTTATCCCACTGTTTGCTTTAAGTTTTTGAAGGAATTTTTACTTACTTTTCAATATTCTTAATATTGAAAAGTATTAATATTTTTAATATTCTTATGTTTGTAAGTATACGTGTGTGTGTGTGTGTGTGTGTGTGTGTGCGTGCGCGCAAGCAGGATATACAATACATTAGCAAATATCATTTATGTATTATTTACTTACTAATGTAATCATTTTATTATTTACTTACTTAGAATCTGTCTCTAGAGATGGGTTAGATATGACAGTGTTGCAGCTCCAAGCATAGTTTTCTCAGTCTTTTCCCCCAGGTGTCTTGGAGGATCCCAAGCCCTGTGGCAGGGAGATAGAGAACAACAGCAAACAACTAAGGATACCCAAATCGCTATGCCTTGAAAACAGCTAGAAGGTATTGAATTTCTAAGAGATGTTACTGGTTGCTTTTCCCATGGCAAATAAATAAATAGTTAAAAAATAAAAACCCAGTGTGGATATTAGGAAGCCAGAGGCTCACCAATGTAGAGATCAGGTACTTCAGCTTGAATGCTTTCCACCAGTCAATTGCTTTTAGACATTGTAAGCTTCAGATTTAGTGATTCTACCTTTGGTCTTTTTTTTTTTTCATCAGGTTACTCCAGAAGTCTACTGAATGGATTTAGATTATTAACACAGGTACTATTTCTATTCATATGCTACTTGATATTTTATTTACTAGATATAAAATCAATATAAGTCACTCTTTTGAAAACAAAAATGCAGTAGATGTAGACCAGTCTCAAGACTGTTCAGATGAATACATGTACATACTCACATTATGTCAACTGATGCCTTTATAAAGTATTCAGTTTTTAACAATTTAAAACATCTTACTGAAGTATCCAACCAGAGTGTTCTTCAGCTATATGCACTGCACTTAGTTACAGCAATGTGTGAATCATTCTTTTTGCAATGATGAGAGTGTAGTGCCAAGGAAGTGTTAGTGAGCCCCCAAAGACCAGACAGGAGCTGATCTGATGCAAATCACATCAGGATCTTTATTTGAGTTAGCCCAGGCTCAGCCCACTGCCAACACACAGGACAGTTTTCCTGGACAGGAGCCCCAAATAGCTATTGGGGAAAGGTTTTATAGAAAGCAACAAACAGGGTGGAGGTGAGTGTTTCTAGCTTGACAAGCATCTAATTGGAGAGCTGCTACTTTGGCCTTTAGCATAATTACCTGGTGTTGCATGTAGCTTTTCACTATGCTCAGTGAACAGGTTGAGCTACCAGACTGCACCCAGCTTCCCTTGAGTCTCTAAAATGGGAGTCTGAACATAAAAGATTTGATCACTCAGGGCTATAGTATAATGCATATGCAAGCAACAATTTTGATTTCCTATTGTTATATTTACATGCTTTTGACGTTTAGTGAAGTATTCAGGAATTAATTTAGACTAAATACTTCTTTTTAGTGTAGCTGTTTGTATAACTTAAAATTTGCTTAAATTATTTTCAAATCCATTGCTTTCCTTTTCTAAATTAAACCTGAAGCCTCAGTTTCATCATAGTTTGTCTTTCATTTACAGTAATTATCCAATACAGTGAGTATCCTATCAGAAAAATATGATTAAATAAAAAAGCAATTATAATTATCATTTCCTAGCTACATCTAGCATACAATTCTGTTTTTGATCCCATTAATTTTGAATGGAAAATTGTCAGACATTGTTGTTGAACATCCATTGAAGAAGAATAACAAAGGCAGAAAAATTGTGGAAACTATCTGTGACAGGTATGGACATTAAAATGAGCCCTTCCTAGCTAAAGCATAGACATGGGATGGCATACACCTTGTGATAGCTTCTGTGAAACAGGAAAATCATTGAAGAGATGAGAAGGAGCCTGGGCTATTTGTTCTCCCCAAGATTCAGAGAAAGCCCTTGGATTATTTTTGCAGGGAGTAGAGACAAAAGTGTCTGTCACAGAGAGAATGTCAAGAAACTTATTTGACCTTACCTCCACTGCTAATAAAAAACACAACTTGGCTCTCTAAAGACTAGACAGGGCTACAGTTAACCATAAGCCCACAGAATTGTTTAAAAAAAAAGTATAAACAATTCAGAACTGTAGAGCATAGGTGATATATTAGCTTTAAATTTGATTCATCCCAGGAATGTAAGGTTTACTCACTACCTAAAATTTATAAATTTGTCACTTCTCTTTAAAATAACTAATTTGTGTTATCTCATAAACTTTAGAACAACAATTTTTAAATATTCAAAATGTGTTTACTATTGATGCCCCAGGGAAGGATGGATGTGTGTGTGCGTGCGTGCGTGAGAGAGAGAGAGAGAGAGAGAGAGAGAGAGAGAGAGAGAGAGAGAG
>NW_021620713.1:4025351-4078928 GCF_004785775.1 Grammomys surdaster | reverse complement strand
GAGAGAGAGAGAGAGAGAGAGAGAGAGAGAGAGAGAGAGAGAGAGAGGGAGATTATTGCCTCAGAGGCAAAGGGAAACAGGATGTGTTAAGAACTCTGGGAGGGGGTACCTGGAGAGGGCACAACATTTGGGATGTTAAAAAAATTAGTTAATTAAAAGTTTTAATAAAAAAGTAGCATAAGTGCTGAAGAGAACTTTTCAACATCTTATAGGACATTTATAACAATGACATTTAGTATACTCAGTGCTGCAGATAACATTAATGTTATGATTTTAGGCTGACATGGTAGGGAAAATGTCTAGAGTGTCAGGACATGACAGTTTGAGACTTGGTAACAGTAGAGAGATTGAAGACTCTCTGAGCAACAAATGAAGGAAAACATAAACAAATAAGGATTGAAATAAGGCAGGAGTATCTAATTTCAAACTCTGGCATTCTTATTTAAGAGAAATAAAAGAAAATGACCACATACCTGACACTGGAATAAACTCCCTAAAATTATTTAACACATTTTCATAATAAAACACTTGGTGCAAAGTGGTTATAGATGAAAGTTACCTCAATATAATGGAAACAACACTTATATCATCTACATTCAGCAGAACCAATCATGAAGAAATGGAAGATTTCTCTCTAAGATGAGTTCACCTCTATTCAACATCTTTTTGTAAGTGTAGCTCAGAGTTATTAAAACAAGATATCAACATCTCAAATGGAAAGAACTATGAAGCAAAATCACGTTATGTTAAAACTTATATGTTCCTATGTGGACACAGTATTAAAATGTTGTGTTAGATTTATTTTTGAACAAATAATACATACATCCTCAAATTTATATGCAATCTCAATGTAACCTAGAGAGCCAAGGAACTCCTGAAAGTGAAGAAAATGTAAACAGCACAAACATTCAGACTACTAAGCAGAAGTCCAAATCTATAATAGCAAATATAGTGCAATGTAGTATGAAGAAACAGAGAGTAGTTATAAATCATCGACAAGTGAAGTATATTGAAATAATGTTCAAGAAAGTTGTGAGCACAACTGAATGGCAAAATGGGATGTTACTTTCAAGAAAGCCAATTAGCTCACAAAATACTTAAAACTATTAATCATTGCTACTATTAATAATTGGGAAGAAAAAATACTGGTCAGAATTTGGAGAAATTGGAATTGTTGTATATGGTTGTTGAAAATATAAACTGGTACAGAAATTCTTCAAATTTATTTAAAATGTGTTTATTCTATGTTCCAGAAATACCATTTTGAGTCTCCAGTAAGTAAAAGCATCCATTTGAACATTCATTTAAGCAAATATTGATATGAGCACAACATCGAAAGGCAAAAGCTGGAAACAATGCATGTGGACCTTGATGAATGAATTAAGAAACTAAATGTCATACATACATATTATTTAG
The DNA here is from genome assembly GCF_004785775.1 of Grammomys surdaster. Lineage (NCBI taxonomy): Eukaryota > Metazoa > Chordata > Mammalia > Rodentia > Muridae > Grammomys > Grammomys surdaster. Next base: position 4,077,512 of record NW_021620713.1, on the reverse strand, counting down.
CCTTAAAATGAAAAAAAAAAATCTGAACACATTCTACAACTTGGAAGAAACTTCAGGACATTATGTTAAGGAAATTAAGCAGTAAGAAATTAACAGATATTATGTTTCCAACTAGGTAAAGTCTATAAAATAATCAAAATCATAGAAAGAGAAAAATAGAATGATGGATTACAAGAAGTGAAGAAGAATTAGTGACTGTCTGGTGGATACAGAGGTTCACTTTCTAAGATGTAGAGTTCTAAAGTCAGATCAAACTGGGAGTTCCACAACAGTAGAAACATAAATAACATTATACAGTACATTTATAATGGTTAGCATTCTAAACTGTATTTTATGTTCATTTTTAAATTACAAATAAATTCAAACTATATCATAAAAAGATATGAAGGTGGTATCATTTTCAAGCATATAATTGATAAATTATATTTACCCAGATTGCAAAAAGAATCCTTAAAGACTTAATATTATTAAATAACACAATTTTCAAAATGGGTAATTTAAGTAAATAGATCACAAAAATTTATTCATATTGTGATTAGGGAAATACTGCTAAAATATAAGTAATTTGGAAAGAAATCATATTAAGACAACAATGCAATTGAAATACTTGTCTGCTAAAGTATTCTATAATGAAGCAAAAGAAAAACATCTGTGTCAATAATAGCAAGTGCTACACACACTGAAAACCAAATGGAATCTTACAAATTCTTGATCCAAATTTAAGTAACACAACTGTTTGTAAAATTCTTTTATAGATTTATCCATGGTTAAACTGATACCATATAACTTCAGAATCAGTTTATATGTTGGAGGCAGAATAGTTTTTACTAGCTTTATATATGCTCTATAAGGATACAGAATAGTTTTGTTTACAGTTGTCCACATGAAACACAACCAAATTATCCTCAAGGAATTATTAGCTGGACAAGGTGACTGGTATCCAAACAAGGAAAGACTAGCAGTAATAAATGGGAAAATGACCAATAAATATGACCTCATAAACACACATCAAAAGCATTATGTGGCTCGATCCTTTCCTTCATGGCTCATTCTGGAAAAGGCAGACAATACAGAAAGTATTCAGATTAGAGATGGTCAGGGATTGTATGCAGGATTGGGGTGGGGGTTGGGGCAGAGTGATTGGGAGGAGTGTCCTGCAAAGGGTACTGAGAAAATTTTGAAGAAATTAAGGGACATCTCTTATCTCATTTTTGATATTCTTCTAATAATTATAAATTTTGTTGAAATCCATATGACTTACTCTGAGAACTGCCTCACTGCTGACAATTGTGATTTACTATACCTTAGTTTTAAAAGGAGCCTGCAAGACCAGGAGCTACAGCTGGAAGTCAGGAAGAACTCCCTGCACCACTGTGGCATTTTTTCATGAACACCTTTGCTAACATCACTGTATTAGACTATATAAGACTGAATTATTAGATTTTTCTATTGTTGTATTCATAAATTATTCTTTTTCTAATTTCCAGAGCTCTATAAAAATCTTTATCTTCTATTTTATTAGGTCCATGTACATATATATTTTCAATCTACCATTAGTTTATGGTTTTGCATAATATGAAACTTCTTCATTATGGCATGGTCTTGTTTATATAATTGCATGAGTTTATTATATTACAATATTTCTGGTTAATTAATAAAACCAATTGGAACTTTTTAATAGCAATAAAAATAGTAAAATAATTTCTTCCATGCACTTAAGAATTCATTTTAAATTTCACTTCTAAGGTACAGGGGAAAATACTATGTTGTTGATTATGTATTACTTGCCTTTTAAAAAAGATCTCGTCTATCATTTTAATAAAAATATCCCTACACTGTAAATAATGGGGAGAGTGATGCATACTGCCAATGCCATGTCTTTACTGTCTACCAGACACAGGTAAGTTCACCACGAAGAAGTGGGAGGGGAGATCTGGAAAACAGATGCTCTAAATCAATAGAGATGTATGACACAAGCTTGAAGTAATGTAGGTTCTCCTCATTAAAATTCACTGATTTCAATTTGGCTAATTTATTCACACTGTTCATCAATTTTGTTTTGTAAACTTAGTGATACAGTTATTACCTGCTAAAAGAAGAGTTGGGCTTTCATATTTGTATTTTTCCATAAATATTTGAAGTCAAGGAAACTGTGAAATTTGGTAGCATATAAACACGGAAGCAGTTGGTCACTTTGAAGAAAAACATTGATTCAAGGCACTTGAAATATACAATGAAGTCATGTCTAAATTTGAATTCCCAATATTCTGTCAGCAGGAAAACAATATTGTCTGAGAGTGCAAAATGACTCCATGTGTTGTTAATCAATCATTCAGTTAGCTTGCTGCTTGTAGTTATGTAAGGTCTATCACCACTGTGACTCTTTTACCTGTGAAATCCGGGAGAAAAGGTAATTAAACACACATTAACCAGACCTAGGGGTTTGGGTACAGCACTCTATTAATTAATATTGAGTAGGTATTATAATAATGAGAAAAACCAGGTTTTAGCTTTGCCATCAAATATGAATATGAAGAGAATGTTGAGATTGTCTCAGCATGAACAGAGGATTTAGGAGGGAAAATTCTGGAGAGTGGAAAGCACACATCCCACGTTGTTCTTGTTCAATGAAGAAATTGTAGGACTCCTTATGTATGTTTTCATCTCATTATACCTCACAGTTATAAGTATATAACATTCTGATGAGAACATTGTGAAGTTATTTGAAAGGTGAATTAGTCTTTGTGGTGGTTTAAATGAGATACACTCCCATAGGTGTGGGCATTTGAATAACTGATCCCCAGTTTAGTGTTGTTTTCGGAAGCTTAATAGGTGTAGCCTTGCTAGAGAAAGTATGTCACTGGGGGAAGGATTTATTGTTTCAAAACCTGTGCTCTAATCTTAGTTGGCTCTTGCTCCTTTCTGCTTGTGAATATAGATTTGAGCTCTAAGTTCTCAGCTTTGAACTCCGGCTGCCATGTCTGATACCTATTCTCCCCACTATTCCGTATGTTAATTCAAGGACACAGTGATTCAGAAGTCAGAATAGATCTCTGCTTATGTGCTTCCTTTCCATAGCTTACTCAGCCTGATTTCTTATAGTTCTCAGGAACAACAGCTGAGGGGTGGACTGCCAAAAGAGAGATTGGACCTCCTATAGCAATCATCAATTAAGAAACGTCAATGCAGTCTTGCTGACAGGCCAATCTGACAGGGACATTTCCTCAGTTGAGTTTCACTCTCACAGAATGATTCTAACTTGCATCAAGTTAATATATGAACAAGCCAGCACAGAAGGTTTCTTTGAAAAGTGACAATTGGCTATGAATCTGAAGAACAAGGAGAAGTTAACTCAAACAGAAAGGGCATCACAGTGGGCAACAAATCACACAAGAACTTTGGACCAGATATTTGGCAAGAAGTAAGATCTTTAAGATGGAAATATGGGTGAATACAAAAAGCAACAAAAGGTTTGGTGTCAGACAGGCTTTGTAATTTTCCCATGTAATTTACTGGGCATCCTCTAGTTGAACTTCAGAGTCTCTCCAATTCAGCCCTACCATCTGTGTCAACTAAAGTAAACACCATATTGTGACTTTCTACGTAAACGTCTTCCCACACCAACTTTGGAGACACATTGCACTCAGTCATTGGTGAGGTTTTCTTCGCCACCAAAACACAATCTGTTTTTAAGAAATCTGTTGATTACATTTCCTCATTAGCAGCCACAAGCCCAAGTGCTTAATTTTAAGATAGATTAATATTTTTTAAAATAATGTAAAGACTGAATAGGTAACATGTTTAGTGCAAACTGTGACAAGCTTTTAACTTTCCATATTCATTCCTGTGCTTAGATGTGAGATTGACAATACAGCTGTTGTTTTTTATAATGTGACTATTAACAATTTACTAAAACTCTGTGATGCAGTTCTCATCTAATTTCTCATTTTCAAAGTAGAAATAATAACAATTCCAGTATCCTCCCAATGCTTAAAAATTAACTGAATAGCTTCAAAGTATTTTCAGTGTTAACAAACAGCAATTGCCACCACTGATCTTAAAGAAAGGAATTGAATTAGGAGTTTAAAATGGAAATTTCTGGTGGTGTCAAGTGGTATTTTGCTGAAGCAGACTCATGTGATGTCTTGCTGAAGCAGATCCATGAGAGGAAAAGTGATGTTTGGAGGACAGTATAAGTAGGACCCAACAGACAGTGACGGGCTGCTTGTATAGCTAGCTGAATAATGCTTTACTGTCTAGTGCCTTCACTGATCTTCACTTCATTGAGAAAGGCATAGAAGAGAACTTCTGCCATTCCTGCTGATTCTGGTTGCTCACACTGACGCTTTCCAATTAAGCAGAGGCCTGTCTGTTTCAGCTGGATCTTGTCACTGCTGATTTTTTATGGTGACACTTTTTGAACTGGACTGTTGATATCCAGACACTATCAAACTGGACTGTTCATACCCTGACAATAGAGATTAGAATCATCCCAAAGATCTACCTCTAAATAGGTCTACATGCCCACTGTCTTATCCATATTTTTATCCCTCCTTTTGGATGTTGGGTTAGAAAGAGGGTTGAAACCTTTGAGAAACCTTATTAAAGTAGGTTTTGAAAAATCTAAGCAAACAGGAGTTGGCAAATGTTTCTAAGAAATCTCTAGGGCTCTCAATGAATCCCCTTTAAATATACTGGTCCCTTTGCTGGATCTATTTCTTCAATACTTACATTCATGCAATATAGGGAGACCTGTCAACCCTTTCTTCACAATTCCAGCACCAGATTAAAAAAAGACAATAATTTTTTTTGTGTTTGTCTTCAAAATCTGTCACATCTGAGCCAAGGGTTGAATTATGTGGTTTTCTTAAGTCTCTTGAATACTGGTGCCAAATGTTTTTCTCTAAAATGCCTGAACAAAGTATTGCTTTTCTTTATGTCTTGCCTACAAACCCCAAAAGTGTACCTACGTCCAGAGCAGCAAAAGGAAATAGGGCAGTAAAGAGGAAAAAAAACTTCTATGTTCTTTGATATTGCCAAATATGATTGTAACAGGATGTGGACTTTGCCCTACTTCATCATATACTGAGGATACTGGCATGAAAAATGAACATGGAGAAGCCATCCCCATCATCTGCTAAGTCACAAATGGAACCAAAAGAGTCAAATTAGTGCTGATGCTGATCTATCCCATGTATTTCACCAATAATCTGCTCTATGTATTCTAACCTTACTCTCCACAGGGTCCAGGTTTGAAGTGATAATTTTGGAATTTTAGTTTCTTTAAAAAACAGAGAAATATCATGAGAATATAATTTTTGCTTTAATTCCATGTATTGGTATATGAGGCTACTTTAGATTGTCCACAACAGCTGACTATAATTTGTTGCATGTTCTATCAGAGACATGATTTTGGCAAATGTAGATAGTTTGTTCAATTGTATGACATTTGTAATTCTGGAATTTTTTTTCTGGAAAAAATTTGTAATTTCTAGAAATTTTTTCAGGAAATATACATATTCTAGGGCCCTGAGAGGTGGTTTTTGTTTAGTTGCTGTTGGTCTTCTTGGCCCCTGTGGGTTTCTGTTGGTCACAATTTGTTACATAGTCATACACAAAGAAGAAACAACAAAAAGAAGAAATTATATACCTTGATGGTGAAGACCAAATTTGCCCCAAGGAACTCTACACTAGTCAATATTGTCTATGAGTATAACAGAATGTTCTGGAGTCATTTCGTTGCTACGTTTATTTAGCACAGTGGTTCTGAATCTTCATAATTCTGTACATTTAGCACAGTTCATGTTGTAATAAATCATTTTTATTGATTCTTCATAGCATGAAGACTGTACCCAGTATTCTTTCTTCTCTTCTATCTAGGATTTTAAAAAAGGTGGAAAAGTGTGTAGAAGGGTGGAAGAGAGAAGAATCCACAAAGTAACCAAAGTCTGGCTACACCCTTTGCCTTTACAACCCTGACTTTCCCCAGGATGTAAAATTCATAGCTTACGGAAATGAAAGAAAACTGAAACATGTTATCAGCTATAGCTAGCTTGTTTCCAACCTTAAGAGAGATAGCTACTCATTAAAATTGGCAGCAAACTACAAACTAGAATCCATGCTTTGTTTTCTGGCCTAAAGCTTGAACAAAGTAGCAGGTGATCAATAAATTCTCCATGTATATGAAAATGCATAGCCACATCTTGATACAGGGATCATGTCTAACAATTTGTAATTTGCCCATGACAATCACCGGGTCACCAACAAATTCATAGGAAGAAGAGCAGAAACAATCTCTTTTTCAGCTTCTGCTCCCATGAGAGTCGTAGGCAGGAAGAAAGAGAAGTTCTATAGGAATGAAAGAATCATTTATTTAAACTACAATCCATAGTATGTTTTACCAATTTCTGGTTAAGAGAAAGTATTCCTTGGAAAACAACATGTAGCCTAGTGAGATAGAGGCATCTAGTACTAGAAACAGTGACTCTTGTGGCCCCCAAACCACCATCACTACCATTCTTTGTATATGTTTTTCAAGAATTTATAACCTCACAAAAATCATAGAACCTAAAAGCCTGTGGACAGTATACTGCAATTATGTCAGAAATAAAAAAATAATCATCCAATGTTAGGGATTCTCTGTGGATTCATCTGAGATATAGTTCATATTAAAGTCTATATGAGAAATATCTGGCTCTGTAATTAACAATAATAGTCCCCAAGGATTTGCTCCCAATTCAGACAATTCAAATATAGAGATTATGCTTTAGAAACAAACAAACAAACAAAAAAGCCACAAAACCACGCACACTAACAAACTAACAAAAAATTCCAATGAGTCCATTATCAATAAAACAAGGAATCAATAGATGCTAGATCTTGTCTTATTTAGAAGAATGCTGTCTCTTCTTGTCATTATTATATATCCTAGACTTTTGTCTCATTCTGCTGAATGATTTCTCACCAACCTCATCCTATCAGGATTTATTACATAATGGAAAATGCAATTTACTGTTTATACCATACCCTCTATTCTCAGCAAGGAGCTGCAGAGAGTGGATAAATTTAGTTTATTTTGATGTTCTCTTCTGTTATCTATTTGTACCTACTGGGATGGAGTCTCAGTGTTCTTCCTCCATTCATCTGGACTGAACATTCTGTTCCCCTATGTTATTTGATCAGTTCAGCATAGAGTCAGAAAAGAGACATTCTGAGGTTTGTGTACTGTCATGTTGGCTATGATTCCAACCTTTGAAAGAGCAACCATCTGCTTGAACCATGTAGACTTACTGCTACATAGTTTCTCTGGCACAATAAAATTGCTATAGATGTCCCCTCACATACTGAAATTCTAAAATCAAATAAAACCAAAAGTGTAACACTCTGATGCCGATTGTGCGCATGTCCTAGACAAGGGTCTCCTCCAGTTAATATATTAAAATTTGGGTTGCTGCTTCTCTCTCCAATGCTATGTAAGGACTCTAATCTATTATAGCTAATATCCTTTTACAAAGAACCAATTGGGGCAAAAAACCAATGAAGACATTTGATTGTCCTACTCAGATATTGTGAGATTGAACATATGAGGATGCTGTAAGCAGGTATTATCTACTCAATAATAAGAAAAATCTAAAAGAAGTCAATTTTTAAAACCTTGATCATAGAGTCTCAAGAACTGGTAGAAAATGCCATTCTGTTGTTTAAGCCATTAGTCTATACCATATGTTATGAAAGTTAGAGAAGCGTACCACACCTCACATAGGAAAGATTTCACCATCTGTTCTTTAAGAACCTCACTTTCCTCCAGCTCTCAGTGAATATTCTGCATCACAATGTAAATTCACATTACTTTCATTTAAACAGAAAACTCAGCACATCTTCCTTCTAACACAACTTTCCTCTATTCTCAGCATAGTTCCACCTTTACAAATGTTATAATCCTCCCTTTGAGAATGTTCCAGTAAGTCTTCTCTTTCTCAATTTTCATGAAACTATCAATCCATAAAACATAAGATTAACTGATTGCTCTCCAAAAATTCATGCTAAACCCTATTGTCGATGACAACATATCCACAACTTATTGAATCTGGAGGAGTGAAGCCAGTGACTTCCTAAAGCCTTCAACCATATTGACTAGTGTTCATGGTACCGGAAGGTACTCTCCAAGATACCAAAGGAGAAAGGTAAACACCAACTGAGCTAAAATGGCATCCTGCCTACAAGATGTACTAGTATTGTATTGGCACAAATCTTTGGGAATAACAAACCAAGATGTTAATGGATATAAGGCCCACTACATGAAATGGAATTTATTGCCCACAAGCTCAGGTGGTTAAGAGCCTGATTCTAGATTGGCTATGAACCTAGGAAAAAAAAACAAATACTTTTTCTGATAAAACAATAGCTCTCTTTATGAGTCACAATATCCCTAGAGGTCAGATTACCTTTTCAGAGAGGTCACTAAGACTATCAGAAAACAGATTTTTACATTATAATTAATAATAATAACAACATTACAGCTGTGAAGAAACAATGAAAATAATTTACCGTAACATGAAGAACTGTACTAAAGGAACAGCATTATGAATGTATAGAAGCACTGTGTTTAAGGAACATAGCAACAAAATGACTCCATAAAATACTGTTACACTCATAGACAATGTCTTGCTCAATCATCCTTAGAGAAGCTTTGTCTCACTTCGGATGAAAATAAGTAGAGAACCACAGCTTGCCAATGAACAAAAAGTGAGATCTTATGGGATACTTTGTATTAAATAGGATATCTCTGTCAATTCCCCTAAGAGAATCATGTAAAAGAGAAGACAGAAAGAATGTAAAATTGGAATGGATTTAGAATATCAAGGAAACAAGGCCTTCTTAACACAATAAGACCAATCCACATATAGACTCACAGAGAACACAGGCATGCATAAGACATGCACAATCGATTACAACTCTCAAACCAAAAATTCATACTCTCCAATGGAGTTTTACATGGTCTTTAAAACATTCTGAAGGCCAGGTCACATGCCAGACAATAGATAGCCAAGACAAAATGAACTCAATGATGATTTTGGGTGGTTTTGTAGTGTTTTTCCAGGCCTTTTCCCCTTACAAGTCTTATGGTTTTTATTTCTACCTTTAGATCATTTCTTGTATTTGTTTGTTTGTTTCCTCCTATTCTGATTTGTCTGTTTTTATTTAATTTATTTTTATTATTATTTTTTTCTTAATTGTTTGCTTGCATCATAATGAGAGAATGGATGTTAGTAGGTAGCAAAGTGGTGAGAATCTGGAAGGACTTGGAGAAGGGGAAAAAACAATCAAAATATATTGTATTAAAGATATATTTTTAAAAAGTCATAAGATTCCTTACGGTCAGTACATACTCTATGGTTTTAAGCAAGTTATTCATTATTTATTTCTTATCTGTCCTCCAAACAGCACTTAATTGGGAGAATTGGATCATATCCCAATTTTATAAATTGGTTTATGCATTGATTTTTCTCTTATTTCACTATCTTTTTGTATATTATTCTTCCCACTTTTACTCTCCAAAAATGATTGTGATCTAAGAGCTGATCTTTGTCCCCACTATTTTAACCATTAGGCCTTCATATTCTTAGATATTGGTCAAACAATATGACCTACTCTTGTCTGATGGATTTGTTTCTCAAATTCAAAATGTCTAGTGTAACATTCTCTTTTTAAGCTCTTCTCTGCCTTTATTGTTTCAGAAAAACTAAAACAACAAAACAAAAACTCTTGGTACCATTAATCTATTCTTAAATAATTCTCAAACATTTTAATGAAGTCTCAATTTTCACAAAGCATCTAACACTACATCCTCCTTTCTTTTTTTTTTTAATTTTTATTGGATGTTTTATTTACATTTCCTATGTTGTCCCCTTACCCCATCCCACACCCACCCAGGAGCCCCCAATCCCCTCACCCCTCCTCCCTCTTTTCTGTGGGTTTTAACCCTTTTCTACCCCCCCCCCCCACTCCCACATCCCCACCCTCAAAATTCCCACTCCCTGGGGCATCCAGCCTTCATCCAGTCAAGGTTCTCTTCTTCCAACTATGCCCAGCAGGGCCCTCCACTCTTACATATTCAACTGAAGCGCTGGATCCCTCCCTAAGTGCTCCCAGGCTGGTGGTTTAGACCCTGGGAGCTGTGGTTGGTTGGTATGGTTGCTCTCCTCATGGTGCGGCAAATCCTTTCAGCTCTCCTTCAGTCTTCACTCTAACTCCTCTATTGAGAACCCCATGATCAGTTCAATGGCTAGTTGTGAGCATCTGCCTCTGAGTATGTCAGACTCTTGAAGACCTCTGAGGAGATATCCATATCAGGCTCTTATCAGCATGCACTTCCTGACTTCCACATCAGCATCTACCTTTGGTGATTACACATGGGATAGATACTCAGGTGGAGTGGTCTTGAGACGGCCCCTCCTTCAGTTTCTGTCTCTCACTTTGTCTCCATATTTCCTGCCTTGAGTATTTTGTTGCTCCTTCTAAGAAGGACCGAATCACCCCCACTTGGTCTTCCTTCTTTATGGGCTTTATGTGGCCTGTGAGTTGCATCTTGGGCATTTCAAGGTTCTGGGCTAATATCCAATAATCAGTGAGTGAATACCATGTGTGTTCTTTTGTGATTGGCTTACCTCACTCAGGATGATAATTTCTAGTTCCATCCATTTACCTAGGAACCTCTCGAATTCATTGTTTTTAATAGCTGAGTAATACTCTATTGTGTAAATATACCACATTTTTTGAATCCATTCCTCAGTTGAAGGACATCTGGGTACTTTCCAGCTCCTGGCTATTATAAACAAGGCTGCTATGAACATAGTTGAGCATATGTCCTTGTTATATGTTCGAGCATCTTCTGGGTATATGCCTAGGAGTGGTATAGCTGGATCCTCAGGTAATGCTATGTCCAATTTTCTGAGGAACCGTCAGACTGATTTCCAAAGTGGTTGCACCATCTTGCAGTCCCACCAACAATGGAGGAGTGTTCCTCTTTCTCCACACCCTCGCCAGCATCTACTATCACCTGAGTTTTTAATCTTAGCCATTCTGACTGGTGTGAGATGGAATCTCAGGGTTGTTTTGATTTGCATTTCCATGACGACTAAGGACACTGAACATTTCTTTAGGTGCTTCTCAGCCATTGGAGTTTTTTCCGTTGAAAATTCTTTGTTAAGCTCTATACCCCATTTTTTAATAGGGTAATTTGGTTGTCTGGAGTCTAATTTCTTGAGTTCTTTGTATATATTGGATATTAGCCTTCTATCAGATGAAGAATTGGTAAAGATCTTTTCCCAATTTTTTGGTTGTCGTTTTGTCCTATTGACAGTGTCCTTTGCCTTACAGAAACTCTGTAATTTTATGAAGTCCCATTTGTCAATTCTTGATCTTAGAGCATATGCCATTGGAGTTCTGTTCAGGAACTTTTCCCCTGTGCCCAAGTATTCAAGGCTCTTCCCCACCTTCTCTTCTATTAGTTTCAGTGTATCTGGTTTTATGTGGAGGTCCTTTATCAACTTAGACTTGAGCTTTGTACAAGGGAATAAGAATGGATCAATTTTCATTCTTCTACATGTTGTCCTCCAGTTGAACCAGCACCATTTGTTGAAAATGCTGTCCTTTTTCCACTGGACAGTTTTAGCTCCTTTGTCAAAGATCAAGTGGCCATAGGAGTGTGGATTCATTTCTGGGTCTTCAATTCTATTCCATTGATCTTCCTGCCTGTCTCTGTACCAATACCAGGCAGTTTTTATCACTATTGCTTTGTAGTACAGCTTGAGGTCAGGGATGGTTATTCCTCCCGAAGTTTATCCAAATTAATAAAATCAGAACTGAAAAGGGAGACATAACAACAGAAACTGAAGAAATTCAAAAAATCATCAGATCCTACTACAAAGGCTTATACTCAACAAAACTGGAAAACCTGGATGAAATGGACAATTTCCTAGACAGATACCAGGTACCAAAGTTAAACCAGGAGCAGATAAACCATCTAAATAGTCCCATAACCCCTCAGGAAATAGCAGCAGTCATTAAAAGTCTCCCCACTAAAAAAGCCCAGGACCAGATGGTTTTAGTGCTGAATTCTATCAGACCTTCAAGGAAGAACTAATATCAATTCTCTTCAAACTATTCCACAAAATAGAGACAGAAGGAACACTACCCAATTCGTTCTATGAAGCTACAATTACACTCATACCCAAACCCCACAAGGACCCGACAAAGAAAGAGAACTTCAGACCAATCTCCCTTATGAACATGGATGCAAAAATACTCAATAAAATTCTAGCAAACCGAATCCAAGACCACATCAAAACAATCATCCATCATGATCAAGTAGGTTTTATCCCAGGAATGCAGGGATGGTTCAATATTCGGAAATCCATCAATGTAATCCACTATATAAACAAACTCAAAGAAAAACAACACATGATCATCTTACTGGATGCTGAGAAAGCATTTGACAAAATTCTACATCCCTTCATGATAAAAGTCTTGGAAAGATCATGAATTCAAGGCCCCTACCTAAACATAGTAAAAGCAATTTACAGCAAACCAGTAGCCAACATCAAGCTAAATGGAGAGAAACTTGAAGCAATCCCACTAAGATCAGGGACTAGACAAGGCTGCCCACTTTCCCCCTACCTATTCAATATAGTACTGGAAGTCCTAGCCAGAGCAATTAGACAACAAAAAGAAGTCAAAGGGATACAAATAGGAAAGGAAGAAGTCAAAATATCGCTATTTGCAGATGATATGATAGTATAAGTGACCCCCAAACTTCCACCAGAGAACTCCTAAACCTGATAAACAACTTCAGCAAAGTGGCTGGTTATAAAATCAACTCAAACAAATCAGTAGCCTTCCTCTACATGAAAGATAAACAGACTGAAAAAGAAATTAGGGAAATGACACCTTTCACAATAGTTGCAAATAATATAAAATACCTTGGTGTGAATCTAACCAAGCAAGTGAAAGACCTGTATGACAAGAACTTCAAGTCTCTGAAGAAAGAAATTGAAGATCTCAGAAGATGGAAAGATCTCCCATGCTCATGGATTGGCAGGATTAATATAATAAAAATGGCCATCTTGCCAAAAGCAATCTACAGATTCAATGCAATCCCCATTAAAATCCCAACTCAATTCTTCACAGAGTTAGAAAAGGAAATTCTTAAATTCATATGGAATAACAAAAAACCCAGGATAGCGAAAACTATACTTCCTCCTTTCAAACTTCTTAATCTTTCTTAGTGTAAGCTTCCTGAGAAGCTGTCTCCTTGTTCAATATTTCACTATATCTTCATCACTACATGGGAGGATGATGTTATTTAAAATATACCAAAATGCAGGTATCATGGTTTCACAGATTCCATTAGCTTTTATCTACTGTGGTAGTTTAAATATGCATGGCAAATGTGAAGTGACATTCTTAGGAGGTGTGGCCGTGTTGGAGGAGGCACAGTCTTGTTAGAGACGGGATAACTATGTAGTCAGGGCTTTGAAGTTTCAAATATATGCTTAAGTCTGGTCAGTGTGATCCAGCCCCTACGTGCCTGTGGCTTACCCTCTCCTTCTTCTGCCTTCTGATCAAGATGAAGAACTCTTGGCTCCTTCAGCACCTTATCTGCATGCACACTGTCATGCCTCCTGTCATGGAAAAAATGAACTGAACCTCTGAAACTGTGAGCCACTCTCAGTTAAATGTTTTTCTTTATAAGAGTTACTTTGGTCATGTTGTCCCTTCACAGCAATGATACCCTAACTAAGACATTTACTTTAGGTAGAAAACAATTGAAAGTTTTGACTGAATAATATATATTTCTTTCCCCTTTTCTCTGTTCCTTGAGGACTTCATGTACCTCTCATGCAATGAGATTTAAATAATTTTTATATATTAACAATAGCAATCATACAACATGCTGGAAAGTTCTTACTCTGTTTTCCATCATCATATATAATAACATATTTTAAAATGTTATTTATCTTTCTAAATGTTATCTATAGTTCTTATCATGAAAGCTGGGATAAGATTATTAGTCCACAGCTACATCATTAAGCATCACCAAATCCTCAGGAATAAATAGTAAAATTCATTTGTGAGTAGAAATATGACATATTATCATTTTTAATATGATTATACAACCATACCCATTCCATTTTTACTGACATCATTTGCTCAAAATGTTTGATTCAAGCTTCATTTGATGAATGTCATTGACAGACTGATAATAAAAACACTTGCCTATTTTGATTCCTGTGCAAATCTAAAGTTCTAATATAATTAACATTAACTTAATGACATATTGATAAATCTATGCATCGATCCAAGTAAGGATAAATAAAGAGATATAGATGAGTATATATATATATATATAAATAAAGTATAAATAATTCAACCAATTAAAATGATGTGTTTTCATGTTTTAAAATGTCTATTCTTTGTAGAGTGGTGTCATAGAGCTAATTAACCTATGGTTAATTCAACAATGATACTCATTTTTGTACAAAGATCACATATGATTTTCTCTCAGTAATTCTCAAGAAGCAGCTGTGGTTAACTGTAGTTAAAATGGTTGTGCAGCTCATCTCTAGTTCTTTCGACCCAACCAAAATTTTATTTCCTTTGACTCATTCTCCCATGATGATCATCACACAACATCTTTTGTGAACCTTCAAAACAGCAGCACTTTAAGTATCCACAGCACAGTCAAAGCAGATCTAGCCACATTTAGGTCTTCGGGATAAATTTGTTCATTATTTCTGTTCATTGTTGTTGTTATGTTTTGACAAATCAAGTACTTGCTTGCATGTTCTTGAATTCTATTTCCTAATGCAAATACAATCTCTTAATTTTATTTCTTTTGAAGCAATGATATAAAATATTCTGTTGTATAATAGACACTGAATAAGTATATGAAAAATAAATAGACTTGGTGATGCACTCTATTAACAGGAGCTATTTCAGGTCAGTTTTACAAGATCAAACTTGGCTTATATCATTCCTCACTGCTTCATCTCTATCAAATACCAGAAACCCAATGATCCAGAAGTCACAAATCATATATATATATATATATATGAATAAATTCATATATATATATATGAATTGAATATATGTATCATGAAGTGGTTATATTCAGAAATTTAGAATATGTCCCATTTTACTGATAGAAAACAATAGTATAAGGCATAAAAATTTTTATTAGTTACTTCCGCTAAATTCTAATAATCAGAAGACTGAGGATGTTTGTGGTTTACCTATAAACCTCAGTAACTTTAAATTTACACCTCAAGAAAACAGTTTCCAGCCATTGAATTTGAGCAAGTTACTCAATGGGTGTAAGTAAACCCAAAACATTACAATGAGAAAAATATTACGTCATATATGTGGGCAAAGAGGAAGATATGATACCTTAGGTAAAGTAGTTTAAAATACCCTTTATAACATTTTTTAATTGGATGTTTTATTTACATTTCATATGTTGTCCCCTTACCCCATCCCCCACCCACCTAGGAACCCCCATCCCCTCACCCCTCCTCCTGCTTCTCTGCGGATGTACCCCTACCTACCCCCCACTCCCACATCCCCACCCTCAAATTCCCACCCCTTGGGGCATCCAGTCTTCATGAGGC
This sequence comes from Grammomys surdaster, assembly GCF_004785775.1. Taxonomy (NCBI): domain Eukaryota; kingdom Metazoa; phylum Chordata; class Mammalia; order Rodentia; family Muridae; genus Grammomys; species Grammomys surdaster. The sequence continues at coordinate 4,061,844 of NW_021620713.1, read as the reverse complement.
CAAGGATCTCTTCTCCTACCTATGCCCAGCAGGGCCCTCTGCTCTTACGTATACAGCTGAAGCCATTCTCCACAGTATGTTGGCAGCTGAAATGAGTGATGCCTGTTCTAATTTGTAGACTGCTTGTGGTGGAAAGACTCAGAAAACAATCATACTAATAATGTACACATTACATGACCACTAAGACAGCATAGTCAATTCCATGTTTTTATCAAAGATATCCTAGTGCAAGTTCCCAAAATCTATATATGTAAGAGACAATTGATCTAACTGGATTTATGTTTTTAGTGTCCAAATAATTTCACATACTTTACACTTTATAAGTACCTTCTTGAGAGTCTTTAAACTAAGGGGGAAAACTGGGTTTTAAGATATTCCAGAGAATATAGCAAGAGAAGGACACAGAAACTTTGCAGAATGCCTTACATTTTCTTTTATTCTGATGAGAATTCTATAACAGTGCCAAGAGTGTTGAAGTTACTATCTTATAGATATAATTAGGTAAAATAGATATATATTTAAAACAATTAAAATATAATGAATGATGGTTTGTGGTAAAAGGTACTCCTGTAGCTCATTTGTCATTGCTTAAATTCTGCTAGTTTGACGTAAGAGTTAAAAAAATTAACTTCCTATTCTACATTTCCCTGATCCTAATTTTCAATGCATGCTTCTTTTGGTATGTTTCAGTGTTAATGGTACTATATTTGTCATATTTTTGAGGTCCCAAAGAAACTCAGGACAAATAGGTAACTGAAGTGCCTTTTAGCATGTGAAAATACCTACTAGGTGCCACTCTTATTCTTTTTCTCCTGCTCCTCTCTGGCCTTCTCACTTTTCCCTCCCCTAAACTTCTCTAGCCCAGGATCTTAGCTTTCTTGCCCCTATCCTCTCATTTCCTATATAATCTTGCCATTTTGGCTGGGGACTTTCTTGTTTAGCTTGCTCTATCTTCTCTTTTCTCTTCCTCTCTTGCTCCCTGTCCCTGCCCTCATGGCCCTATCCAATCAGCTGTCCATGTTCAGTATACTATCTTTCCTTCATGTTCTAGACTCTTCCAGATGCCTATGACTTTACTCTCCCTCATATATATACAATAAAGTCTTTCGCCTCAAGCATATATTGGAGCAGTCACGCTTTCCTTTCCTAAGGTATTAAAATGATATGAAGCACCATCCTAGAAGCATAACATGTCCTTGACACTTGCATGCTCATTGTAGCTGTGGTTGCTCAATTTGCCCAAGCCTCTACATGTAAGTTATATAGAGAGGTAAAATTAATTTCCAGGGTGGATGCTGACATTCTAGGGTGGTTGAAGGTCATTATCTGCTTCAGTGGCATGACCTTTCATGAGTTGTTCATATTCCAGTGGATAGGCCAACACTCATGATCACAATGGAAACTCAGGGAAACAGATAAGATGCCATGGAAACAATAATGCTGAAGATTATAATATGAAGAAAGTTTTTTGATTTGTCTGTGAAGTGGACACAAGCTTGAAGCATTTTTCATTTAACCCTGTTCAAAACGAACACAATCAAAATGAACAACACAACATATTGCAGAAATATGCCAGGGAAAACGTTAACAATCATATGAGATTGGTGGTGAATGTGTTGTGGTACAAAAGTTCACTTAATATTTCAAATCTGAAATCAACAATATATTTATGGACAATGATCTAATATCCATAAATTATATATGGAAGAACAACTTATGGTCAAGGAGACTGATGATATTTCAGAGTTGCTGAGGGAGAGTGGTCATTTTCATCAGTGTTATGGCTTTCTATTTATGATCATTTTTATTATAGTTTGCTCTCCTTAATGCCACAAACTGATTTTTTTTTTGGTTAAGCATGGTTTTTATTCTCTATTTTGTGTTCTTTGGATTAGTTTACAGGTTACAAAATAAAGAAGACTGTCGTACATATGTTTCTTTTTAAAATTAACTTTAAGAACAATATAATGTTTCTTTTTAAAAATAATTTATTTATTTCTTTTTAGATCGTAACTCATTCACACAGGGGTTATAAACACAGAAAGGCAGGATGTGGGGAAGGGGATGACACTGGAGTGTGGGTGTTCAGGGGGAATACAGACATCTTTCAGAACAGGGTATCGGCTAGGTGAAGGTTCAGGGGACAGGTCACTATGACTCTGCCCATGATTCACTTGTCCTTATCTAAGTTGGTATTGTCTGCCAAGGCTACCTATTTACAAGGTCTATGACTACTCAGGCTGGTAAATTTCCACAAAAGCTGCTTATTTACAATAGCTTATAGCCATCTGTTTCAACTGATTTCTTATTTGAAGTTTTCTGTATTTATTTAAATGTATGATAACTGCAGATTTCAATGCCATTATATATATATATATATATATATATATATATATATATATATATATATGGAGAAAATGCCTCATTATGTAGCTTGGTACTTGTTGTGTAAATCAGGCTTGCCTTGAACTCACATCAGTTCACCTGCCTTTGTCTCCAAAGTGCTGGGATTAAGAAACCTTCAACTTTTAAAAATGCCAAATGAAACAGACCTTTTTGAATAAGATCATATGTTTAACCTGGACTACTTGATTGCTCAGTATGAAAGCTCTATTGTTTAAGGTTATGTGAAGACTTCTAATAATTAGTTTCTTATTTTAAGGTCAAAAGTTTTACAATTTTATTAAAATGAATGATAGTTTTGGTTTAAATGACATATTATATGTTGCCATGAAATTTTTAATTGAGCTTTTAAACAATCAGGACATGTGAGGGCAGGTCTTTTACTTGTAGAGGAATTATAAAATAAAATAATTTTTAACAATAAATTTTAAGGGATTGGATGACAACTGGCCTCTTTCTGAACACAGAGAAAATGATAAACTAGAGTATTTAAAGTAAATCAATTAAGGTCTGGCTTGGAAATGAAGGTGAGAGATAGGCAAGCACTTGAGAAAGAGAAAGAGGGAAGAAAATACAAAGGGAAAAACATGGGAGAGAGAGAGGAGAGAGAGAGGGGGAGGAGGGAGGGAGGCAGGGAGGAAGAGAGAAGGAGGGGGAGGGAGGGAGGGAGGGGGGGAAAGGAGGAGGGAGGGAGAGAAAGAGAGAGGGAGGGAGAGAGAGAGAGAAAGAGAGAGAGAGAGGGAGAGAGAGAGAGAGAAGAAGGTAATGGGAAAGGGAGGGAGAGAAGGAAAAGACATATCCTAGAATCTGAAGGATAGAAAATTATTCTTTTAGTCATAAGGAAATCTCTTTTGATAGTCTTATTTTCACTCACAGATTTATTAAATGAGGAAAAAATGTGTTTTTCTCTTTTTTTGGGGGGGTTGTTTTTTTTTATTTTTTAAGTTTTAAAGGAACAATTTGAAGGAACACTCTCAACTTGCATTTTCTTGTGAGTGGTTAGCAGATGTTTCCACAAGTTAGTGAGTTTACTTAAGTGTCAGACATTTGTATATAAAGTTTCTCTTTAGTCAAAGAAAAGCAAATTAGGGAAATCTCTTGCGAGTGTAAATATTTCAGCCTGTAATAAACTCCATAATGTAATGGCATAAAGTGCTGCCCAGAACACATTAACTTGTTCCTTCCAGTTTCAACAACGGTAGTATTTCCCTTTTTTGAGTTTAAAATAACAAATCACACATAGCCAAGAAGGCAGGGTTGGGGGGAGGGGTCGTGGGGAGCTCTAAATATAGAAATCTTTGAAACTCTGATACTTACATGTGAACCTAATTCCTAAGTAGTTAAGTGGTAGACTATTAACATTGTTTTCCACTTTTTGAGTCACGACTTGACTTTCAAAACATTATGGACAACTAGACTCTAAGTCTCCTTGCAGAAGCTGCGTCAAGGAATCAAGTGAACTGCGCTCCCTCTGCACTTCTCCTTCAGGGCAGGGCACGTGAAAGTGACCCTGGCTTTTGACAAACCATGCCAGAGCAAAATGTAACAAGCCCTGTCTTTTTTGAGGAGAGTTTTCTATGCTGACAGATACAGCTCAGGAGTATTTGATGTCTGCTTGCTGGCCATAGATAATGGTGCATCTTGGGACTACTGTCATTCTTGTCAATAAGAAGGCCTGCGGGGACGTGCAGAAAAGCTACCTTTTGATTCACCGTTTTTCTCTCCTTCCCAGGACAATTGTAAGCCTGTGGTCAGCTAGGTCATTTTTATTTTATCCTGATGTGCCTTGATAATAGCATCATGTCTACAATATTTCTGACAAGCCATCGGTGTCTCTTTCACTGGGTCGTGTGTTGTACAGTCCTGAGCAATGTCAAACACTCTGTGAAAGCTATTGACTATGTTGGTGGGCAACACACTTGGCATTTCTTTCTTTTTTTCATAAAATTAAGCCCATGGGAGTTGATCTTTGAATTTAGGGTAATTTTTTTTTGAAGGGATGGGAGGAATGCAAGATATTCTGTCACTTTCTTTCTGACACTCAAGAGTGTTTCATAAAACTAAATTCTGTTTAATGTACTCAAACAATGCTTTGTATTGGGAGCTTTGAAGATTATAAGATAGAATTTGGTGAGTTAAAAATGAAAATTTCTGATAAAATTAACTATAATAAGATATGTAGGCTTTTTATGTTTTTCTTTACAAGAGTTTACATAGAGATTAAAGTGTAACCAGAGAATGGATATCATTTCCTTTTTAAAATCATCTTTGAAAGCATGTTAAGAAATTATGTATAAACACAACTATGCACAACAAATAATCTACTCACATATGCAGCTAAGAAAACTGCTAGTAAAATATATGCCATGGCAAATGTCTTACAATAAGTGCTAAAGAAAGAGACAGCTCAGCTGACAAATGTCTCTGCACAATCGTTAGGACCAGAATTAAACTCTCTCTCTCTCTCTCTCTCTCTCTCTCTCTCTCTCTCTCTCACTCTCTCAGTATGTATGCATGTATATATGTATGTATGTATACATGTATGTATGCATTATGTATGTATGTATGTATGTATTTATGTAGCAAGGGAAGCCATGTGTCTTTGTAACTTCAGCCCAGGAGAGAGGGTGGAGACTGACAGGTTTTCAGAGCAAACTGGCCAGTGAGTCTTATGAGTTGGTGAGCTCTGTCATGTGATAGACCCTATGTAAATCATAAAGTTGGGAACGGTTTTGGAAGACACCTGATGTTGATCTCTGTCATCTATCTGTGTGAATACATACCTGCGTATGCACTGCAAGAAAACACACACACACACACAAACACCCTTATACAAAGATACATTCACATATAAACAAATCCTCATCCAGGGATATAAACACACAAACACGAATACATGTATATCCAAATAATGCCTTATAAGTAAAAATAGTCTATCAGTGTGCAAAGAGATATGAAAAATATATTTATCTTAAAGGCTATTAACTTCATATGATTTGGGAATATTTACATTCCATTTCTGGTCAGTTTCTCTGAGATAATCATTCCCTTTATGGATGAGTTAACAAAAGCTGAGAAATCATGCGTGAGTTTTTGAATTGACATGTAGAAAATGACATAGTTGAGCATTAAAACCAAGAACTCTATTTCTAAGTCCAACATTCTATCATAACACAATAATAGGTTCAATGTTTTTGACACACAATACAAGTTCAAAAAATGCCAGCTACCATCAACAGAATTAGTCTTATGGTCAACTAAATTATTTCATATTTTTTTCTCTGAGAGAAAGCACTGTCTACATTTTGACAAATGCCGAGAAATATACATCCATATATATATATATATATATATCTCCACCTCCTGTTGGATCTATAATTTGAATGTTCAAACACTCAAATATCTAAACATTAAGATATGAAGAATCACTATTAAATTGGAATGTATGGATTGGTAACTGATAAAGAAATACACATTTTTAGTAGTGGTTTCAAATTTTGGTTCTTGAGCTTTGAATGGTACCATGGCTTTTTGAATAGAAAAAAAATGAAATTATACCTAGAAATTAAATGTGTATATAGAACCTTTCTTTATAGATAAAATCTTTTCATCCTGTCCTTGATGCTGCTTTATTGTGTTCAAACCCATTTTACCCTCCATAGCAACACAGCTTACATAAATCTTGTATTTTCTCATTGATTTCCAAGAAGGTTCTACATGGAAAAGAGCCAGAAAAATATCAGATAGATGGAAAATAAGTTATAATCCTTTAAGACAGAATGGAAAAATCTTATAATGAATTAAACAAAAAAAGTTCCAAATGTTACCATAATTACGTAATCAAATTATTCATTGTTAACTCACACTTCAAAATGAAGTCTTAAAGTCATTTGAGAACTTAATTGGGCCACAAAAATTCACACTATTTAAATACACACACACATACACACACACACACACACACACAAACATTAGTAAACACTAACATAAGTTTTTAATGCCTTGGTTTTCTTTGATATCTCAAGCACAGTTAGTATTAAAAAATAAACCATTGATCCTAGAGAAAAGTCTTAGTGGTTAAAAGCACTTGGTGCTCTTGGAGAAGATAGGGGTTTGATTCCCAGAATATGCATGAAGCTCTACAAACATCTGGAGCTCCAGTTCCAAGGATCTGGTGACCTCATCTAGCCTCTACGGGTACCAGGCATATATGTCAGTACACATGCATATATTTAGAAAAAACACCTTGAAACCTAAAGTAAATCTACAAAAATTTTAAAATAATAAATAATACATACATATATACATAAATTATGATGAAAACATACCAGTATTAAGAAAATAACAAATGATGATATCAGTAGGCCCAGAAAAAGGGATTCACAAGATGTTATCCATCACCACAACTTGCTACAACATAAGAAATCATTTAATCAATCTGAAATTAAAAATGTAGAAGTTTGCAACTGATGAGAAAAAGTATTGTTTATTGTATACTATCAAACAAAACAGTTAACCATTGCCTTTATAGAATCTAATATTTCACCAAGAGTTCTAGTATAGGCAGCAAGAGGAGGACCTACACAGGACAAAAGAACTTGCAACCAGAGCAGAACTGTCTACAGATAAAGTAATGATCCTTGGTGGCTATGGGATCTGTAAGTGATAAACATACTACATCTCTGGAGGTTTTTTAAGATTATAAATTGAACTCAGAACTTTAGTATATTTCTCTACAATAATAACAAATTTGAAACAGGCAATTGAAAGTATGTTAGAATTTAATTTTATTCCTTGAAAATATATTGAGTACTGTATCTATAACAACCTTACTTCTTTTTCTACCCCCTACAACTCCAAGTATCCAAATTCATTGTCTCTTTTTTTAATATAATTGCAACTTATATTTGCATATGTAAATCTATTTATGGATGAATCTATATATAACATTCATACATATATGTTTCATCTTATTTCTATTTATAAACATATATGTATATATAGATATAAAAATATAGATGTATAAATATAGATATATATCTTACCTCTTCAGTACAATCTGCTTTTCATATATGTATAACTGCCTTCTACATCCTATGATGACCATTTTGGGTTGAATAGTTTATATAGGTGCCTTTCTTGGAGGAAACAATCTTTTGATTGTTTCTCTGTAAGCATTTGCCACCTATAGCTTTTGTTTAGAAATGTGCCTCTGTGGAATCTCTCCTCTTTCTGTTGACATGTAATCCTGTTTGCTCATTATGTTGATTCTGCTCTGGCAAGCATGTTGAGAGTTCATCAGTGCAACTTCACTTTCATATGTAGAAGACACTAACTAATCATAGACACTCCGGTTGCCTTGATCTCACAGTCTTCCTGTCCTGGATTAATGATTTTTCCTGAAACTTATGAGTGTGGATTTAACTGAAGATGTATCAGTCACTTATTTTCATTGGAGTTAAACTTCTTTGAATTTTTCTAAATCACTGCTCAATCTGTTCTTTTCTTTCATGAAATGATCTCTATCAACAGGAGTTATTGAGGAATATAGGATGTCTGATCATGCTGTATAAAATTAACTGGTCTTGCCAGGCAGTGGTGGCACATGCCTTTAATCCCAGCACTTGGGAGTCAGGGATTTCTGAGTTCAAGGCCAGCCTGGTCTACAGAATGAGTTCCAGGACAGCCCAGGTTATACAGAGAAACCCTGTCTCAAAAAAACAAAAAATAAAATAAAACAAAAAAAGTTAACTGATCTTGTGGTCTTTATTGTTTAACTATTAAATAGGACTTAAACAAAAAGGAGCTTCAGGAAATTTCGATGTGATACACTTTGTAATATCAGTTATATGGTCTGAAATTGTGTCTCCTGCATCTTTCACCCCTTGTGTGTGCTTTACTGAGAATCAAAAGTAAATGAAACATGTATAAAAGTTTTCTCTTCTCAGAACATTTCACTTAGATACAAAACTGAGAAATTACTATAACACTTAAGGCAAAATTGACTTCTTTTTCAGTAAAGTATGTTCAGTGTGAGGCATGTAAATGTTATTCTCTTTAGAATGTAAGAATCTGTTGTGAGAAATAAAAATTCTAATGGCAGACACTATGGAAATAAGTGTGGAGGTACCTAAAAAAACAAACAAACAAAAACGAGAAATAAAACTAAGAAGTTGCTTCAGTGTATCCGGGGTATATACTGAAAAGATGATTTCTTACTACAGAGGTGTTTTATCAGTGCAGATGCTAAAACATGTTCATTGTTATTTGTCAAAAAGAAAGCTGGGAAATAGTATCAGCCCAAATGTTCTTCAATGGATGAATGAGGAATGGAAGTACACATATCCACAATTGTACTTTATTTAGCTGTTAAATGCAAAATAAGGAAATTTTCAGGTAAATAGAACTGGAAAAATTGATACTGATCTATGTACCCAATATCCAGAAAGACAAATGCGGAATATTTCCTTTCATATGTTGACCCAAACCTCGAACTTCTATATATCTGTTGAACTTGAAATACTTTTAGAAGCCAAAAAATTAGAGTAGGGTTATTGAGGTGACTTAAAAGTTTAGTGTATACAAACCACTTGACAGAGATATCTCTCAAAAGAAAATGGAACAAAGCAAACACAAATTCCATTCAAATTACAGAAAGTTTTATAAGGTTTACAAAAGAAAAGATTTTTTGAAAAAAATATATAAAATATATAAACATATATATTAAATAATAAACATTAAATATAAGACTCAAATTGTTTAATTTGTTATCTTTTATACTTTTTTAGAACGTGGTTTCTTATTATACAGACCACAATTTCCCTTCCCTCTACCTCCTTCAGCTTCCCCCTCTTTTCCCATCACCTCAACATCCACTCCATCTCCATTTCTTCTTCAGTGAACATCAGGATCCAGGATACAGTAGCCAAAGAGGACAAAACAGTCTTTGTGAGCCCATATAAGCCTTGATTAATTTATTTCATGGGCCATGTTCTCTTGGTACCCTCTACCGACCCTGACTACTATAGTCGTTCCTCCTTTTTTTTCCTCAGGGTTCCTCAATCTCTAATAGGACAGACCATGTGGAGATTTCCAATCTAGACTCTCTCTTCACATAGTGTCTGGCTGTGGGTCTCTGCTTCCAAGCGTCTCTGATGACTGGACAAGTTACCAATCTATGTGTATAGCAGACTATCAATAGAAATCAATTTATTGGTTTTTAATTTTTATCTTTTGAAAGTTGTGTTTATTAGGTCTATCCAATCTCCTGGTTCCTAGCCATCCAGCCAGTGTAAGGCATGACCTGCCTCTGTTGGCATGGACTTCATGTTAAACCAAAGATTAGTTGGCCACTCCTACAAGTTCTGTATCACACCTGCCTCTTCCGATCTTGCAGGCAGGACAGACTTTAGGTGTATTGTTTTCTGGCTGGATTGGTATCCAGGCTTTTCATTGCTTAGCCTGAAGAGTACCTTTTCCAACAAAATAGAGTAGAACAGAAGGGTAAAGGCTCCATTCAAGCACCAGCTGGACCTTTCTATTTTCAGTAGTCTGTGTGGATGTCCAAGGAGTGGGTCTTAAGGTCAATTGATGTCTAATGCTCTGAAGCATGTAGAACTAGCATGTAGGGAAAACCTGCTAATTAAGTTTTTGTAGTCTACCATGATCCTCAGAGCTTCCCATAAAAAAGATTCTCTTTACTAGCAAGGATTCGTTTTCTCTGACCTAGTCTGTGGATCCTGAATTCCTATACTCTCTACATGAGTAGCCTTTGACATACCTACAAATTTTCTCTTCTGAAATTCCTCCATGTCTGTTATGTCCTTTATTATTTTTCAATTTTGTCAATTTGAACATTATCTCTCTGTCTTTTGTTTGGATAAGGGTTGGCCTATCTTGTTGATTTTCTCAAAAAAACAACTCATTCTATCATTGATTCTTTTTGTTGTTTTCTTTGCTTTATATTATTAATTTCAACCCACAATTAAGTCCTTTTTTGTAGTTTATTTCTCTTAGGTTAGCCTGGTTCTTTTTGTACTAGAACTTTCAGGTGTGCTATTAAGTTGCTAGTACGAGGCGTCTCCAATTTCTTGATATAGGTGCTTAGTATTATGAATTTTTTCTTACCACTGGTTTCATTGTGTCTCATAAGTTTGGGTATATTGTAAATTAATTTTCAATGATTTCTAGGAAGTCTTTAATTTACTTTTTTATTTATGCCTTAATCTATATATCATTCAGTAGAGAGTTGTTTAGTTTCCATTAGTATGTATGATTTCTGTTGTTTTTGTTAAAATTCAGCTTTAATCCTTCTCAGTGGTCTGATAAGATTCATCAGTCTTCTTATGTTTGATGAGACTTGCTTAGTTACTGAGTATGTGGTCAATTTTGAAGAAAGTTCTATGAGGGGCTAAGAAAAAGATAGTATATTCCTTTATGGTTTGGTGAGATGTTCTCTGAATATCTCTTAGGTTCATTTGATTTATAAATTCAGTTAGCTCTAACATTTCTCTATTTTTTGTCTGGATATCATGCACATTTGAAGTCTCCCACTATCAGTGTGTGAGAGTCAATATGTGATTTAAACTGTAATAATGTTTCTTTTACCAAAGTAGGCATAATGGTGTTTGGATTATATATGTTAAGAACTGAATATCATCTTTATGAATCATTTTTTTTGTTTTGGTTTGGTTTTTTGTTTGTTTTGTTACTTTGTTTTGAATATGTAGTGTCCTTAGCATTTCTTTTGATTAATTTTGATTGAAAGTTTATTTTTTTCCATATTAAAATGGCTATACCAGTTTGCTTCTTAGGTCTTTTTCTTGGAATATATTTTTCTAACTCTTTACTATGAGGCAATGTCTATCCTTGATGTTGAGATCTGTTTCTTGGATGCAGGAGAAGGATACATGCTGTTTTCTTATGCATTCTGTTAGTCTATGTAATTTTATCTTTTGATGTGTTGGTGGCGGTTGGTGGTAGTGTTGGTGATGGTGTTGTATGTGTGTTTTCCTACTTTTGTCTTTGCTGGTTGAGATTATTTCCTTCTTATGTTCAAGCACCAATGCTGAATTTATAGATATATATTATTTAAATTTAACTTTATAATGGACTGTCTATTTTTCTCCATCCATGGTGTTTGGAATTTTTCCTGGATATAGTAATATGGACTGACATTTGTGGCTTTTACAATCTCTATGGAAAAATCAGGTGTAATTCTAATAGATCTGCTTTTATATGTCACTTGGTCATTTTTCTTTGCACCTTTGAATATTTTTCTTTTTTTATGTTTAGTGTCTTGAGTACTATGTAGCAAGAGGACCTTCCTTTCTTGTTCCATCTATTTGGAAGTCTGTATGCTTCTTGAACCTTCATAGGGGTTTCCTTCTTTAAGTTAGAAAGTATTTCTTCTATGACTTTGTTGAAAGTAACTTCTAGGTCTTAGAGCTAGTAAACTTCTCCTTTCACTATTCCTATTACTTTTAGGTTTGGTATCTTCACAGTGTCCAAGATATCCTCGATATTTGTATCAGGAACTCTTTAGATTTAACTTTTTATTTTACTGATGTATACAATTCTTCTATTGTATCTTCTAGGTTTGTTTTGTTATGAGAGTGTTTTGCTCCTTGAGTTCTATATTCTCTTTGGGATTTCTGAGCATATGTTGTCTGTACATTGCCTATATTATTGGCCTACTTGGTTGTATGTGAAGGTGGAATGCTTTGCTGGGGAAGTAGAAACAAGTGGGACATGATATGTTGCAGCACTAGTGGTGACACTGAAAATGGTTTTGTTTTGTTTTGTTTTGTTTTTTTAAGTGGAGAAAGCCAACAGGCAGTATACCTTGTCATCTGGCCGACATTGCCTTGCCTGTGCTTGAACTGGGGGTATCTGCCCAATTTTGAGCTAGGACATAGCAATGAAGTTGGAGGGAATGGAGAAGGAATGTTCATGGTGGAGAGGATAATCTGTAGGATCCTCAGAAAGCATAAATAGGGAAAGCTGACAACTTAAGGCTGCCAACGTCCAGACCCAGGACTTTTGTTCTTCATTTCATGTTATTTTTATTCACAAGGAAAGAAAATGCAATCATGTACTAACTTATTACTAATCAGATGCTTCAGGAATCTAATTATTTGTTTTAAAATATAGATACTCAATTTGGGTCAGTCATTGGTTGGCCATTCCCTTTGTCACTGCTCTATCTTTGTCCCTGCACATCTGGTAATCAGGACACGTTTTGGGCTGAAGGTTTTGTGGGAAGGCTTCTGTCTTTATTCCTCAGCTGAGAGTTTTGCCTGTCTACAGGAGGTGGCCGCTTCTGGATCCATATCCCCTACTGCTATGAGTCTCAGCTAGAATCACCCCCATAGAATCCCAAGAAGCAATCCCGGACACTATTAATGATACTCTTTTATGTTTGCAGACAAGAACTTAGTATAGTCCTCTGAGGGGTTTTATTCAGCAGTCAATGAAAACAGATGCAGAGACCCACAACCAAACATTAGATGGAGCTCAGGGAGTCTTATGGAAGAGTTGGAGGGAGGCAAATTGAGGGATCCAAAGAGGACAGAGATTACATAGGAACATAAGCCAACTGACATGGACCCTTGTGGGCTTCCAGAGACTGAACCACCACTCAAAGAAAGGGCATGGGCTAGATCTAGGCCTCCTGCACATATGTAGTAGATATGCTATAGGCCTTCATAGGGGTCCTCCAACAACTCGCGTGTAGATTATCCTTAAATTTGTTGCCTGCCTGTCTGTGAATCCCATTTCCCTAATTGGGCCACCTTCTCTGGCTACAGTGGGAGAGGATGCACCTAATTCTGCAGTGACTCGACATGATGAAAGGGTTAAAGGCTAGTGGATAGGAGTAATAATAAACAGAGGGGAACTCTCCCTTCTCAAAGGAGAAGGGGAGGGAGGAATGAGGAGAGGTTCAATGTGAGTGGGTACTGGAATTAAATGAGGGACTAATATTGGGATGTAAAATGAATACATCATTTTTTTAAAAAAATTAAAAATATGTATTAATATTCTCAAAAAGTATATATGGTCATGTCACTAGAATAAATCAAAAATGGTGGTTAGCTCCTGAGAAACTTATTAAAGAGAAAAAAATAAATATAATGTCACAAGGCATCAGAAAGTAATATAGGCTTTAAAATAGAATAAAGGAAGGAATTTCTCTTAAAAGATGCAGGCATATAGGTCATGACAATTATCATGGACAGGATGAGATAAAATCAAGGCCTTGAAAATACAAGTGATATAGGTAAGTGACTACTTAGAGATATAAGCACATGTGAGATAAAACAAAAGTCAGAGTTTGAATAAAGGTTAAAGTATTGCAATCCTAATAACCAGTGAGGGTGGCTTATGGGAGAGTTGAACATGGTTGAAGAAGTAGTTAAATGGTAGATCAGCCTAATTCAGTAATTCTCAACCTCCCAAATGTTGTGATCCTTTAATACAGTTCCTCATATTGTGGTGAGCCCCAACCACAAAATTATTTTGTTTATACCTGTTAACTGCTATTTTGCTACTGTTATAGATCATAATGTAAATATCTGATATGCAGGATATTTGATATGTGAACTCCAGAGGGGTCCCAACCTACAGGTAGCTTGAGAACCCCTGGCCCAATTGCTCTGTGCATTTCAATGGAGCACAAACTTTCAAATTCATGACATAGCATTCTTACATACAATCAGCTGATGAGATGACAAAAAGAATCACAGTATGTAACTGACCTGAAAATAACAGTCTGTAGCTGATATTTCAAACAATTAAAACTGGATAGTGCAATGTTTTAACTATGTAGAAATCTTTGTGAGGGGTATGTGTTTGAATATTAATGTCTGTATTATCGTACTTATGTACTGTGCAGTAGTAGCATCACTGTTATGAAGGTCATCAACCAGTGTATGATTGAATTCCACAGAAAGAAATTCATGCTTGCCACTATAACCCTAGTTAAAACCCTCTGGCTGGGGATGTTCCAGTACATCGTATTGAATTTTCTTTGACTTTTGCCCTTTCCCCTCCTCCTATCCCTCCCCTTTCTATTCCTCCATCTCTTTTTCCTCCTTTTCTTCCTCCTCTTTCTCCTCTTCTTCCTTCTCTAACTCCTCGTACTCCTTATATACTGGACATGTTTCCTAATATCACACAGCATTGAAAGTCTTCTCTATACTCATAGGTTCTTCTGATTTCAGGTAGGATGAGAAGCTTCTTTTTGTAGTTCAATGCAATAAATACAAAAACTCTCAATGGTTAAAGTGCTAAAAGCATCTGAATACTTGAGCAATCAAATACAAATATGAATTTCTACAACCATTATCAAATCCCAGGAATATTTTTGAAGAGGAAGCAGAAAGTATCAAAAGTTAGCTGAAAAGGGAGTTCTCTAAAAGTTTGTATTCTGAGCAGAACATGAGCATTGCATGATGAATGCAAGACAGAAGGTTTTATCTGTATAAGATACATAAAATATTGGGCCCATTAAAATTCCTCTATGAATGGAGAAGGAGTTCATGAGGATCATTCCTTCTTGACTACAATTCGAAGTCACCTTTTTACCCATAAAGTAGGCTCCATTCCCTTAAGTCCTTTGGATACTGGTAAATTGACCATGATACGATAAATAACCTCCACATGTGCTAATTCAAGGAACCAAAATTAAATTATATGAGCACAATCAAATAGAATTTTTACTCATTTGGTTTACTGTCACTCTTAAAGGTAAATTTATGTCTGAAATGTATTATTTCAGTTTTTAATAATGTTCTCTTGCCACTTTTCAAAAAACAATCATATGGAAGTAAGAAGGGGATGAGTTAGAAGGTTGTTCATCAGGAGTGAAGGAGGCAATTGAGCATTGTAGAAACACATGTTCACAAAGGAACCCCCATATTCAAACCACACTTGACTAAAAGTGATACAAATAAGTCTTTAATAAAGACAATTTGCCATAAAAGGGATTAAAATAAAAATAACAAAATAAAATATATACCCAAGAATTGTCATTCTTTATAGTATGGATTATATAGTGATTAACCATTGGACAGTAGTCATATCCATTAAGCATAATCTTTTATTACAGATGGATTGGATTAACTCATCTTTCTTTGTTAACTTTGTTAATTTTTACCATTACAATTGTAAAAATATATAAATTATTGTTAATACAACTAGCATATATTCGACTATAGGTATTTTTTCAGCAGCAATAAAACACTAATTATTAAAGTTAATTAGGACAGATATTACATAAAGAAATATGATTAAAAAGTATTCAGAAATACACCTTGTTTTTTTAAAAATACATATAGGCAATGCCACCAGTGGGAAATATACTCTGTAAGAGCTGATTTCTCACAATCAAAGGAAAGGTTCAGTGTACAGTGTCATTTTCTCACACTAGATGCTAACATGAGCACAGGCTCTGTCATCATTTTAAGTTTGTATTAGGACAAATGAAATCAAATCATGCTTGTTCATGATCCACTGTGGGCTGTCTGGAGAGCAATGTACTCAGATGGAATAATATACAACTCATCTTTTTTAAAATATATTTTTATCATAATGTTATTCAGAATACAAAAATCAGTTTCAGAGAGATTGTATTCCTGGAAGTCCTGTTCCCAGAAGAGATTTTAAAGCAATTTCAGCAAATTTAGATTATTCCTTTTAAAGTTTATTCAAAATGAATCCAGAGATGGCATGGTATCATCTCTTCATGAAGAATTTTAATAATTTTTATTGCAAGGTATAATTTAGTTTTTATTATTGCTTAATGAAATAAGTAGATTCTGATTCCATATATTTTCTTTGAGTAAATTTTATTTTAGAAAGAAAAAAAATTCAGAATATTTTACCCCCTTTATTAGTTGTTCCAAAAATAAACTTGGGAATTATACATTGATCAAAGAACCCACTTTTTAGTGACTATTATTAAATTTTAAAACGTAACTTCATACTTCCTGCAATTGTAATTCTGACTTCTCATATTTGTTTTGTTATTTAATTTTAACAAATATTAAAATATTTTTAACATTCATTTCTATATCAACTATGAATAATTAAGATGATCAAACAAATAATTTAGCTTGGCTTTTGCTTATAATTTTGTCAAATTTAGATCATATTAATACTATAGCAATTTTTACTGAGTATTTGCTTTTAACAAAAACATTAAGCAACACCAATATTGCTAATAAGTTTATTTCAAAACTTCATACAAATAATGGCAAATCAAATCTTTATATCCAAATGTAGCTTACAATTTTAATGCACTAATAGTCACACTGTTGGGTCAAAATATAGATTAACAATTTTTGTGTGTTTTGTTTTCCAATGAAGGAGGCACCATACCTATTTATTTGGAAGTTTTTCTGATATTGTAGTGTTGTTTTGAATTGTCTTCTTAGTTATGACAATTTTCAAACATAATAATTCCATATTATTTCTGTATTTTATCATCAATAATTTCAACAATAATGTCAATCAATAATTTTATGCTTTTAAGTAAATGGGCCTAAACTCAATTGATGTTTACTTCTTTATAACCACTTAAGCATTATTATTTGGTTTATCCATTTTGTTTTAATTTCATAATGTCAAAGCATTTTTCACTGTGTGAAAAGTTAATTAAAAATGGAAAACTATGAGCTGGTAAAGATATCCATGATGTTAAATCATAACTTTTAAAATTAGATTTGGTGAAACTTCAATGATTGTGAAAATTACAACATGTGATGTAATAGCTACATTATCTACAATCTAGATTTATTATGTAAATCTATTATATAAAACGTCAAGTTCATATAACCTGTTAAACAACTTGGATAAACCTCTGACAATACCTCTCTGTCATTAATACCTGTGTTAGTCTCAATAATTGCTCTATTATGTACACTTACATCTATGGGCACTGGCAATAATCTATGGATTGGCACTAATCGGTGCTCTCCTTAGTTTGCTGAGAGAGGAAATTTCAGATATAAAATACTTCTACCCAGCATCCTACTGATCTATGTCTCCTGGTTTTATTGCTTCAAGCTAAAGGAGTCCCTGATTTTTCACTTGATTCCCAGTTGAACTAAATGTTCTAGACAAGAAGTTCTCAGTGTCAGAGTCCCGACCAATCTGATATCCTGCATAACAGATAGTTTTATTATGATTTATAACAATAGCAGAATTAAAGTTATAAAGTAGTAACAAAATAATTCTTTGATTGGAAGTCACCACAACAAGCAGAATTGTATTACAGAGTCTCAACATGAGAAAGGTGGAGAATCACTGCAATGTAGCCTATGACTGCTTTACACTTCTCCTCTCACTTATTAAACAGATATATGTCATGCTCAGTAAGCCATTCTGTTTCCATCCCATGAGGGTACAGTGCAAACATAAAGTGAGCTTCTTTTTACTTAGTGAGGGTCCAGGACACTTAAGCCACAGCCAGAATCTCAAAGTCTCAGAGACATGATGCTAGTTCTGAGAGCAACATGTTTGCTTGCCAAGGCTGGAATTCTTTATTTTCTGTTCACTTCTGACATGTTTTCCATTCTCTCTTTTTTTTTCTTCTATGTCTTTCCTGTGACGTTCAGATTTCATTTCATTATAAGTAACATTATTACTTTATTATTATACTTTATCTGCTCCCCACTTTCAGTTTTCTTTTTCACACTCACTCATTCAAGTTTTGCATCATCTGCAATCAATTATTCAGCTCTGGTTTTCTCCCACAACTCCTAAACGTGGTATCTTCAACTATTTTTTGTAACTACTTTGTAAGACTTTGAATTTTTATATTATGGATTATTTATGTAACAATTCAATTAGCCTTACATTTAGATTCTTTAACCTAGACTTATGCAAGGGCACATTTATAGAGAGACACATGAGCATTGTATAATGTGTGGGTATGAGTATATGTACACGTAGATATATGCATCCTTCTACAGAGTTCATATATTTCTGTTATTAAAGTACATTTTTATAGCTTTATTCTCTCTAATATCCTTCATTTTCTATTAGATATTACATATAGATAAGTCATTTACATTCTGTATAAGGAGAGCTAGAAGACACATGTAAAGTTGATATAAAGCACACAATTAAAGTGCTAATTTAATTATGATTTACATAATTATTTAAACAATTGAACTCAACTAACAGACTATTTTAGGAACTCCTAAGTTAGCTCATTAACATTTTCTTGATTATAGAGAGAACACACCCAATTATAAAATAATTCTTGTATATGATAATAGTTTCCTCATTTATTCTTCTTTATTGTAATATTATGCTTATTAATGTAGACAAATTTTAGCTATTTGTATCATTAGATATGCATATAGAATATTATATAACTATTACTCTGTTGATTTGTTAAACGTATACTCAGGTTCATATTAAAATCTCTTAATCTGGTTCATTTATTTTTCTTGCTCTGTAGCACTACTGATCTATGTTGTTGATTCTCAGATTATCAGTCCACCTGAATGTGAAGGAACACAAAACAATTTAAATCAGAAGAAAATATCTTCATTGAGAAATTCTTACAGAACAAATCTTGAAATAAAAAATACCTCATGTGCTATGTAAAGGTGGTTGTTTTTAATGATGGTATATAGTCTTCGTGTTTTCATAAATGCTTGTTTAGTATCTCTTATAGAAAACTAATTGGTGGACAACATTTTATATAGGAAGAGTGTCTCTTATCATACTAATGGAAATAACACAAATTCATGTTTTTGTATTACTCTTGATTGAAATATTTTATTTTTAGTTTGAATATGCAAAAGTGGGCTTGCAATCATCTCAGTTGTAACTTCTGTGACCTAGTAGTTTCAAAGCATTTGGAAAAGAGGATGTGTCAATTGGTAGAGTACAGAAAGCCAAATCACTTAATATTAACATGATTAATTATTAATCACAGTTTGGAAAATGCTAATCTGAAGAGTGTTCAGTTGATTTTTATGAAAGTTTTAAGTTTTCACTTATTTGTTGGCACTGTGGTATCTTTTGCGGAATTACAATCATTCTTTTCTTACTGCCTGCTTTTAACTTAGTTAAATAAAATTTTAAAATTAAAGAAGATATTTTTCTATACTACATAGAATACTGAAGAGAATTGTATGCCACATTGACTTTTACCAAGATGATCATTTTATCAAATCATCAGATATCATTTCTAGTTTTCTGAGCAATCATCAAAGTGATGGTCAAAATGTTTGTACTAGTTTACTATCCCCAAAAAGTATGTAAAAGTTTCTGATTTGTCACATCTATACTATCATTTATTTGTTACTTGTGTTCTTGGTGATGGCTACATAAAAAAAAAAAAAACAGGACAGCAATAATGATTCCATGAGACTTCCAGTTCACTGCAACTGTGAATTTAAACCAAAGATATTGAGTTGAATAAGTAAGATCACATCTTTTTCTCTTTTTTTTAAATTTTTAATTTTTATTGGATATTTTATTTACATTTCAGATGTTATCCCCTTACCCCATTTCTCCCCGCCCCACCCAGGAACTCCCTATCCAATCCCCTCTTCTGCTTCTATGAGGATGTGCCCCCACCTAGCCCCCAACTCCCACCTCCCCAACCTCGAATTCCCTCACACTCTGGCGTCCAGCCTTCATGGGACCAAGTATCTCCTCTCCCACCTATGTCCAACAAGGCTATCCTCCCCTACATATACAGCTGGAGACATGGGTCTCTCCCGAAGTGCTCCCAGGCTGATAGTTTAGACTCTGGGAGCTCTGGTTGGTCGGTGTTGCTCTCCTTATGGGGCCACAAACCTTTTCAGCTTCTTCAGTCTTCTCTCTCACTCCTCCATTGGGAACCCTTTGATCAGTACAGTGGTTAGCTGTGAGTATCCATCTCTGAATATGTCAGACTCTGGCAGACCTCTAAGGAGATAGAGCTCAGCTATATCAGGCTCCTGTCAGCATGCACTTCCTGACTTCCACATCAGCATATACCTTTGATGAGTGCACATGGGATGGATACCCAGGTGAAATGGTCTCCAGACAGCCCCTCCTTCAGTTTCTTTCCCTCACTTTGGCTCCATATTTGCTCCCATGAGTATTTTGTTACTCCTTCTAAGAAGGACTGAAGCACCCACACTTTATCTTCTGTAAGGCTGTCTAGACAAACTGCTTGCTTTTGTTATCTATTTATTTCACCCTGACAGATAGTGCCCAGTAATGGCACTGGTAGATGATTTGAAACTAAATAGATAATGTTTTGATCCACTTATACAATATTTTTATTGTGTCTTTCCCCATATACATTTATATCAAAAGTGGGCAAGAGTTCCTTTTTCCTCTACCTATTCTTTTTTTTTTTAATTGGATGTTTTATTTACATTTCATATGTTATCCCCTTACCTTTTTCCCCCCACACCCAGGCACTCCATATCCCCTCACCGCTCCTCCTGCTTCTCTGTGGACGTACCCCTACCTACCCCCCCCACTCCCACCTCCCCACCCTCAAATTCCCACCCACTGGAGCTTCCAGCCTTCATGGGACCAAGGATCTCTTCTCCCACCTATGCCTGACAGGGCCCTCCACCCTTACATATACTGCTGAAGCCATGGATCCCTCCTTATTTGCTCCCAGGCTGGTGGCTTAGACCCTGGGATCTCTGGTTGGTTGGTATTGTTGCTCTCCTCATGGGGTTGCAAACCCTTTCAGCTCCAACAATCTTCACTCTAATTCCTCCATTGGGAACCCCATGATCAGTTCAATGGCTAGCTGTGAGCATCTACCTCTAAATATGTCAGACTCTTGCAGACCTCTGAGGAGACATCCATATCAGGCTCTTATCAGCATGCACTTCCTGACTTCCACATCAGCATCTACCTTTGGTGACTGCACATGGGATGGATACCCAGGTGGAATGGTCTCCAGACGGCCCCTCCTTCAGTTTCTGTCCCTTACTTTGCTTCCATATTTGCTTCCTTGAATATTTTATTGCTCCTTCTAAGAAGGATGGAAGCACCCCCACTTGGTCTTTCTTCTTCATGAGCTTCATGTGACCTGTGAGTTGAATCTTGGGCATTTCAAGGTTCTGGGCTAATATCCAATAATCAATGAGTGAATACCATCTGTGTTCTTTTGTTATTGGCTTACCTCACTCAGGGTGATATTTTCTAGTTCCATCCATTTACCTAGGAATTTCTCGAATTCATTGTTTTTAATAGCTGAGTAATACTCCATTGTGTAAATGTACAACATTTTTTGTATCCATTCCTCAGTTGAAGGACATCTGGGTTCTTTCCAGCTTCTGGCTATTATAAATAAGGCTGCTATGAACATAGTTGAGCATATGTCCTTGTTATATGTTAGAGCATCTTCTGGGTATATGCCCAGGAGTGGTATAAATGTATCCTCAGGTAATGCTATGTCCAATTTTCCGAGGAACCGCCATACTGATTTCCAAAGTGGTTGCACCATCTTTCAGTCCCACCAACAATGGAAGAGTGTTCCTCTTTCTCCACACCCTTGCCAGCATCTACTATCACCTGAGTTTTTAATCTTAGCTATTCTGACTGGTGTGAGATGGAATCTCAGGGTTGTTTTGATTTGCATTTCCCTGATGACTAAAGATACTGAACATTTCTTTAGGTGCTTCTCGGCCATTCGAGTTTCCTCAGTTGAAAATTCTTTGTTAAGCTCTATATCCCATTTTTAATAGGGTTATTTGATTGTCTGGAGTCTAATTTCTTGAGTTCTTTGTATATATTGGATATTAGCCTTCTATCAAATATAGAATTCTTGCCAGTAGTTGTTAGTCTTTTATATAATAGGTATGTTCCTATTTTCATCAACTAAGATGAGTTTTTATAGTTTCATTCATTATTAGTATCCTCTTCAGAAAAATATATTCATGTCTACTACCCCATCACCACTCTATTTTTGTAAGTACCATACTGAGCAATAACCATACCTAACAAATTATATTTAAAAATATGTTTATGTCACCCATTTTATTCTTTGTTAAATAATTTGTATAATCTCAGCCTTTTTTTGTGTGTGTTCTATAAGAATGTTAGAATATTCTATTCCTATGAATTTTACCACTGGGACTTCAAGTGAAAAAGCCTCTAGTCAGTTCATTGCTCGACAATTTATAGACAATTTGATAAGATTAATATTTTAAACCAATATAACTAATTTTTCATTTATTTGTATCTTCTATTTCCTTCATGTTATAAAATGTATGTATGTGTAAATATCTTCTACATATTTGGTCAAATTTATTCTTACAATTTTTAGTTATTACTATCAATGGGTTGGTTTCTATTACATTTCTGGAAAGGAATACTGGTTTGTTTTTAGTGAATAAATATATTGCATATGTTGAATGTTGTAATTGCTTTTTTTAACATTTGTGACCTTTTAATAAACTTTAAAAATTACAAAGTCGTTGATGTTGCCTCTATATAAAATATAATACTAGTTTCCTGATATGATAATGGTGCCTGGTATAGGCATCTTGTGGACAGGTCTTGAATCCAATGAGATAGTAGTTAGTTACTCCTGTTCACACCATATTACAAATGATCCAAAGGACATGTCTTGCCAGTCCAGTTGCTATTTTAGTACACAGAGTTGCTAGCTGGGTAAGACTAATACCTAATTTTCTCCTCTTATCCTGTGCATAATACCTGTGACTAGATAGGTCATAAGAGCTAAAGGAAAACATAACAGTCTTATTCTGTTAAAGTACATAGTATTAAAAATACTTCTAATGACTTATCTCTATGGGCATAGGTTAATGTACCATTCTGCCTTTTATTTGCAAAGCTTCTAATTGTAATACATGATGACTAACATAGAGACACATGCTAATCAATGTTCAGATAATATGAGACCAGAGAATACCATACTCATCTCATCCCGAGACAGCACTTATTATTGCTATCTTTACAAATGGTAATTATAATTGATATGAGATACAATTCAATGACATTTTACTCTATTATTACCTGGTGGATAAAATATTGGACATTTTTATATGATAATTGGCTTTTTGTACTTCATCTTTTGACAAAGTACTGTGCATCTTTTATTGGATATTTCATTTACATTTCAGATGTTATCCCCTTACCTCATTTCCAATCCCTACCTGCCCAGGCACCCCCTATCGCATCCCCCTCCTCCTGCTTCTATAAAAATGTGCCCTCACCCACACCTCAACTCCCACCGCCACACCCTCGAATTCCCCCACACTCAGTGTCCAGCCTTCATGGAACCAAGGATCTCCTCTCCCACCTATGCCCAACAAGGCCATCCTCCCCTACATATACAGCTGGAGCCATGGGTCCCTCCCGAAGTGCTCCCAGGCTGGTGGTTTAGACCACAGGAACTCTGATTTATTGATATTGTTGCTCTCCTCATGGGGCCGCAAATTCTTCAAGTTCCTTTAGTCTTTTCTCTAATTCCTCCATTGGGAACCCCTTGATCAGTTCAATGGTTAGTTATGAGCATCTGCCTCTGAATATGTCAAACTCTGGCATACCTCTAAGGAGACAGCCGTATCAGACTCCTGTCAGCATGCACTTCCTAACATCCACATTAGCATCTACCTTTGGTGACTGCACATGGGATGGATACCCAGGTGGAATGGTCTCCAAGATGGCCCCTCCCTCAGTTTCTGTCCCACATTTTGTCTCCATATTTGTTCCCATGAGTATTTTGTTACTCCTTCCAAGAAGGACTGAAGCATCCACACTTGGTCTTCTTTGTTCTTGAGCTTCATGTGGTCTGTGAGTTGACTCTTGGGTATTGCAAGCTTCTGGGCTAATATCCAATTATCAGTGAGTGAATACCATGTGTATTCTTTTGTGATTGGGTTACCTCACTCAGGATGGTATTTTCTAGTTCCATCCATTTACCTAAGAATTTTTCAAATTCATTGTTTTTAATAGCTGAGTAAATGTACCACATTTTTTATATCGATTCTTCTGTTGAAGGACATATGTGTTCTTTCCAGTTTCTGGCTATTATAAATAAGACTGCTATGAACATAGTGGAGCATATGTCCTTGTTATATTTTGAAGTATCGTCTGGAATGGTTCAATATTTGGAAATCCATCAATATAACCCACTATATAAACAAACTCAAAGAAAGAAAACCACATGATCATCTCACTAGATGCTGAGAAAGCATTTGACAAAATTTAAAATCCCTTCATGGTAAATTTCTTGGAAAGATCAGGAATTCAAGGTACATACCTAAACATAGTAAAAAAAATACAGCAAACCAGTAGTGAACATCAAACTAAATGGAGAGAAACTTGAAGCAATTCCACTAAAATTGGGGACTAGACAAAGCTGCCTACTCTCTCCCTACCTATTCAATATAGTACTAGAACTCCTAGATAGAGCAATTAGACAGCAAAAAGAAGTCAAAGGGATACAAATAGGAAAGGAAGAAGTCAAAATATCACTGTCTGCAGATGATATGACAGTGTACTTAAGTGATCCCAAAACATCCACAGAAAACTACTAAACCTGATAAACAACTTCAGCAAAGTGGTTGGTTATAAAATCAACTCAAATTAATCAGTAGCCTCCTCTACGTGAAAGATAAACAGGCTGAGAAAGAAAATATGAAAATGACATCCTTCACAATAGTGACAAATAATATAAAATACCTTGGTGTGAATCTAACCAAGTAAGTGAAAGATCTGTATGACAAGAACTTCAAGTCTCTGAAGAAAGAAATTGAAGAAGATCTCAGAAGATGGAAAGATCTCCCATGCTCAAGGATTGGCAGGATTAATATAATAAGAATGGCCATCTTGCCAAAAGCAATCTACAGATTCAATGCAATCCCCATTAAAATCCCAACTCAATTCTTCACAGAGTTAGAAAAGGAAATTCTCAAATTCATTTGGAATAACAATAAACCCAGGATAGCAAAAACTACTCTCAACAATCAAAGAACTTCTGGAGAAATCACCATCCCTGACCTCAAACTATACTACAGAGCAATAGTGATAAAAACTACATGGTATTGGTACAGAGACAGGCAGAAAGATCAATAGAATAGAATCGAAGACCCAGAAATGAACCCACACACCTATGGTCACTTTATCTTTGACAAAGGAGCTAAAACTCTCCAGTGGAAAAAGGACAGTATTTTCAGCAAATGGTTCTGGTTCAACTGGAGGACAACATGTAGGAGAATGCAAATAAATCCATTCTTATCTTCTCATACTGCACATTTAATTAGTAATTTTTCTGATTGGATTCTGGGAATTATGAGTATTTTTTAAAGTTCCTTATATGTCCTCTGTCTTGCTTACATAGAAAATACTCTCTTATCCTATAGGTATTGAGTATGTCCCACTCATACGAGGAAATGGTTTAATTGTATATAATCTCTTTTTAAATTTTTGGTACTATTTTCCGGGCTGTTAGAACCCTTCTCAGAGAATGTTTGTTAATGACTACATGCTAAGATTTTTCACTTCTGTTTTCTCTAATAGTTTTATTTCTTTTATTCAGGTGTTTTACTATGAATTGATTTTGTGAAGAGTGAAGAATAGAGATCCACTCATAGCAATTTGAATTTCCAGTTTAAATACTATATGTTGTACCTTTAGAAGTATGGTTAGTAGTTTGTTGTAGTTTTTTCTTTTAGCTTAGAATTGATATTATTTGAATTGTTTACATGAGTCAAATTTCTCACGAAGTTAGTATTAAGCCATTTTCTTTATAATGTATCAGGATTGTAGAACTGACTAATCTCTGTCTCTTTCATGGGGTCATGGATAGTTGCTTACTAATGCAGGGCCCAGGAAAGCTATATTCTACTTACAAAGAATGTGTTGTGCCAGGAAGTGTTTGTGACCCCCAAAAGACAAGCAAGGAGCAGACTTCAGTGCAATCATACTAGGGTCTCTTTATTTAAACTTGACCTTGGGCCACACCCCCATCTCTGACACAATAAAACAGAAGGGGGCAGCCCCATTCTAGTTTTAAGCATGTATTTATAGAGGCAAAGAGGGTGTTGTCTAGCCTGGTACACATCTGATTGGGGCCATTTCATCTTTAACATAATTTACTGGTTTGGGAAGCCCAAACATTAAACTTAACTTCTGTTTTCCTCCTGATTGCTGCTTGTTAGGAGGGGAAGTGTCCTGGGGCAGACTTGTAACCAGGAGGTGAAGATTTGTTTAGGAATAATCTCGAAACTGGGGCTAGATGCAGGTCTTATTTTGAGATAATCTGGAAACTGGTTCTAGGTACTTGTGTTAGTTTGAGTTTAACGTTAGATCAGGTTCTCTAAGATGGAGTCTAGACTTAAAAGATTTGGTCTCTCATTTCCCACTTTCTCATGTAATGGGAAGGCTCAATCATGGGGCTTCCTGGGGCTTGTAGGTTTCCTTGTAAAGATTTTAGAGGGATTGACTCCTCATGACCATAAGTTGACCAGTCCCAACTCTCTCTCGTGTTTATTAAGGCCTTCTTTAACTTTGGCCATTGATTCTCTGACTGTCCCTGAACAGTCAAAATAGAAACACTATTTTTCTTTCTGGGCTGTACATAGTCTTTTTTATGGTATTTAGGCCCCTTCTGTTTTGTACTAGCTTTCTCATGGAACCTAGAGACTCTTGGAGGTGGAAAATATCTTGTTCTATGCTTTTTATATCCTGTTCTATACTTTTCTGTATCTCAGACTATCATATTTGTTTGTCAGTCACTGTCAGCTATAGCTAATCTCATAAAAAAGACAGTTAGTAGTAGGGCTATGTCTTTAATATAGGGTGGTTTTATCTTATAGCATAACCAGTATGACTCAGGTTGGATGCATTGGTGACCTGAAAGGACTGGCATATTCTAGAGGGGATCAGAGTTCTTAACATATAGTCAGAGGTCATCACTGAGTACATTTTCTAGATGATCTCAAAGGTGTCCAGTTAGCTCATAAATATGTTTGGCCTAAACTTTTTGTTCACTATGAAACAGGCCTTCCTTCAGCCAGGGGTCATTAGAACCCCATTAAAAAAGGTCTGTTCCATTACCCTGAAGGCTGATGGGATTGCAGAGTGAAATTGCAGACCTGTCTATAATTGAAGATGACTCAGACAAGCGGGAATAAACTCAGCCTCAGGACTACCTCCTGACTCCCACTGATACAGCCCATACCCAAGCATCAGGAGCACCACGAGGTCTGTGTGATAACTGATTCTGACTATTGTTGAAAGAATAGCACCACTACATGCATAGATTATTTCTATCAGTTCTGTTTCTTTAGAGAATCCTGACTAGTACAATGACTCATGATTATAATGTTTTGTTACTCTTTGTATTCAGATTGATTTAAGCTATAAAATTTGGATATTATTTACAATAAATTTTGTTTACAAATCTGAATATTCAATGAAGAAAAAATGAAACTGGAAACAGTGAAGCAGTAGAAAATACAACAGAAAATAATAGAATGCTATGATAAGAAAGTGGAATTTGTTCAGATAAATTTGTTGATGTGACATTTGCTATCAAGGAGTTGGGTATCTAAGATACTATTATTGACTGATAAACTTATTTTTAATTTCTTTACATTTTATTTAGGCTAGAGTAACACTGAAATTAGGCTTTCACATAACAGCATGATACTATAGTGACTGAAATAACTCATATTAAAACAGTCTTGTTCTTTGTAGACACTGGCCATTGGAAGACAGATTTCTATTCTGCTGGGTTTTGGGTTCTTCTTAATATGTCATTGTGCAATTGTATTTCAGAAAATGAAGAAATGACTTTTGGTAAAGGAAGCCATGCTCAGAATTTTGATGACATAATTTCAATAGTAGCAGAGTTTTAAAAAGGGTCTTCATTTTGTATGTGGGGGGAGGGAAACATTTAATACTCAAAGCTAAGCAATATAGTTCACTTTCTTCTCCAAGAAGAAATGTATAAATATTTAGATTCTGAATGTCTTAGTGATAGTAATATGAATATTTTCTCCATATTCCATAATAAAGTGTCAAAACAAAAGTTATTTTATAGGATAAGAAGAATCTTAAAACCATTTAATGCAATGAAATTAAATTCCTGTGTATAATTACCTTTAACCATGATACTTTAAGTCCATTACTACTAGATTGAAAACCAAACCATCTTATCTGATGTAAACATTATATAAGTAGATTGGCTTTTAGATGTTATACAGTTTACCTTACTCTAAATTATATTTCCCAGTCTTTGCTAACATAGCTCATAAAATAAAATAGAATAACATGACAGTTAAATTTGAGAAACCTTTTATTATATTTGAAACTCATGTAATGTTTCAAATAATGACAATAGATGATTAGAGAACAAATGGTCCTTTCTTATTGAGATAATTTATTTCATATTATTTTTAATGTCTGCAAATCTTGTATTATTTTGACAGGTTTCTAGAAATAGCTTCAGAAGTTCTTGTTTGTATTCTGGTTTTTATAAAGAAAAGCAGACATATGTGAAAATAAACAGCTTACAGTTATAACATAAAAAATAAGAAGATAGGGAAAAATAGTATAACTTTGGCATTTAAACATTTATACTGGCAGACAAAGTTTTCAGTTAAGAATCTCACAAATCTATCCAGCAGGCTTATATTCAGTCATCTTTTAATGATTTCTTTACTGCCATACAAATTAAGTAACAATATTTTGCTGTATCATTAGAGATAAATATAATGACAATGAAATGGTATGATCTGATATTGAGATATCATTAGATAGGGTCAGACATATGTAATCTGAGATGTTGGTCAAAAACATACAGGCACAGAATGATGATTTTAAAGATTTTTAAATGTGCAACACTTAAGGGCAAGAAAAAAGTCAGGGCACACAAGCCTAAATCTTTAAATGTGTGTGTGTGTGTGTGTGTGTGTGTGTGTGTAAGAGAGAGACAGAGAGAGAAAGAGAGAGAGAGAGAGAGAGAGAGAGAATTTGAAACTATACTGTTCCTTAATAATCAACCAAAATTTATACTGTAGGACATAAGGTGAATGATTTACTTTGGTACCCTATCTTACTGAATAAACCACATTTACATGAGAAAAGAAACAAACCACAATTTATTTTACCTGGTTGCATTTTTTTTTATATTGAATTGCTATTGAGAGCTATGAGATTATTGGATTCACACGTATTATATCTTGTAGTCTTGCAAATGCGTGAACCTGTCGTTTAGTCTTCAGTCAATGCTAAAGAAAGAATACTCTGAGAAGAACAGATTTGGCCATCTTTACTGAGGTAACTGGCAAAACCTGCACAAACTCCATTACAAATGGCAAAACTTTGCTCCAAAACCAGTGAAGGAAAGTGAGCTGCTCATTTCTCAGTGAATTCATTGGAATTCATGAGAAACCAATGTTATTCAAATTTTCATGTGCTTGTTACTTTATTTTAATTTCTTGAGTTATATATTCATCATTGAATAATACTTGCCGATTTCTTCACATTCAAATCCAGGTAGGTAATAATTTTGGGAAAAATCAGAAGTCATCACTTTCTTGCTGCTGGTGACATTAAAAAGAAGCAATCTAGAGGATTAAAAGGCCTCCCAGTACCAACAGAATACAGATATGGTATATTCTATTTCCATTATGGCACCTAAGGAACTCAAAACATCTTTCCTTCTGGTCTCGTACAATTGTATAGGACCACAACTGGTAGAAAATAGGTGCTTGGGGATGACATAGGAAAAGATCACAGAGGATGGGTAAACTGTCAGTAATAACCATTTTTCTAAACTTCAGTAATGAATTGTAAAGGCCAGAGTTACCTATGGCTGTATGCATTTGATTCTAATTTCTTTTTTCACAAATATTTGGCATGTTTCACATTTAAATTTATTTAATCATACAAGTCATCAATTTGAATTATTCCCAGAAGATTATCTGCCATATCCAGCAAAATTCTAAGTATGATTCTGACGTAGGGAGATGAGGGAATGATGAAAGGACAAACATTCAAATATAGAGAAAAGCGGGACATGGTTAATGTGGGATCTCCAATGCAAATCCTCATACCCCTAGAAGCTCCCCTTTACATCATCCAGTTGAACAGAAAAAGTGGGATTGGTATACACACATGGACTAGTTAGGCAGCGCTATTGTACACAGATAAACAAGGTGGCAGGGTTTGTCATCTAAAGCTGGATCAATGACACAGCTTTAGCTAACTTTGTAGTAGCAGTCTCTAGGGCAGTGGTCTTGGGAGAGGTAAAGCTATGACAGACCTTTTCTGACTGCTGATCTAGGTATGGCCCTGGAGGGGACAAAGTAATATGGTTCCTGCCCCTGGGACAAGGTCCTGAGGTGAGCCTTCACAAGTGCCAATGGCTGCATCAGGTTTATTTGTATAGTAATGTGCATATTATACCATGATAACTAGAAACAGCATAGAGTCCAGGAGTTGAGGATGTGGTTATGTCTCAGCAAAATGGTAAACACTGGTACCTTCAGGACAGCCCTTAAGGCTATGGGAAAAGAGCTCTAAATATATGAATTCAAAGTATATATAATTTCTCAACTATGCAAAATATAAAGCTACAATATGAATTATGAGAAGCTTCACGAATTAAAGGAACAAGAAAGGCAGCTGCATTAATAAGCCACCTTGTCAGAAAGATAGAAAGGCAGGCAGACACAAAGGCAGGCAGATTCCTGAGTTCAAGGTCAGTATAGAACAGAGCAAGGTTAGGCCCAGGTATAGAAGAAATGGTAACTTCAGGGTGCTGTCCCACCCAAGTAGCTTATTGTTTGTGCTTAACAAAGTCAGACAGATCTATCACTTCTTTTGCAATGTTAAGTAAAAAAAAAATGTATGCTTGCTGTGTATTAAGAATCAAAGGAGTTCAGGGATGTTGATTCATAAGATAATCAAAAGGAAACATGGCATAAAGGACTACATTGATATGAAAATAGAATAGTCCTATGTTCTGCTGGTGATGAGCGACCCAGAGAACTATTTAAAAGAGAGAACTGCTTGGAGAACTGATGCACACACCCTTACATGCACACACACACACACACACACAAGCAAATAGGACTTGAACAGAGAGATCTCTTAGAATAGCAAGCAGGGCACAGGTTGTCAGCTTGGATCCATGACTTGACTTTCCTTTTCACTGCTCCCAGACAACTCTTTTCTCAGAACCCCTCTCCATCTCAAGGATGGTTCTTGGCATCTGCCCACATGTCAACATCAACACAGAGACAATATTTTGCTATTTCTTTCTGAGCCTTACCATGTGTCTGATGCTAGGGTCATCGACAAGGCCTTGGCCATGTTAACAACCCACATTAACTGAGGACTTCACCCTTTCAGACATTTGTTTAAGACATTCCCAAACTAACCCTGCAATATTGCTTAGACTTTCATGAAATAAGTTGATTCTTAAGCATTTTAGACAATAATAGTGTAATTACTCTTCAATATTTGTAATGCATGCATGAATACATATCCACACAAATAATCAAATGGAGAATAATATACAGGAAGAAATCACCTGCATTTTGATGAAAAGGAGCAGAAAAGATGTAAGAAGATGAGGAGACAGAGTTTTTAAGACTGGTAGGAAAGAAGTGTAATAACAATTCACAATTTAAAGCTTCAATAGATTTATAGGTTTATAATTTTGGATGTGAAACCAGAACAGGGGTTCTCAACCTTTCCAATGGTGCCACCTTCACGTTGTGGTGATTGTCACCCATAAAATTATTTTTGTTTCTACTTCATAGCTGTAATTGTGCTACTATTGTGAACTGCAATATAAATACTTGTATATTCCAATGATCTGATGTGATTCCTGTGAATCAGTCACTCTAATCTCAAGGTGGTAGCAACTCATAGGTTGAGAATCCCTGAATTAGTCTTAGGTAAGCATGTGGCATTACAATACTCAGAATTCCTTTTTCTCTTAGAAGCTCAGCTCTGCTCTTGTGACCTGAAGCTGACTCGTGAGGTATCTCAGTCATCATTTCTGAGAGTTCACCCTTCTCCCCTATAGTAAATAGATTGTAAACATTTGTCACCTCTGCTAAATATCTCTCTTGACCACAATAAAGCAAAGATTTGGATTAAACAACTGATCACTGCAACCAATAAAAGAGGTATATAATTTATGTCACAATGTATAAGACATAAATACATATTTGAAAATATCCCAAGGGAATACATTCAATATTAACATTTATGGTGTTTTATAGCTTACATGTACTTTCAAAAGATATGGGTATTTTGAATTTATTGTGATTTTTGGTGTAGGTAGGGTTATAAGGATATGCACTAACTGATTTGGAGACATTTAATCTGAATTTTTAAAAAGAGAATATAAATCAATGGTATATTCTGTATATTCTAAGCAATCTTAAATCAAACAAGTTACAATCTATAGATAAATTTCATTTATTGTTAGCCCTATTATAGTCATAGGTGTAATAGAAACTATTTTTGTGTCAAATAATTACCTTAATTATACATTTATATTTATATAAATTATTTTAAACCTATATTACACATACATGCTATGTTGGATTATTTTTGCCTTCCTGAGATCAATGCAAAATCAAAATTATTTACATTAGATATTACCTCTCTTCAAACTGTGCATTATTGTACCATTATCAAACAGAGATTTAAGAAATTGGAATGTGCTTGCAGAAGCCTACATCAATATTTTTTATGTAATTTTAGTACCAAAACTTTTACTTTACTAAACAGCTATAATTTGTTGAAATTTTTAAGATTACATTTTAGTCAATGGTTTTAGAAACAAATGCTCATCCATCTTGAAAAGCTCAGTGCCTTATTGTATAATATTTTGCTGTCCTAGTTATTATAGATATTTATTAATGTAATCTAATGTATACTATAGTAACCCAAAGAAAACCTGCTAATATTTTATTAAAACTGAGAGGAAAATAGAAGAAACTGTCAAAATCAGAAAGGCATTTGCTATCATAAGTGATTTTTATGATAATTATAATAAAAATATGGAACTTAAAATGTTATATAAATTGTATTAAGTGACAAAGTCACAGAGGTTATGAGAGATTGTAACACAGGTGCTCATTAGCAGGTCTACATTAATGTAACTCTTTTTGAAGATTTACTTTCTCATTTTTTTAAGAAAGGAAACTTTATGCATATGTTAATGGCTTAATTATGACTAACCAATCCCATTTTTGTTTAAAGGATAATTCCTTTGCTCCATTCAATAAATATTTCATATATGAAAAAGAATTTGAGTTGATGGGCAAGAATTGTAATCACCATGAACAGATTTATGGGTTGAGGGAATAATGTGATTATACAAAAAAATGAAATGATGCTATGGGCCCCTGATGAACAACAAAGTGTGTTTGTATTAAGAATGTCATGGATGTCAAAGAAGGAAGATTTTATAGCAAGCCTATTGTCTTATAAACCCATCAATGTCAGAGTACTGAATTTGTACATCACTGTGATTTACAAAGGAAGATTTTTCCATTTTCAATTAACAAGTAAGTGTTTGGATAGAGAATCAGAATTTTTGTCAGTTATACCCCAGATTGATAAGCCTGCCCAGTTTTATTCTTTAACACTATGATATTAAGTAGGTTTGTATTGTTCTACAAATCATTGTACCAATAACATTACCAAAATTTACTCCTATCTGCTAAGTTATTTTATTGATGATCATTGGAATAATTTGAGTTCAATATATTGATAACACTGATGACATCAAATAAATTATCAAAAAATTAATAGACAGGGCTTGAGCTCAAATTTTGAAGCTTGTGAGATTAAATCACTTTGTATAAGAGAAATTATATAAGCATAAGGCAAGAGAAATGAACAATCTAGAACGGATATTAATAGAACATTAATTTCTGTAACCATGCATTACACTTACACCTTTCTCTTCTTCGGCAGAATATTTTTCTTCCTCTTCTTTTTCTTCTTGTTCTTCTTCTTGTTCTACTACTACTACTACTACTTGTTTCTGTTGTTGTTCTTATTCTTCCTCATTTTCTCCCTCTTCTTCATCAACAATGCTAAACACAGGAACTGGCTTAGCACATGAATCTGGGATCAGAAAACATACTCTGTTTTAGATCCATATTAACTTCTATTACAGCAACTTCAAAGACACTAGAATGTACTCTGTGCAATTTGACATGAAGCAATGAACTGTCTCTGTGAACTACTTTGGATTTAGTCAAGTGCTGCTAGCACACAAGTTTCCTGAATTAGTTGTGAAACTGAAATATTTATGAAGAATTTACAAGTGAATGCAGGGGCATGTGATGTTCTCCTTAGTCCTTACTCTTAATACTACTGTAGCCTCCATACAGAACCTCCTCCTCCTACTCTACCTCCATTCTCTGAAGACTCAAGTACTAGGTGCAGACCAAATTAAGCTTTCCCCATCTATTCTCTCAGTCTTTCCCTTCTAGGCCATTTCCATTGTTTTGTGTCAGCTGTAGATACACAGAAATATTTTTCTACCATGGATTATCAGTGGCAGCACTGGACTGAAAAGCTGGTATATGATTTTTGACTAGCCTTTATGTTTCTTATTCCAATATTTCCAAACATAGCTTTAATCCCTAGAAAGACTGCTCTAGTCTCTATCATTAATTCCTCTTATCTATCTCTATTCTTTTCTCCTGCCCACCAACCCAAAGAAGTGTTTTCTGCTTGGAATTCCAGTAGTCAGCATACTTACCTAGGAGTGGGCAGCATCACACAGAGGAACATTTTTTTTCTACCAAATAGTGCAAGTCTAGAGATGAAACATCTCAAACATAATGATTCTAGCTGCCTAGATCTAAGTAAAATAAAACAAAAACGAACAAAAATTCCAAAGACATCCAAGAAAATATGTTTCCCTTAGAAACAAATAACCTTATTTAAGTACATCCTGAGAAAGATAATTGAGCTAAAGACCAGGTCTTGAGGGATGGAGAGATGGCTTAGTGGTTAAGAGCACTAGCTGCTCTTCCAGAGGTCTTGAATTCAATTCCCAGCAACTACATGGTAGCTAACAACCATCTGTAATGAAATCTAATGCATATTTCTAGTATGTCTGAAGATAGCTACAGTGTACTCATATAAATAAAAATAAATCTTTAAAAAAAAGACAAGGACTTAAATTCAACAAATGCAAATATTTTAAGGACCTTGCAGTGTATGTGAAACAGCTAGAATTGATGGTATTTGAGGGAGGTACAGAAAACTACTGTAATGGAAATATCCTAAAATATATGTAGATAATCCTAATGATGTATCCAAATAATGTGGGAGAGAGATCCTCAACTGCTCATCTCTTGTCACTAAATAAAGCTTTTAATAACAAGATTAAGTTTTATCCATATGAGTTGTTTGCCAAAGAGGTCTCATGAAAATTCACAAACAATACAAGCTTTGGCAAGACAATACATTGCTTTCTACAAACTGACAGCTAGACCCCATTGCTGAAGTCAATAACTTTCCAATGCAAAGAACATGAAGATAAAGTGCTGGTGTCTACATAGAGTCTTAAATCTGTGTTCTAGTGTCTCTGGAATGGAAGAGTACTATGTAGGCAACTAAAAAACAAATACAAACACCACTCCAGCCACAAAACTTTTGATCTACAACCTGTCTTCTCTGCAAAATATGCTACAGCAATGGTGACAAGAAGCTTGTGGGAGTAATCAACTAATGTTTAATTTGATTTATGGCCCACTCCATGTGATGGTATTGAGACCTAACACTTTTTGGGTGATCAAAAAATCAGAGATAGTCAACCCAGAGACCTATGGTAAACTGACTACTACTGTTATAAAGCTAAAAATCAACAGTAAATGACCCCTAATGATATCCTGCTGTGCTCATAGATTGGTGACTTATTCTGCCATCATCAGAGAGGTTTTTCTCCTGCAGCAGATGGGAACAAATATAGAGACTCACTGCCAGATATTATGCAGGGAGAGAGAGAAAAGACAGAGAGAGATGATAGATGATGATGATGATAGATAGATAGATAGATAGATAGATAGATAGATAGATAGATAGATAGATA
>NW_021620713.1:4002810-4025341 GCF_004785775.1 Grammomys surdaster | reverse complement strand
ATAGATAGATAGATAGATAGATAGATAGATAGATAGATAGATAGATACACAGATTGGAATACACATTGAGGTGTTCCCATCAAATCCCTCCCCTAAGAGTTCAGGGAATATTTTACTTGAAAAAGTAAACAAAAGGAGTGTGAAAGACAGAGGACATAAAGAACATAAGGACAACAAAACCCTGTAAATCAACTGAGGAAAGATCATATGAACTCATAGAGACTGAAGCAGCCAATACAGAGCCTCAGCAAAAGGGGTAGGCACCAAGTCTTCTGAGTATATATTACAGCTTTAAGCATGGTAGTTTTACAGGACTCATAAATGTGCAAATCAATGGGTTGATAATTCTTACATGTTTGTCATTGGACTGTTTTGCTTAAGTTGATCTGCCTTGTCCAACTTTAATGTGATGTTATTTGTTTTATGTTATTACATTATGTTGTTCTTTAAAAAAAGAAATCATGTTCTACTTTTCAACGTT
The DNA here is from genome assembly GCF_004785775.1 of Grammomys surdaster. Lineage (NCBI taxonomy): Eukaryota > Metazoa > Chordata > Mammalia > Rodentia > Muridae > Grammomys > Grammomys surdaster. Next base: position 4,024,860 of record NW_021620713.1, on the reverse strand, counting down.
TTCTCAAAAGATAAAACACAAATGGCTGAGAACTATGTCAAGAAATGTTCAATATCCTTAGTCATCAGGAAAATGCAAATAAAAATAACACTGAGAGTCTACCATACACCCGTCAGAAGGACTAGGATCAAACACTCAAGTGACAGCATGTGTTGGTGAGAAGGCAGAGAAAGAGGAACACTCCTGCATTTTTCGTGAGATTGCAAACTGGTACATCCGCTTAGAAAACCCATCTGGAGGCTCCTCAGAAAATTGAAAATAGTTCTACCTGAATACCACTCTATACTGCTTCTGATCATATACCCAAAAGATGCTAGATGCTTCACCATACTACGAGTACAGGTGAATCACTATGCTCATATCAGCCTTATTTGTAATTGCCAGAAATGGCAAGCAACACAGATGCCCCTTAACTGAAGAATGGATACTAAAATGTGATTCATTTATACAATAGAATACTAATCAGCTATTTAAAATGAGGGCATTATGAATATTGCAGGGAAATAAATGGAACTAGAAAATATCATCCTGAGTGTGGTAACCTAGAACAAAAAGGACACACATGGTATATTCTTACTGATAAGTGAATATTAGACAAAAAGTACAATATACTCATGATACAATCCACAGACCATAAGAAGTTTAACAAAAAGGAAGGCCCAAGTGAGGATGCTTCAATCCAACTTAAAATGGAGAACAAAATAGTCATGGGAGGTCGTCAGAGGGAGAGATCTTATTGGGAGGGGCAGAGAAGGGGAAAAGTGTGGCAGGATCATATAGGTGCAGGTGGGGGTATGGAAAACCTCTATGAAGGCCCAGAGACCTGGAATGTGAGAGAAGTTCAGAATGTGATGTGGGTGACCTTAACTGAAATGTTCAACAATGGGGAGGTGGAGTCTCAGGAGTTCGCCTCCAGTAGTTAGGCAGAGCCACCACTAGAGAGATGATGACACAAACCCAGACTCGTTCTTGTCTAAAGAAATGCAGGGACAAACATTGAGGTATACTGACGAAATGGTCGACTAGTGACTGGCCCAAAAAGGGATCCATCCCATAGACAAACAAGAAACCCTGATACTATTACTGATGCTATGCTGTGTTTGAAGACAGGAGCCTAGCATGTTTGTCCTCTGAGAGGCCCTACCAGCAGCTGACTGAGACAGATGCAGATACTTATAGCCAACCATTGGACTGAGGTCAGAGACCTCTATGGAAGAGTTAGGGGTAGGATTTAAGGAGCTAAAGGGGGATGGCAACCCCATAGGAAGAAAAACAGCATCAAATACCCCTGGGAGCTCCTAGAGACTAAGTTACCAATTAAAAATACATAGGTTGGTCTGAGGCCTCTGGCATATATGTAGCAGAGAACTGCTTTGTCTAGACTCAGTGTGAGAGGATCTATCTATTTCTAAAGAGACTTGATGCTCCAGGGATGGCAGATGGGGGGAGGGGAGAATAGGGGGAGTACCTACTCAGAGGCCAAGTGCATAGGAGATGGGATGAAGAACTCTTAGAAGGGGGACTGAGTTGGGGCAACATTTGAGATGTAAATAAATAAAATAATTAATGATAAAAGATGAATTATTCAAGCCGGGCGGTGGTGGCGCACGCCTTTAATCCCAGCACTTGGGAGGCAGAGGCAGGTGGATCTCTGAGTTCGAGAGTTCGAGGCCAGCCTGGTCTACAGAGTGAGTTCCAGGACAGCCAGGGCTACACAGAGAAACCCTGTCTCGAAAAAACCAAAAAAAAAAAAAAAAAAAAAAAAAAAAAAAAAAAAAAGATGAATTATTCATGGTGATTTTTAAAGTGTCATGATTTCTTTGCAATTTCATCAACAATGAGTGAAGGTTCCCATCTCACCTCATAGGAATTACTTTTTTATTATTGTGTTGCTCTTTGCCTTTTGGATAAGGGGGAATAAAAAATCTCAACATTGCTTCGATTTTCATTTTTCTAATTTCTTGGGACAGTGAAATTATTTTTCATTTTTTTCCCCATTTTTTCTTACTTTGGACAATATCTTTTTAACTTAGGTTTTGGGCTTATTTTAATGAGTCATTTGTTGTATGACTTTTTGTATTTTGAATTCTTTCTATTCTATTAATCCTCTATCCGAAGATGTATCATTGGCAAAGATTCTTTTCATCATTCAGTATGATTCTGCTTCATGAAGTTAATGGATTGGTAGAATTAATACTGTGAAAATGACCATTTTAGCAAAAGATTTTTACAGATTTAGTGCAATCTCAACTAAGATGCCCATCTCATTCTTCAAAGAAATAGAAAAAAAAATTGGTGGTAGCTTGAATAGGTTCATATATTTGAATGTTTAGTTACCAGGGCACTTTTTAAGAAGGATTAAGACAGGTGGCTTTTTTGGAAGAACTGTGTCACTCTGGGTAGACTTTGTGTTATCAAAAGACAGTTCCATGCTCTCTCTCTCTCTCTCTCTCTCTCTCTGTCTTTCCCTTTCGTTCTCCTTCTCCCCACCTTTCTCTCTTCTTGTGGGTCAAGATGTAGCTCTCAGCAACTTTTCTAGAACTTTGCTTGCCTGCTACCATATTCCTCATCATGATGATAATGGACTACCCTCTGAAACTATAAGCAAGTATTGAATTAAATGTTTTCTTTTATAAATGTTGCCTTGGTAATGGTGTCTATTCACAGCAATAAAATAGTGATTTAGACAGAAGGTGTTATCAGGTGAGGTATGTGACCCTGTCAGCTCTTACCATGCTGCTTTATGGTGTAATGTGTACTTTCAGACTTTGGAATAGGAAATCAGTATTAGCTTTTAAGGTGTGTGTGTGGGGTTAATAAGCCATGCTCAAAGAGATAAATAAATGTCTGATGGGTTTTAACTTGCTTTTCTCCAGTACTTTTTGACCATGCTCCTTTACATCTTGTTTGGAATAGTAATGTATATTCTGTGCCATTGTATGTTGTACTTTCTTTAATTTAAATTTACAGGGAATTACAGTTAAGAGATTGCAGTGAGTCTCAGAAAACAAAAAGATTGTGAATTTTGGACCTTTAAACCATGTAGAGACTCTTAAAGACCTAGATACTTTATAATTGGTCTAAATTAATTTTGCAGTATGATGTGTCTATAAGCCTAGGGTGGGAGCATGAAGTTGAATATAGTTGTTTGAATAAGTATGGTCCATATAAACTCATATATTTCAATGCTAGTGACATTACTTGATAAATATTAGAATGTGTGGCCTTGTTGGAACAGAGGTAGCCTTGGAGAAAGTTTGTCACTGGAGGTGGACATTTATGTTTCAAAAACAAGTTCCAGGACTAGTCCCCTTCTCTCTCCTTCCCTCTCTCTGCTTTTGAATCTGGATACATCCAGCACCATGCCTACCTGACACCATGCTTCCTGTCATGATGACAATGGACTATTCTCTGAAAATGTAAACCAGCCTCAATTAAACAAAGTGACTTCCTCTTAGAGGCAAGGGTGTAGAGTAAGTTGAACATTCATACATTGTTGGTGGGAGTGCAATCTTAGTCACTATAGACATCAGTGTGGCAGTTTCTCAGGAAGTTGAGAATTGGTATACCTCAAGATCCAGCTATACTACTCCTAGGGATATACCCAAAGGACTCTTCTTACCCTTGTTAACTTGTTAGAATTGCTAACCCATGTTCATTGATGTTCTATTCATAATAACCATAAATTTGGAAAATTTAGATAGATATCTCTATATGGAAGGATGGATAAATAAAATGTGATACATTTAAACAATGGAGTATTACTCAGAAACTTGTAAAACAAACAAACAAACAAACAAACAAACAAAACATTAAATTTGCAGGAGAATGGGTAGAACTAGAAAAACAATCCTGAAAGAAGTATCCCAGTCCCAGAAAGACAATAATGTATTTGCTTCTATGTGGATATTAGTTATTAAGTCAATTAAAATCAAACTACAACCTGTAGAACCATAGAGAGTAGGTATGGAGTAAGGAAATAGAGGAAACAGACCTTCTTAGGAAAGGTGTTAGGAGACATCTAGGAGGGGCTAAAGGCTAGCAGGTGAACTTCCAGAGATGTTTCACTGTAGAACTATGATGATGTACCATAAAGGCAAGGCCCAAGGTACAAATCACAGGATTTTATTTCTGCTACTGATATGCATTTCCCATTCTTATGAAATTAATATAAGAATCCCTGGGCATAAACCCCCTCTATTGTATAGATCAGAAAAGATGTACTGTCTTGCGGCAATGATATACAAATAGATGATTTCTTAATTCCTAGTGATGATTCTACAATAATTCCTAAAACTATATGAGTAATTATTAAGCTCTTTATAATAGGACTGCTACTAACACCTTCTCTGATATAAGAGCTGCAATTAGAACTCTGCCAGTCATCACCTGTCATGAGTTAATTCCTTCTGAGATAGAAAGCATGCTTTTACAACTTAGGATACATTCCTTAGAACTGTAAAACAATTAACCAAAGGTCATAAAAAGGAACAAACAATTTAGTCTAGATGCAAGGACAGAAGATAAAATATTAGCTGGGTTTATCTATATACAACTTTATTGTTAACTTAGACATGAGAATTATAGTTTTTAACTTTCAATGAATCCATGTAGTTAGTGACAAAAATGAATGTCTAGTTAGATAACTAGTCTTTATGGAAACACATGTAAACATCTCTTTTGTAAACATCTTGTCCAGTTTATGATTTGATTTTATGTTTAAACTTGTAGGGAACTTTTGAGATAGATACCATGTGATCTAGTCTCCCAAAAACAAAACAGGAACAAAAAATGAGAACTGATGATACTAGGAGAAAGAAGGAGAGAAGAGAATTAGAAGGTAGAAGGACAAAGAAGGCAGAAAGAGACTTAGAAACTAAGGTAAAAGGTGGAGAGAAAGCAGAACATAAAAAATATGACAGAGCATAAGAGAGAGATGATGAGAGATTAAGAGGAAGCTGCAGTAAGAACAAAAGCACCAGGCAGGACTCTCCACACCATGGGACAGAACAGGTCTTTTCTTAAAAGCAAGTCAAATTCAATCTTAATAAACAGGGCAATGCATTTTTTTTCTTACAGACTTGGGCTTAATTCCATTTAGCAATGAAAGAATAAAAGCTTTTCCTTTCTCTGTTCAGTAAAGATGAAGCTTATTTTTCATCTAGAATAAGTGAATTCTTACTGCACTGGCTCTTGGGCTTTTGTTCCATATACATATGTAAGTATGGATGTGTGTGTCTGTAAGTATATAAATATGAGATGAGTAGCCAGTCACAACAGGAGTGTATAAAGGTGTATGCATGTGTGTGCATGAGTTTGTATATGTATGTATGTGTTGCTTGTGCATTTTTTCTTACCTAAAAGATTTTCCTTCAGTGAGCATGAATCTCTTCTCCTCATTTAATAAATGGTTATTGCTCCAATCCTCCAGCCTGGCAAGCAAGTGGAGAGAATTCTGGGCAAGAGAGAAAGGAGCCCTAAAAAATAATTCCTTTTTAATCCCCTGCTGTTAAGCAAAAGATTTTAATTGGCCCAGGGGTCTGCAGCTTCTGGCTTCAGAATAACTTAAAGACAAGTAAGCATTATTATAGAGAGCAACCTTTATCTCTCTCAAGACCAAGCTGGATCTTCCCTCTTGGTTACTTTCATAGGGTCAGTATAGAAAGGGAAATAGAATCAGGGGAAATTGTGTGTCTAGAATAGGAAGATCAAGGAGGGAAGGGTGTAGAAGGAGTTGTGAGAAGGAACACAGCGAGAAACAGGTGAAATAAAGAGCCATTTGAAGGGTAGTGTGGATAGCTAATACTTCCTAACTTTCCTAACATATACGTACATATGAAGGTGATGTGATGAAATAACCAAATAATGGGGAAAAAAACTACTTTCAACTGGCGACCACTTGGCCATCACCAAATGAATCTTTCTGTACTGGAACTGGTTTCCATCTAATTAAGTTATTGGCCAACTTGGTCTCATGGGAATCCCCAAACAACTCAGACTATTAACAAGACAATAAGTTGCTCCACAAACTGAAAGTAAGTCCCCACTGCTGAAGACAATACCCACACAACTCACTGAACATGGAGATATTGAGCTGATGCCTACAGAGAGACTCCATACCTCCATTCTAGGGTCTTTGGTACAGGAGTTTCTCTACATTCTACTAAAATGTAAATGCCAACCCAGCCACAGACACTTTGGTACAAAATAGTGAACTACCTGAAAGATATGTGAGGGTAATTGTAGACAAAAGCTTGTAGGAGCAACCAACTAAAAATTGAATTAGCTTAAAGCTCACTCCATGAGAAAGAACCTATATGTGATACTGCTTAGGTGACCCAGATGCCTCAGAGACCTAGGGTTAAACCAAATAACACTGGGTTAAAAAAGTAAAAAGTGATTGATTTCTAATGATACTCTGCTATACTAATATATCAGTACTTTGTCCATTTTCAGAAAAAGCTTCCTTCTGCAGCAGATGGGAATAAATACAGAGACCCACAGCCAAGCATTACACAGAAACTATAATTCAACTTTAGGAACATTCAACTCTAAATGAGATACCTACTACAAATTCTTTCTCTCAGTACACAGGGTGTCTCAAGGAAGGAGAGGTTTAAAAAGTGTAAGAGTCAGAGGAGATGGAAGACACCAAGAAATTAAAACACAACAAATCAACATGAACAAAGCTCATATAAACTCACAGAGACTAAAGTTGCAAACAAAGCTTTGCACAGGTTTGCAGCAGGTCCTCTGAGCTTATATTATGGTTCCTAGCTTAATGTTTTTATAGAATGCTGAGTGAAAATGAGTGGGTCTCTGACTCTTGTACTTTTCTTGGGCTCTTTCTAAGTCTGTTTGTTTTGTCCAACTTCAATATGTTAGGATTTGTTTTACATTACTTTAATTTTTGATATATTTGAAAAAATCAATGAATGAATGAATAAAAACCTAGTACAGTTGCTAGGAGAAGGAAAATATTTTTTTTCTATGATGTGACCTGGGGTATACCAACTGCACCTGGGAAGGCAGCATGTTCAACATCTAAAGAACTTTCTTTCTTTCTTTCTTTCTTTCTTTCTTTCTTTCTTTCTTTCTTACTTTCTTTCTTCTCGGTTTTAGGGACTTTGTTATTTAAGTAGGTTGTTTGGTTTTTGAGGAATAACGTGTGGGTACAGAGGGGAATAGGATCTGGAAGGACTTCAGGAAGATTAAAAATATAATCAAAATATATTTCAATTTAAAAATTGCTTTAAATGATAAAGATAGATTTAAAATGAAAAAATATTATTTGCATCCTTAATGAAGGCAAAAGAAAAGAATGACCAGTCTGTAAATATCTTATCTTTGCAATGGTAAAGCAAGGAAGTAAAGTAAACCAACATTCTTATTCACACAATAAATACACACACACACACACACACACACACACAGAGAGAGAGAGAGAGAGAGAGAGAGAGAGAGAGAGAGAGAGAGAGAGAGAGAAAGATTTGCCTTGGTCATTTGTCTCTTCACTGCAATACAACAGTAAGTAATATGTTATTTTAACAAATAAACTGAACCTTCAAAGTCTCCAATAGCAAAAGAATTCTAAACAAAAATCAGAGTACAGTGATGTATGCATTGCTGTTCTAGATCTTAAGATATATTACACAGTTATATTAAGAAAGATTAACATATATGTGTATATGTATATGGTACCTATATTAACTGTTGACATGACCATTCTTTCACATAGTTAAGGTGAAGGGTTTTTGTTGTTGTTGTCACTATAAGAGAGAGAACAGCCAAAGGCATATAAAAGAGAGTTCATACCAGAGGAAAAGCATACTATACTGAACATGATATGCAGAGTGTACCTGGCTATAAGAGAAGCAGGAGTAGAGAGAGTTGGAGAAGGAATAACAAGGGAAGGAAGGCAGAGATAGGGGAAAAGAAAGACAGAGAGAGGAAGACAGAGATAGAAGCCCCAAAACAAGAAGAATAGCTGAGGTAGCAGGGTTAAGGAAAATAAGTAGATAGGAGGAGGGTATCTCCTGAGATGAAAGGAGTTTAGAGTAGTGGAGGAGGTAGTAAAAACTAGAATGGCATCATGGACCATTAAATGTTAAATAGGTACTTATACTGAGGGTCCCTAGAGGTAAGCATGTGCTTTGGTATATTAATTGGTACCAGTGATAGTCATTTGTTCTTCCTGCCAGTGATAAAGAAAATGGTTATTTTTGGCAGAGGGGAACCGTATTACAAGTTCTAGAGGAATACTGGCTTTTGTCTAACAACCAGATTTTGGAGAAATGGTGTTTTCTTTGGACATAATCATACCAGCACTAACTACTGTTGCCATTTATGCAAATGAAGCGAAATCAAAGACCCAAAGTTGACTATACACATCTTCAAACGTTTAATATTTTAAAAGATGCCAAAAATGTAATCTAGAGATGAAATGGTTACCTACATAAGCAGTGCTTGGAAAAGAGCAGATGTCTACATGCAGAAGAATGAAATTAAACCTGATTCTATTACCTTTTACAAAACTAACTCTAAGTGGATCAAAGACCTAAACAGAAAATCTGAAACACTGAAACTGCTAGAGGAAAACATAGGTAGTACCCTGCATGATATCAGTGTAGGAAAAAACTTCCTGAATTTGTCCAAGAATTAAGACCAACATTTTACAGCTAAGACTTTGCAAAACTAAACAGCTTCTAGTCAGTTATGGCAAAGAATTTCTAAAAATACAGTCCATTTTAAAGAAAGGTTATTTAGGGGGAAATCCAGCATTTTAACCCACAGCACGCACTCTTAAATCTCATAAAAATTGAAAACAATTAAATTTAATTATCCAAAATCTGATGAGATAAGATTAATATTGTTCTATTCAGATCTTGGAAAAGAAATCTCACAGACTATAAGAAGCCTTAGAGCTGTTGTACATCCACCCTATAATCATGAGTCGGGAATAAAGGAATAAATAACGGAGAAAATCAGAGAATTTCTGATGGATCTATTATATTAAAATATGTGGCAATTTGGATATAGCAACTGAAGACTCTGCAAGGAAATAATCTGCAAAAATAAAATGCATAAGACTTCTTAATTTCTTGCTTCCTTTCATTGAAAAGAGATATTCAGGGAAGTGGGTTAAGAATACATTGGGCTGAAGCAAAAGGCATGGACAACATTTTCTGGCTTTAAAAGCAAATTGTATTCCAAGGGGAATTTGGTTACTTCATAAATTCTTTCACACCTGAAATCTCCTTAATAAATAAAAAAAAAAACAAAGAAACCCAAAACCACAGAAACAAAACCAAAAAAAAAAAACAAAACAAAAACAATTTAAAACTTTCAAGCTATATTTGCCTACCCTGGGATTCTGTGAGAGCCTGAGTAGATAGCTACATTTTGGTGATATGGCTGGGAGATCGCAAGAACTTTTAGAAACAACTGTACTTAATGAATGTCATGAGAAGAACATCTATAACTCAGCTTCATCCAACTGATGACCGTTAATACCTTATGCTGATTTTAGGTCGAAGCTTTTTAAAATAATCAGAGAAAGCAATCTGTTTAGACAATGAGACATATGAGTATTGAGAAGGCAGACATAAAGCCAATGGTGGGTGGGACATGACTTCACAGTGTTCTTTCCCATCCTTACCTTGTCTCTGCTCATATTGTCAGAGAATACCACATCCTTAACTGTGAACAAGGACTGAAGTTAGTTGCATTACCAGATGAAATGTGTTGAAATAATACAACCATGAGAAATTATGTTTTATCCTCCTCCTGTTCTTGTCAAAGAATTCATTTCTCATGATGTAGCCTAAGAAATGGGCTGTCTGACTATTTCTTAGGCTAAGAATAGTCCTCTAACAACTGAGAACAGGATCAAGCTGGTGATAGTCAGTAGAAATTTGAAGGCTTATCAAGAGACATAAGAAAATGAATTCCCTATGTTTCCTAGATGACACTGGAACTGAACTCATTTCCTGAGCCTTCAGATGAAAAGGAACCCCTTTACCATCCAGATTACATCCAGGGAAGATAATAAAAGAATCATCTGACCTACGATTTTGTTTGTGGTGACCTTAAGTGTAGAAAATAAATGCATATATACAAACAGATACAGTCTGCTTTAGAAGAAGTATTTTTCTATAAATGATATGATGGGCAATAGGTCAATATGAGTATTTGGTTTACAGATGGTACAAATAAACATCCACTACCTATTCTAAGCAGATCATGCTTGGTACACAGATGTTTTCATAGCATCTAAGCAACTTGTAAAATTTAAATATAGAGCCACATACAGTGATAATTTAAAGCTGAAAAAATGAACAAAATGTTCATAAGTTATTATAATGAGATATAGAAAAAGAGCAAGTTGTTCCTTTTTCAAAAATAATTTTGGAAACAAAATATTCCAAAGCAATTTAGAAAACTGTACAGAAAATTGTGTGTATTAAAGTATTATAAAACACAACACACAGCTTACTAAATTTTTGATTATCCTTATGAAAATCTTGAGTAGGCTATATAGTAGATAAACAAACTTATGATTTAGAAGGCAATCATTAAAATAATTCTACTTGAGATAGAGAGGGTTAATATAACTACATCCAGCAACAAAAGACAACACAAAACTTTGAATAATGAGGAAAAAGAAAGGGGCAAAAATAATTGAAGAGTGATCAATATTCTGGAATTACTGTTGTTTATGACTTTGCCAGGAATGTTAGAAAGTTTTAACTTAGAACATGGTACTTCTTTTGACAGGTCTAACAATCATGCAGAGAGATGACGAATGACATGCTCTCTGCATTGTGCATGTTCCTTCTCACTAGCACTACCTTCCATTAAGTACCCATTGTATATCTATCTATTAGACATCAATTTGTATTCATTCCTTTAAAACTGATTTATGTTTCATCCTACTACCTTTTTAGTATAATGAGTCCTGTATGCATTATATTTAAAGCATGCATTGATACCTTTAATTCATTCTCCCATCTAAAAATGCTTTCTTCAAAGGTCAAAGGATGAAAAATACTGGACCATATATGGACTAAAAATGCATGACCTTATTTTCAGTTTAAAAATCGAGAGATTGATTTAGATAGTAATTACTATTGATACAACAAGAAAAATGTTTTTTAGTGCATCAAAGATTTCCCAGAAAAAATATACATTAAACCAATAGGTATCAAATAATCCAATGCTATCCTTTCTTACTTGCATATAGTTTTACAATAACTACTCTGTTTACATTACACAAGACAGGGCCATTTAAGGCATAAGTACAACTTTACATAATTCAACTTATTTTAAACATCTTGTTAGAAGAACAGTAATCAAATTTATTTCCAGGATATCCTGTAGACTGATACAAAACTCTATATGCAGAGTGAAGATTATACTACAAATATGGTTCTTATTTCATTATAGATGAATGATATGTCATACACTGTTATATGAATCTATAATAAAATATGATATTGTAATGCCTCTGCCCAGAAGGATAATATTAATCCTGCAAAGAGAACATGAACTTAAAGGCTAGAGTCAAGTTAAGTTGCCTCCAGGATCACTCCTTGAGTTCTCAGAATAGAATAAAATGCATGTGGGCATTCAAATGAAGTCTTCAAACTGTTTTACGTCTCAAAAGTGAGTATTGTTTGCAATATATTATTCATGTCAGATTTTACCTTAACATATATAAACACGCAAAAATGAGAGAAAACCATTAAAATAGCTATGACTATGAAATTCAGCAAAATTTTCCTTTCTTAATTAAATACCTTTAACTTCTTAGATGAAAATACAAGTGATAATATGCATACCTTGGCTAACATTAATTTCAAATAATGGATTTTCTCCTTACCTCTTCAATCTCAACTTAAGGTTTCTTAAATATTGTTCCAACAAGGATGTATAATTGAAACACTTCTGGGCATTCCAAAACAGCTTAAATGCCTTTATCCATTCAAACCCTTTGTAACTAATACATAAGCAGATGAACTACTAAATGATTGTGAATTACTGCAAAAATTTTTGATCAGCAATTCCTGTGTCCCAAGAAAGATTCACGGTCCTAGATAATAAGAAAAACAGTGGTTAAGATAGAATAACTGTAGATAGTGTTGAATGTACACTTGGTATTTAGGCGTCTGTCTGCCTTTTCCTATGTATGTATTTTCCCACAAGATATAATGTGGAGTTCTTTTCCATGACTAAGGAGAAAAAGGTAGACTTCCAAAATTCAGAGGACAAAACCACTTTTAAATTTTGTATGATAAATATTTTTTTAATATTATTGCTTTATGAAAAAGATATGCTAGGGTGTAGGCTATCTAATTTGAGGAGCGTGGAGTCTTATTTTGATTAGAATACTTTCCCAATTGATAATTCTATGTGCTAGTTGAGCCTTAATGTTGTAGTCAGTAATGGTCATTTAATTTATAAGAACAAAATGAGTCTTATTTCTTAAACACAGGTTATAGAAATAGCAAACTTTATATCTAAAATATAGAATATAAATATGTATGCTTTGAAAATCCTGAAAACTTAGAGAATAAAATTAAGCCAAGCAATAGTCATAACCTGATAGAGGAACTGATGGAGTGGGAAATTTGAAAAGAAGAATCATGACTGACTGAAGGGGAAGGCATTTAGAAATGAAATATTTAACATTGGCATCATAACAGTAATGCCATTAATAACAGACAATTGGGACAGAGTTCATAATGACTTAATCTCTAGTTCATTAACTTTTATGAATTTAATAAGAACATATTAAAATGAAAAGATGTTACATTGAAATTACCAACTTCTTATATGCTTATTTTTGATGAGTTTTAAAATGTGTTCTGGTATGAGCTTCCACCATCTAAGTGAACTGTGAAACAAATTGCTTTATTTACTATTATCTTACATTTTTAGTATGCATCTTATAGTTATTTGGAGAAGCCAATATGCAATATAACCAAACAAAGCATCACAGAATTTTTATATTATTTTCTCTGAATTAGTTGGAAGCCAGCTATTGTTTAATGGACCTTGATTATGTGGTTACTATTGGTTACAACAATAAGTTAGAAATACATAATTATGTTTTTCTTCCACATTTGAAAGTGGCTGGCATTTTGCTACAGTAAAAGGCATAAGGCCTAAGATTTATTTTTTTTTATTAATGATTCTGTAATGCTGTATATTGATAAAGCTATTCAGAAATGCAGACACTATGAGCAAACTGCTTTTTTAGTTAGTGAAATGTGCAGTAAAGAGAAGGAACAGTAGAGAGTGTGAATGTGGGCACTCCCACTTAATTTCCTGTCCATTTCTCTTAAACACCCATTTTCATTATTTTTTTCATATTTTTACACAAATATGATAGATACTGTTGTACCAGTACATGGCATGAATCCTTGTGTTTCTTTCCATCTTATAGATTTAACTTTCCACTATTCAAAATATAAAAAAATTAACTTACTTCAACATGTTGATAATGATTTTTTTCTAAAAGTTTTATTATAGTCTTTGTATTACAATTTCCAAAATACAAATATTTTCCATGATTTTTAAAATGCATGATTTGCCTGTTTGTGCTTCTGTGCACAATATGCAGGCCTTGTGCCTGAGAGATCAGAAAGGAATATTAACTCGTGGAACTGGTGTTACAGATATTTAGTTGTAAACATCTTGTGGGCAATGGTAAATGAACGCAAGTCTAGGATAAGAGTAGTATGTATTCTTAACAAATAATCAATTTTACCAACCATATTTTACTTACTTAAAATATTACTGAGTGATATTTTACTTAGAAATATAGCATTTATTTATTGAGGATAAAATATTAAAATACTGATGCATAGAAGTCATTATAACTTGAAAAAAATCATAGTGTGTTTTTTTATTTATGCTCAAAATTTCCCCATTGTAAACAGAACATTGAATAAAATTTTGTCAGAAATGTAAGTGAAAGAGGAGCACATGTTATTAATTGTTGAGAAACCTCTCCAGCCATACTTGCAGAAGATTTGATCATTTTGCAGTAGCATTATTTTACATATTTTTTTGCTTTGTCAATTCTATATTTTTACAAATTTATTTAGAAAGAATATTGGTTCTTGTATTTTTTTTGTGATGCACATGTCTAATGTTATATTTCTTTTAAAATACAATGTGATGATAGCATATCACAGAAGTTTTGATTTATGATTCTCCCTTTATTTACTTTTACAGAGTTCTGTTCCATAGTGCTTACAATGCACATCTTTAAATTATTATCATATACAACCAGAAATTATTTATTCAAAAATGACTACTAGAGTTTATATACATTTCTCATCTCTACTTTATAATAACCCTGTGTTTTTCTTTTGTTATAATAACACATGCGTGTGTTTACAGTGTGTATATGTAAAAGCAGTGTATTAATTCACTTGCTGACTAATGAGAGATAGTTTTGTTTGCGCGTGTGTTTTGAAGTCAAGGGAATGAAAGACACTCGTGTTTGAAAAACAGATCTTCTAGTGTTGAGAGAAACTCAGCTCTTATTTGTGTATTTGTTTTTTTCTTCAATCTGCTTTTCTCTAACATAATTATTTGCATTATATAGAAATGGACTTTTATACAAAATATTCATCATTTACATTTAATTTCATTTCTTAATTGTTTTGGGGGATAAGAATAAGAATATTTAAAACTAAAATACTATACTATGACAGCAATGGACAAAAATATTCTAAAGGGTATAAGTCTTTTCTTAGTAAGAAAGAGAGAAGTGAAATTAGGGTAGAGACAGTCTATATAGTAGTAACTGCCCTTGGTGACATCTCTTCTTGAATTTACTCCTTTACATTCAATTTATAAATGTTCCTTTCTGTCATCTAAACATATTATCCAATGCACTAGACAGCATAGGTACTCTTCCAATGAATTTACATGGAATATTAACATGTCTTAAAATGTTTTCAAATCTCTTAGTTGAAGATCTGTATGATATCTTGCATCCCTAATATATACCTTTATTTTCTCATAGAATGGAAAAGCGTCCCATTTTCTTATTGCTTATATTGTTTAAGAAAGAATCCAGAGGTATATTTTATGTTTCTTTTTATGTAAGTAATTCCAAAATATTTTAAACACTTTTGTGGAATGGAGTCTCACAGTTACTGGTATAAATCTTGCTATGTGGCCCAGGTTATACTCAAAGCCAAGATCTTCTAAGATCTGGGATATAATCATTCTGTATCATTTCCAGAATTTTTAAAATTGATTTTAAGAATGTGATTGTGATGCTTCCATGCCTCAGTCATATTTCTCTACCTTAATTATCTTATATATGTCAAATGTAGGTACCCATTTATGCTTGAAAACACTTTCATGAATGAGATATCTGTAAAACCTTCCACATTTTTTGTCAATGTACTTACAATCCACATTTAAATAATAAAACTATTAGATATTATTTCTTAAAATAAATTCATGAATTATATTCTTCTTCAATTACAGTTCTGCATATGCTGACTTATTATCCCATATATTGCTGATATCACTCACACATAATCATTCATTTGTCCCTTCTTTTGTTTTTAATAATATTATGCATGTTTCCAGTATCTTTAGATACTCAACTCTCGTTGTCTTGGTTGTCTACATTGAATCCCAGTGAATGTGATCAGTCAATTTTTACTTCAGATACTTATCTTCATTATGTAGAACTTTTAGTTCTTTTTAAACTGAGATTTACATCTTGTCCTCATGTTTTCCCTTAAATACATGTGAATATTTATAATGCTTTGTTAAGCTCTTACATTAGGTCTCTCTATTTAAAACTCTTTTGATGGACAGTTTTCATATTTATTGATTTTTCACTCCCTTTGGGACATTTTTATGCATTTTTTGGAGAGAAAAAATGCTGCGTTTTCCTTTTTTATTTTTGTATCATCAAAAGATTTTAATAGAAGATACACATACACACACACTATATATATATATATATATATATATATATATATATATATATATCTCACAACAAATCAAACCCATTAAATCAAAATAAAGACAGTTCACATTCTGAGCCTTCTGAAAATTTGTTATCCAAATATTGTTCCATTTTTTTGGCTTCTCTGAATATTGTGTAGCTTTTAAATCCTCATATTTATTTTACCTCACTTTGTACTTTTCCATCACAAATCTGTATCCTAGTATCCAGCAACTATATTTAACAGGGTTGTGAAAACTCAAGTTTCTGAATGGATCCTGCTTATTTTATTCCTTGTGAAATTTTCCCCATAAATGTTGACCAATCCGGATCTATCAAGATCTTGTTTCTATGTCTGTGCTATGGTTAATCTCTATTACTATAGCTTATATCTCATATGGGAAATGGCTATTAATTAGAAAAAGGAAGGATGACACTGTTCATCTCCTTTGCCTTGCTCTTGAGAACTACAGTTGATGAAGAAGAAACAAGGGGAATCAAAATAGGGGTTACTCCAAAGAGAATTTTTTTCTGATGCTTATAGGAAGACTTAGGAAAAAGAAAAATGTCTAAAAGTAAAACAGTAGTGATTGATAAACATCTGCTTATGGCACTGTACCCAAAATATATGTATATGTAAAGTAGATACAAATCGTTTGGCTTAAACCTCAGATAGAATGAGAAGCATAGAAAACAAAACAGTATACATTCATCTCTTTATCATTCTCTTAAAAGCACCAAGCAGCAAGTTGTCCCATACTTGCCCTGGGATCTGTAGAGTTGAATAATAGTATACTCACTGGAAGATACATGTTTAATTCTATACCATGACAAACAAATACCTGTGCTACTCTTAGACACATCTATAAGACAGATGTTATCATAAGGAGATCAGTGCCAAAAGACTAAAGATATGTTGATAGAAGAGACTATAACAGTTCTGATATTAGATAAAAAAGAATCTTAGGAAGATCAGTACCTTTAGGAAGTCAAAGGATCGATTAGTAAAAGTGGTTATAAGATCCCCAAATTTAGGAGGCTCCAGAGAAATGAGAGATTGAGATGGCCAAAATCTAATCACCTAAGAGAGGGTCTTAGTGGTCATGTTTCCAACCACGCTCCTTTCCTAAGCTCTCCTCTTTTTACCTCAGAGTCTCCGAGTAATAAAGAATTATAACTGGAAAATAATTTCTTCAAACTGAATATTTATTCTAAAAGCATACATTTTATTAATGATTACTAAGAATAAATGAATTTGGATGAGAAATCACTTAATTCGACAGCATACAGCACAATACCATGAACTAAATTATCTTCTCTAGACAGATTTTGGCCTCAAGAGTAAGGATAAATTAAGTTTTATAAAATATTTTCCATATCAGTATGGCCGTATGCAAATCATGACCTTTTACAGGCAGAATCAAGATATTCTTAAGTAAGTTAAATTCTATTCAATTTTCCCCTAAGAAACCTATGTTAAAAATTCTTATATTTTATTCAGAAGTGCATTATTACTTTCTCCAAGGTAAATAATTGTGAGATCAATGAATTCCCAATAATCTAGATTTTTCTGTCATAATAAGGAGAAGAGAATGTTACTGTGATATACAATTTTCATATGGATTTTTGAACAGCTAGGACTCCTCCAACTTACAGATTGACTACTAAAATTGTGTTTGTTACAAAAATGAATTTGATAATTATTTTCTCTAGGAATAATATTGAATATACTTCCATTGTTAAGTCAAAGTAAGAAAGTCTGTCAAAGTTCCTTTTCTGGGAAATTAACAAATTTTTGATAGGAAGAACAAGGCCCTAAAGACATAAGAAACTCAAACAAGGTCCAAGAGTTACAGGTCCTAAGCTGTTAATGACATATGCATGATGCAGGGAGTGTGTCACATGAAGTTAGTTATACATATTAAGTAACATTTTAGACAGGGAGTGGTGAGCATTATATAACCATAGTAGTCATGCATTAGTTTCTCAAATGAATGAATAAATAAATAAATAAATAAATAAATAAATAAATAAAATTAAGCTAATGTAAATGGACTGAAATTTAAATATCCAAAGTTGCTCCCTGCAGAGAGCAAAGAAATCAATGGAAGATGACTTTCACTTATTTTCCGATTGTCCTCATTTTAAAAATGTTAACTAAGATTTATCTCATGCTCTAGTAGGGGTTTGATTCTGTCAGCTGAAGACAATTTACATTTGGAATTCTAGGGACTCTATAGAGGGTATATTAACCAGGGCTTGAAGAAAGGTGGAGGCTACTGCCCCTGCTTCCCCCCCACCCCCACCCCTGCTGTCCTCACTGCTCCTAGCTCCTGCTCTTGGTTCCTGGCTCCTGCTGCTGGTTTTTGATTCTGTTGTTTGCTGTTTGTTAAGTAGGAGAAATTGGACTAGCTCCAAGGAACTTGGTGGCTCTAATTGGCAGGAAGTATGCTCATGATATTGATGTCCCTTTTTCCCTCAAATTTTCTTTCTCTCCTACTTATTGTTGAGGCATTGGACGGTTGACAATGGTTGGTAGGGAAAAAATAACCAAAAAAACACCCGAAAGACTTATTACATATGGTTCTGAAGTGCAGGGTTAGGCAGAATAGGAAATATGATTTTTAATGCCTTAGAAGAAGCAGGAGGGGAAGAAAGGAACAATTTTCTCTTTCAAGACATCAGCAAAGGGTTTACTGTGTGTACTTCAGCTGATCTATTTTCCCTTTGCTTCAAAAGGGGATTTTCTATTTTTTGTTTACCTCTTCCTATATCTGTCTCAAAAAACATTGGGAGAATGGCTGATCAGCTAAAAAAGTTGTGAGTAAAAATGAAGGAATATGCAAAACAAAAAAATCTATGAAATGAGAAAACAAAAAACGTTCATTCTATTCTCTCATTTTTTGAAAGGGTTGCAGAATTGGTTGTGCAACTGGGAAATATCCAGTAGAGGTAGGACCACTTAGGAAGTGAATGGCACTGGAAAAGGTAGAAATAAAAGGCTAAAACCCAGTGACTGAGAATGGGAGTTTGCCCCAGAATGAAAGAAGGACATAAGCTGTACTAGAAGGAAGAAAGCAGCCTCATCTGGCACCAGGAACTTTCAGTTTCACATCCCTACTGTCTTTGGCTGGGATGTGGACTCAAGTGTTTGGTGGGGCCAGGGAAGGATGTCATGCAAGGTGACGGGATTAAAGAAAATTTGAAACAGCCCACTTTGAAAGAAAGAGCTATTTCCTGGAGAGGGGATACTTTTGACATCAACCCCAATGCAATCAGGCTTGTCCCTCAGGGAACACAGATAGATATTTTTATCTTTTATTAATATTCCCTTGCAGTGCTTAGCCTCGCAGCCTAAGCAAGAATTCAGATCGCCTGTCAGAGGGGGTTCTGGGTGGCCCCTCTCTGCTTGGTCTAGGGACAGAAGTCCCCCCTTTTTAGGTTGGGTGGAGACATCAGGACGGGTATGGCCCTCATGCCTCACTGGACAACAACAGGGGGAGTGGAGCCATTACAAGGTCCCCTTCAAATACTGGAGGTCAGGCCTCTATCCCCGCCTTCGCAAGTTTAGAATTGCCCCAGCCCTTCTATACTTAGAGAAGGGAGGAGATGTCAGGGGCAGCCCTCCTTACACACTGTAGGCCTTAAATCAGCCATAGGCCTAAAACCAGCAGTGGGCCTGTCATACATGTATACTAACACCAAGTCTTGGGTCTCAGTGGAAGAACATTGAAACAGATGGCTATAAGCTAATGTCAACGGGCAGCTTTTGTGGAAATTTATAAGCCTGAGTGGTTATGGACCTTGTAAATAGCTAGCCTTAGCAGATAATACCAGCTTAGATGGGGACAAGCGAGTCATAGGCAGAGTCATGGTGACTTGTCCCCTGAACCTTCACCCAGCTGATACCCGGTTCTGAAGATATCTGTATTCCCGCTGAGCACTCACACTCCAGTGTCATTCCCTTCCCCACATCCTGCCTTTCTGTGTTTATACTCCTGTGTGAATTAATTATGATTTGAGAAAAAATTAAAAATAAATAAATAAATAAAAAAGAAAAAAAAAAGAAAGAAAGAGCTAATCATGAGCCAAATGTACCATCAGAGAAGGGGTGGTCTGGGATTACAAAATCACCATAAGTTTTCCCAGTAATTGGATAGTACATACCTGTTAATGTACAGAGGACTATTCTGATGATATAGCATGGTGTCCTATAGAAATGATAAATCTGAGACATTTTAAAGAGATTATTATTTCCTATGAAATCCAGTCACCTTATGTAAAACAAATGTTAAGTAACTGAGTTACCCAAAGTAGAATTATAACCAAAGACTATAAAGGTCTGGTAATAACTGGTAGATGCCAATCAGCAGTTGTAATGGTTAATGTTTTGGCAGAAGGAAGAAGCAAACATTGAACACTGAAATAGAAGATGGGGGTGAATATTGTCAAAGATCAGTTGCTAGGTAAAGGACAATATTTTGATCTTCAAGAACAGATGTGACTGGAAGAAATTGTTACAGAGCAATGTCACTTAGTGGCTTTAGGAACTTGGGACAAAATTGGTGAGCCTGGGAAATGGTCCACCTCATTTATTAAGATTGTAATAGACTCAGTGAAGCCTTCACTGATTTATTGCAAAAAAAAAATGATTTCAGCTATGAACAAAGCACTATTAGAGCCTGATGCTAGACATGGACCTTTGCATATAAGAATTTGAATACTGATTGTAAAATAATTATTAGACCATTAAAGGTTCTAGCAGCACCAATGAATGAGTGGATAAGGGACATGACCAATTTGTGGGCTCTTACAGATATCATAGGACAAGCTATTGCTTACAGTCTCTGATATCAAAATGTCTGGTGCTTCAATTGTGAGAAATTTGGCCATTTACAAGGAAACTTGGATAGAGCCACAAAAAGCCTCCTATCTCAAAAGGCTCATTTGTTATCTTTGAGAAATATTTTACTTTGTGCTGGAGAAGGCAACAAGCTCTTTCTAGTGACAATGAATTTTTCGAAGGAATGGCTAGTCTTCCCAGGGTTTGCAGATGTTTTCCCAAGTGATATCACTGGACCAATGAATGTAAGTCCAAGGAGGGTATCCAATATACTTTATTGTTATTGAGAAACAAAATTAGGGGTTGGTGTTGAGACACAAAGGAAAAATTATGAGCCTTTTCCAAGAAAATAACAAGCAGCCAGGAAACCCTCAAGTAAGTATTGCCTATCTCATATACCATATCACAGACAGTTCTGCTCTAGACTTGGTCATACATGTACACCTCTTACTCTATACCACAATATTCAATTTTACAAAATACCACTGGTGTTTATGGTCCTTTGTCATCAGAGAGAGTAGAGAAGATATTTTGAAGAAATGAATTAGCTTCTCAAGAATTGATTGTGCATCCAGGAATTATAAATATGGATTTCAAAGGAGAAATTAAAACTATCACCTCTTATAAAAAAGAGGTGTAAATTAACACAGATAAGATTGCTCATCTGCCATCGTTTCGATACTTTAAAGGCAAAGCTGTTCCAGTAAAAAGAATGGATGTGTGTGTGTGGGGGGTGGAGGGGTTGAAAGTACTGTAAATCATGTCTGGAAAACAGTGGTTAATAATCAAAGGCCAAAACTAAAACGACAATTAAATGGTGTTGAAATAGAAGGTTTGGTAAATACTTGACCTGACATAACTATCATTTTACAAATTCTTATAATTATAAATGGCCACTTCAAAAAGTTTATGCAGTTTATAGAAATTCAAAAATTATCTCAGATAAAACAAAGTATGCAGTAGATTAACTGTATGGGACCAGATGGTCTTACAGTAAAGTGCAAAACTTATTTGGCTAACATTCTCATACATTTATGGGGACAGTGATCTTTACAATAATGAAGTGTTTGAATTAATATTCCTGCAATTCCAGAAACAGCTTATGATGAAATAGGAGGCACAATGGTAGATGTTCCTGGTGAAGGTATTAATATATGTCATCAAAACAATCCAAGGCAGTGCCAATAGTCCAAATACAGGACATCCCAAGGGTTGAATTTAT
>NW_021620713.1:3995143-4002710 GCF_004785775.1 Grammomys surdaster | reverse complement strand
GTGACAGTTCTGGAATACTAACTGTCCTACACTTAAAATGGTTGATTCACAAGCTTGTGTAAGTAGAGTAGTGGCCCTTAACTTCGAAAGAATTACAGGCACTTGAACAGATGGAGCAAGAGCAACTGGAGACTTAACATATAAACAGCATTTGTGGATTTCCCCTGTATTTGAGACAATAGAGAAATCAGGAAAATGAATATGTTAACAAATTTAAGAGTGAGGAATAGTTTAACTCAACCAATGGGACCTTTAGATCATAGAATTTCTTTTAATTATTACCTAAGTCATGCTCTATGATAGTAATTGATTTAAGAGATTACTTCTTCATAGCCTCTTGCCTAAGCAGAATAGGGAAAGATTTTTTTTCACAATGCCTATGTATAATAATGGTGGGCTAGAAAAAAGATATCATTGGAATGTTCTTCCACAAGGAATGTTAAAGAGTCCAACTTCATGTCAATACTTTTCACAAGAAACAAAAAATTCTGCCATGCTGAGGTTTACAGATTATTCCTGGAAAAAAAAATAGAGGGAAGTCTCTATTAGCTATTTTGGTTATAAAATAATTCAACAAGAAATTCAACTACAGAAAATAAATATCAGAAGAGACCAAATGCAAACTCTTAATGATTTTCAAAAATTAATGGGAGATAATAATTGGCTATGTCCTATTTTTTGGAGTAACTACTCAAATAATTACTTCCAAAAGTTACACAGAGATTCAGTCTTAAACTATCCACGGAGTTTAACAGCTGAAGAAGAGAGACTTAACTCTGGTAGAACAGAAACTACAAAATGCAAAAGTGGATTGAATAGATACCAAACTTGACTGTATTTTGTTTATTTTCCTTCAATTCATTCTCCTACTAGGATGCTTATGCAGAGGGAAGAGAGTATTATGGAACGGATTTTTTAGAACATAAAGTAAAAATAATAAATAAAACTTAGAAAAGTTTCTGACTTAATCATAAAAGGTAGAATAAGACTATGTTAATTGTCAGAAACAGACCTTGTCAAAATTGCAGTGACTTTTACCTTTGCTGAGCTTGTGCCATTATGAGTATTCAATGAAGATTTGCAAAAACCATGTAGCAACTATTTGGGAGAAATTAACAACAAATATTTCAAAAGCAAGCATCTTCATTTTATTGAAAAGAACTAATTGGATCGTCCAAATTATTGTAAAGGAAACATCAATTTCAAAAGCATATTATAATATGAAACATATTACAGGTTAAGCAATTGTGGAAAGACCTATTCACATTTTAAAAGAAATGCTTACAAAACAAAAAGGAAGAATAAATGTCTCCAGGAATAAACTAAATGATGCTTTATAAACTTTAAACTTTCTTAGTGGTAGTAAAAAGGGAACAACTAAATCTAGGCGAGATTGAGTTATAGAAAATAAGTGGAATTAAATCAATGTAGGTATTATAAGAATATGTTAACCTCATATGGAAAGCCTGCAAAATTTTTAAATTGTGTGTGTGTGTGTGTGTGCATGTGTGCTATGGATATGGTTTTGTTTATGCTTCCACAAAAATTGAAAGCTATAAATAACATTAAAACTTTTTTTAAAAAAGGGTTTTTTTTAATTTTATTTTTTTTTTAACACTACAGATTTTATACCTCACCACGTCCACCCTCTGACTGTTCCACATCCCATACATCCTCCCCCTACCTCATGCCAATGTCTCCATTCTTCCTACCTCCTACCCTAAAGACCTCCCCACTCCCTGGGGCCACCAGTCTCTTGAGGGTTAGATGCATCTTCTATGACTGCACCTAGACCCAGCAGTCCTCTGCTGTATATGTGATGGGGGGGCCTCATATTAGCTCATGTATGTTGCCTGGTTGGTGGTTCAGTGTTTGGGAGATTTGGGGGGTCTAGGTTAGTTGAAATTGCTGGTAATCCTACAGGGTTGCCCTCCTCTTCAGCTTCTTCTCGCTTTTCCCTAATTCAACCACAGGTGTCAGCAGCTTCTCTCCATTGGTTGGGTATATATATTTACATCTGACTCAGCTGCTTGTTGAGTCTTTCCTAGGACAGTAACGATAGGCCCCTTTTTATGAACACTCCATAGCATCATTAATAGTGTCAGGCCTTGGGGCCTCCCTTTGAGCTAGGTCCCACTTTGAGGCTGTTGCTGGACTTCTTTTTCCTCAGGCTCTTCTCCAATTTTGTCCGTGCAGTTCTTTCCAACAGGAACAATTATGGGTCAAAGTTTTTGACTGTGGGATGACAACGTAAGGTCCCTCGCTTTGGGTTCTGAATCTCTCACCTACCAGGTCTCTGGTACACACTAGAGGATCCTCTCACATCCTACCTCCTGAGGTTGCCTGTTTCCATTTTTTCTGCTTACCCTCAGGACTTCTGTCCCTTTCCCCTACCCAATACCTGATCATGACCTCTTTTTACCTCCCTGTCCTATATACTCTAAGGATATGGTAACCTGAAAAATAAAGAAAATAAAGGTTGCAAAAGTTCTCATTCTTCTTCTTTTTCTTCTTCTTCTTCTTCTTCTTCTTCTTCTTCTTCTTCTTCTTCTCTCTCTCTCTCTCTCTCTCTCTCTCTGTGTGTTGTGGATATGATTTTGTTTATGCTTCTACAAAAAATGAAAGCTATAAATAAAGTTAAAACAGTTTTTTTTTAATTTTATTTAATTTTTTTCAACACTACAGATTTTACACCCCTCCAGGTCCTCACTCTGACTATTCGACATGCCATCCAGGACCCTCCTTCCATCTCCTGTCCTCTTGGGATTGCTTTCTTCTTCCTCCCAAGTAGGTTGAAGCATCCTCACTTGGGATCTTTGGATTGTTAAACTTTCTGAGTTCTGGGGACTGTATCCTGGGTATTCTGTACTTTTTTGGGGGGGGCTAATATCCACTTATTAGTGAGTACATAGTGAGTCTGAGTTACTTCACTCAGGATGATATTTTCTATTTACATCCATTTGCCTGTAAAACTCAGGATGTTCTCATTCTTAATAGTTGAGTGGTATTTCTTTGTATAACTGAACGGCATTTCCTGTATCCATTCTTCAGTTATGGGACATCTGAGTTGTTTGAGCTTCTGGATATCACAAAGAAGGGTGCTATAAACATTGTGGAACATATTCCCCTGTGGCTTGGTGGGGCATCTTTTGGGTATATGCCCAAGAGTGGTATAGATGAATCTTCCTGTAGATCTATTTTCAGTTTTCTCTGGAATCTCCAGATTGACTTCCAGAGTGTTTGTACCAGTTTGCAATTCCACCAGCAATGGAGGAGTATTCCTCTTTCTTCACATCCTTGACAGCATGTGCTGTCACCTTGAGGTTTTGAACTTAGTCATTCTGCTGGGTGTAAGGCAGAATCTCAGGGTCATTTTTATTTACATATCCCAGATTACTAAGTACTTTGAACATTTCTTTAAGTCCTTCTCAGCCATTTGAGATTCCTCTATTGTGAATTCTCTTTTCAGTTCTATACTCCATTTTTTAAATTGGGTTGTTTGGTTTTTTGGTGATTAGCTTCTTTTGTTATTTATATATTTTAGATATTAGCCCTCTATAGGATGTGGGGTGAAGATATTTTCCCAATCTATAGGTTGCCAATTTGTCCTATTGACTGTGTCCTATGCCTTACAGAAGCTTTCTGGTTTTATGAGGTCCCATTTATCAATGCCTGATCTTAGAGAATGGGCCATTGAAGTTCTGTTTAGGAAGCTTCCCCCTGTGCCATTGAGTTCAAGGCTCTTTCCCACTTTCTCTTCTATTGGATTCAGTGTATCTGGTTTTATGTTGAGGTCCTTCATCCATTTGGACTTGAGCTTTATGCAAGGGGACAAATATGGATCTAATTTCATGTTGCTACATACAGACTGCCCGTTAGGTCATCACCATTTTATTGAATTTTTTTATTGTATGTTTTTGGCTTCATTGTCAAAGACCAAGTGTCTGTAAGTGTGCAGTTTTTTTGGGGGGGGTCTTTATTTCTATTCTATTAAGCAATGTGTTTGTCTCTGTACCAATACCATGCAGTTTTTATTACTATTGCTCTGTAGTATAGCTTGAGGTCGGGGATGGTGATTCCCCTGGCATTTCTTTTATTGTTAAGAATTGTTTTTTTGCTATTCTGGATTTTTAGTTTTCACTTTTCCAGACGAATTTGAGATTTGCTCTTTCCATGTTTTTGAAGAACTTGCAAATTACAAACTCTGAAAATTAACCGCTATATAATATAAACTTTTAGTTGCATAATTTTAACTATATAGCACATATTATTTATTTTTCCCCATTTTGAATCAAAGTATTTTTCTACCAAGTTTTTTCTTGAGTGATCTTGATTCGAAGTTTGCTATCAAAAAATTAAAGTAAAAGAACCCCCAAAAAAATTAAAGTAAAATAATCAAAAATTAAGGTAGAAGAACCAATCTCTAAAGTATCATGTTTTTACACAGTAGTGTTTAAATATTCCATGGGGGGAAGATTTGGCAGTCATCTTAGACCAGGTTCCTCATGTACCATTTGAGACTGAAGCAAAACAAAACAGCATCCTCTGAGAAGTGAGCCTAAGAATATCAGATAGAATCAGCAATGGCATTCCTACCATTATCAGGCCATACGAGACAGTGTAGTTGCAACCTCTTGCTTGTCTGGTGTGTCAAATTTAGGGTTCACACAATAAGTTAGACTAAAGCTGAATACAAATATTATATCTTTGTACCAGATATATATGTATACAAATCTGTAATTTTCATTTAAACTGATACAAGGTCATAATACTTGATCAGGGAAAAGACTGTCCCTGAATTCTAAATATTCTCATATCTATTAGTTTCAATGGCGTAAATTTTCACAATTTACTTCATTTTCAAATGCTATAAAAAGAGAGATCAATGAAAAAAGTTTATCTAGTAATAGTATAAGATTCAGTCTATTTTTTAATCATTTGCAATACCTGTTAAACACTTTAATTATGTATACCATAGAAAAGTATGTCTATTTATTGGATACTGTTATATAGGCAACTGAGAGTCCCCCATAAAAACAGAAGTAACCTATTCTCCAAGTTTCCAGGAGCACAAAAGAAACTTTCTTATTCATAATAGTTATCACACATCCAGAAATCTATGAGTGGTTATTACATGGATTGGGAACATTCTTATTTTTCAACTGTTATTGATTTTTTCTTGGGGTGAGGTGCAGGGTAAAAATTGTGCAGTGTAAGAAAGCTATCTGAATAATAAACAGTAAGGAGGTAAGGAGCTTCATCATTTTGAATCATGTTCAATGGAGTTATGCAACTCTGTGTTCTGTTTGTTTCTGTGAGATAGCAGTAGAAAGCTGTGGTTCTTTCTATCAGAACATTGAGACTGATACTGAAATATATATGTACTTAAAACAAATCCAAACATGTGGACCCACAAGTAACAAACAGTTTAGAATTGAAAATATTTGTTTTAAATTATAAACAGAGTGAACTAAGACATTAAATAACTTAAGATTAACTGCTCAAAGTTATTGAATTTGAAATATTTCTTTTTAAATTTTTTATTGAATATTTTATTTTTATTTCAGATATAATCCTTTTACCCCATTTCTCCCCCTTCCAGGAACCGCCTGTGCTATTTCCCCCTCCTCCTGCAGCTATGAGGATGTGCCCCCACCTACACCCCCACTCCCACTGGCCCACCCACGAATTCCCCCACACTGGCCATCCAGCCTTCATGGGACCAAGGATCTCCTCTCCCACTTATGCCTAACAAGGCTATCCTCTCCTACATATACAGCTGGAACCATAGGTCCCTCCCTATGTGCTCCCAGGCTTGTGGTTTAGACCCTGGGAGCTCTGGTTGGTTGGTATTGTGGCTCTCCCCTTGAGGCCGCAAACTCTTTCAGCTCCTTCAGTCTTCTTTCTAACTCATCCTGGGAACCATATGATTAGTTCAATGGTTAACTGTGAGCATCTGTCTCTGAATATGTCAGACTCTGGCAGACCTCTAAGAGACAGCAATATCAGGCTCTTGTCAGCATGCATTTCCTGATATTCACACAAGCTTCTACCTTTGGTGACTGCACATGAGATGGATACTCAGGCGGAACAGTATCCAGATGGCCCCTCCTTCAGTTTCTGTCCCACACTTTGTCTCCATATTTCCTCCTTTGAGTATTTTGTTGCTCCTTATAAGAAGGACCAAAGAACTCACACTTTGGTCTTCCTTCTTCATGAGCTTCATGTGGTCTGAGTTGCATCTTGGGTATTGCGAGCTTCTGGGCTAATATCCAAATATCAGTGAGTGAATACCATGTGTGTTCTTTTATGATTGGGTTACCTCACTCAGGATGATATTTTCTAGTTCCATCCATTTACCTAAGAATTTCTTGAATTCATTGTTATTAATAGCTGAGTAATACTCCACTGTGTAAATGTAGCACATTTTCTGTATCCATTCCTCTATTGAAGGACATCTGGGTTCTTTCCAGCTTCTGGCTATTATAAGTGAAAATGTGACTTTGGATTTCAACTTGTCTGACCTTTAATTGTGCTGTATGCATCAGTTTCTGGAATTAAAAGGCTGGATCAATGGATTGTGGAACAAAGGAGATTACTTATCATAGTGTTAAAAGATAGATGTAACTTTTTAAGTTGTTATCTAAACATACATACATCTCCATTTCACATTCTATATACATACCACAAATATTTTTATTAGGGGTTCAAACTGATTATATATGCATATACATATATATATATATACATATATATATATTTCTACACATGTATTTACACACACACACACACACACACACATATATATATATATATATTACATGTTAACTAAAGTAAGAAAAATAGATGGGCAAAATACACTATCCCAGATCTCAAGTACTTATTGTGTGGAATCACATGGTAGCTCCAATGCCAAATGTTGCCCAGGGGCTTTACTTTTGAACTTAACATATACATTGTGCCTTATTTTTCGCTTTGTCCCATTTTTGTTTGTTTTGTTTTTGTTTATTTTTGCAAAGCTTTGAGTAATTAAGATTGTCATAGTCATGTCATTCAGTATGTAGTGGTCTGAGTGAGGATGCCCCATAAGCTTACATATTTGAATACTTGGTCCCCATTTAGTGGAAATGGTTGCAAAGGATTAGAAGCAATGCTAATAATTGAACTGGATGTGTCATTTGGGGTTGACTTTGAGGTTTCAAGAACTGGTGTTATTTTAAGTGTCTTTCACTGCCTGTTACTTAGGGATCAAACTGTGAGCTCTCAGCTGTCCATGATACCATGATACTTTTGCTCTACCCTAATGGAAACTAACCCTCTTAAACTGCAGGCTCAAATTAAACTTTGTATTATAACACACTGCCATGGTAGGGTATCTCCTCACAGCAATAGAAAATGACTAAGACTCAACATGAATTATTATGGGAATCTTCAATGCCATTATTTTATGTTAAATGATCAGGCAAATAGGTGAACTTTTGGTATTGTAACAGCATATATTTGATTCAAATTTTAATTGTAAGAAGTGATTGAAAAGTCAAATACCTCATGAATCCATTGCAAAAAA
>NW_021620713.1:3942643-3992643 GCF_004785775.1 Grammomys surdaster | reverse complement strand
TGGTTTAAATGCCTCCTGTAGGAAAATTGAAAATGGGATCAAGCTACCTGCTTGTGAGAAATACTCTACCCCAGACAAAGCTTTCCTTTCCTAAGCAGCTCAACCAGTCCAGCTCCGAAATAGTTAATATTTATATGTCTGCAACATAGAAATCCAGGAAAGTATTATGCAGGATTTTATAGCCAGAGGATTTTGTATAAGCTTAAAGGAAAATGTTTAAATCACCTAATTTAGCCTTACATCTTTTTTTTTCCTCCTTTCAGTTCAGTTTCATTTGATTCTCCCACGATGGCCTGTTCACTGACCTGATGCTGCTATTGCACAGTAAAGTTGTAGAGGAAAGAACCTGGTTGCAGTGCAAATCGACTTAAGGAAGTTTTCTCATCCCCCATATTGGGAGACATCACCCCATGTCAGTCTGCTTGACCCAGAAGCAGCTTCCACTGAAGATCTCAATAGGAATGTGAAACCTGCTATCATTTGAGCACAGTGTAAAACCTAATGACTTCAGCATATGCACACCAAGTAAGAGCGAATCATACTTTGTACACTTCACCTTCATTTTATAATCCAGCCCTTTGTATG
Organism: Grammomys surdaster; assembly: GCF_004785775.1. Taxonomy (NCBI): domain Eukaryota; kingdom Metazoa; phylum Chordata; class Mammalia; order Rodentia; family Muridae; genus Grammomys; species Grammomys surdaster. The sequence goes on along the minus strand of NW_021620713.1, from coordinate 3,992,058 downwards.
CAGTAATGAGGTATGTGCTATAAGGAAGATTCTTTAATAGGATTTAATGCACCTGTGAGCAAAGGCATTTTAGCTTTTTATCCCCAGCAGCACTGTAACTGAAAGTCTTTAATACTGATGTGATGGAATATAAATGTAGAAATATTATAATAACCAGAACTTTTCAAAAAGTTTACAGTCTTTCTGTGAGAGATTATTTAACTGTGAGTCAAAATTATGCCTTGAGAGAGGCGTAAATAAGGGCATATGGAAATTTTGTGGGAAACCAACCAATGCTTGTAAATGTTTGACTCAGAGTCTGTGCTGGGATCAGCTCTATTTTATTGGACTTTTTGGTCAGGAAGCTTATATCCCTTGACTTTCTCACCAAATGCAGGGGGGATGCCTTGAGGAATTGCCTTCACTTTGGCAATCTTCTGCAACAAAAGGATACTTTAAAAATAAAATCGGTAAACTTACATTGTGCATTAGAGATCAAATTCGGTTTCTTAATAAGAAGTATTTGATATTTATGTAAATGTTGTACATTTTAACAATATCTGTGACTGAAACTTCAAATGCTTTATATCACACAGGTTTCACAAAATTAATACTGTTTGTGACAATCTTTCTTTTTTCTATTAACTGATCTAACTGTATTACTGAAGTGGACCTAGAAAATCACTGTCATTTGTTATTTACTGTAGTCTTTCTAATTGTTTCATTCCTTAACAACCTATAATTATTAGAAGCACTGCATTTATTTCTGTAGCAGAGATTTAGCTATTTTAAGATTGAATACTCTTGTTAGTTTAGTGTTGTGCATAGTGAGAAAATTTGATTTTAAACATCAAATATCATAGGGTCAGGGCATATCCATCATATGCCAGAGGGGCTCATAGCACTCCACCACACTGGAGAGATTGGAGGTCAACGCTCCAGCCCTGTGTGGTTTGGAAAGCAGAAAACTAGGGCAGGTTTTCTGGATCAATATGACCAATACAAGGTAACGAGGTCACTTGTCAGTACTGGAATCTCTGGAGAAGAAGTGAGGCAGGATTCAGATAGGCTTCAAAACAGACATGCCTATATCCATCTGCCCAAAGCTGCAAGAAGCATTCTGTTGGCTTCAGCTCAGGGAATTTCTGTGTATTCTCATACAAAAACAAAATGGAATAAATTTAGTATGCTGTACTGATAGTTTGCTTTATTGAAAACTATACTATTTAATACAATTTTATTATTTACCTGTTATAGTTCACTAAAAGCCAAACCAAATTTGGTGGTAAGGAATGTGTTGATGTAGTCATGTGTTGCATATATGTTCCTTGTGTATATCCCAAGGCAAAGTAGAAAGCAAAAGTAGAAACACTCATTGTCATTGCTTCATAGAGCTCAGAATCTAAAGGATGCCTTTGTGTAAAGAGATGCTGTCAGGCTTTCTGATATCTGTAGCATAATAGAGAGAAACCTAAAAAATGTCTCTGAATGATTATGTACATAGCCCTTCCAAAGAAATTAGAAAAGTGAGTCCAAATTTAAGGCTATAGGGCAGGGTCAAACGTTCCTTTAACAGGAGTCACATATCAGATATCTTGTATAGTAGATATTTATATTAAAATTCACAACAATAGCAAAATTACAGTCATGACATTGTAATGAAAATAATTTTATAGTTGTGGGTCACCAAAACATGAGGAACTGTACTAAAGGGTCACAGCATTAAGACTGTTAAAAACCACTGCAATAGGATAAGGTTTCTCCTCTGTGCTCTAAAGGTTTCTGGGGCATGGTCCTTCTTCCATACATCTGACAAGGTCTTTCCTTATTTCCTTATATACCCTGCAATGGACTTTTCAGATCCACTTTAGTGTGAGTATGTGTGAGTATGTATATGGCTTACTTTCTATAAGTAGATGAGATTATTTCAAACTACACATTCAAAATACATTTAGAAATTATGACTTTTACTTATACAGTACATTCTAACACAAGATAACAATACCTTCTGTACTGGTTTATGAGAAACATTCCTTGGTGGTAGCAAACCAAGGGGAGGGTGTCTTATGATCACATTTATTTCATTGCTATTGGGAAGTTAGAATCTATTAAAAATACTAAAAAAGACATTTATCTGGACCCTGAAATAGTCAGTGAGTTTTCAACTCTGAAGTATTACTGTGAGGTTAGAAAAGCCTGTTGGAACACACAAAAATATATGTGTTAAAATAGATGTACATGAACAACATGAAGCTATAATGAGGAAGTGATATAGGACCATGATTAAAATTACTTTGTCAGTTTCAACCAGACAGCACCAGAAAATTTGCCTTGAGTCAAAACTAGGTCTGTCTAAACATAAACATAATACACCTACAAAAAAAGCTATAAATTTATACTCATTCAGAATGGCTCTGAAATTTAAATTAAGTGAAATAACACACAAATATATAGAAATCATAGATGCAAAGAGAATGTTCTTCTTTATATTCCAAAATAGGAAAAATAATTGATAAAAGAAAGAAACGAAGCCCCTTTGTGCTAGGGTACACGATTGCCAAGAAGTAGGGGAAATAATTGAGTTAGGCAACTCTGTCAATTTCTTATAAAGTTTGTATGCCTGCAGCATAAACCTACAGGGGCTACTAAGTTCTGCCCTGAGAGAGTGACCCAGGAAATCTTTAGAGAAACTCATTTTGGCTTCCAATTACACCCACCTGCAAGCAGATCCTGGTATTATCTGAACAACAGGGGAGTTCAAAGACTTGGTGGGAGAGGCCTTTCACTCCCCCCAGGAGGAATGATGTGTCTACAGCAGCAGAAGGCTTTGTTGGAGTTAACCAAACAGTGCATGACACCACATCCTTATACTTGACTGTCAAGCATGAAAAAGCATTTTTCACTCCTGGTGAGAAAAAAAATCTAGGAGTCCACACTTACAATCCATTGTGATCTAGGTGCCATTGTCTTAATAATTTGGAATGAGAGAGAGAGAGAGAGAGGGAGAGAGAGAGAGAGAGAGTAATTTTTGTGAAATAGAAATTATCTCCCGTAAGTAAAAAATTGTATCAGGTTAAGTCTCTCCATTTTTATTCAGCCATCAGTCTTCAAAGAATTCTTTAAAGAAACTATACTGTAAGACTACACAGCACATATTTTACACTGTAATATGAAGTCAGAACAAAGATAGGAGGAAACTCAGAGGAAACGGGAAAGGAGGGGAAGAAAAAAGGGAGGGAAGAAGGGAGGGAGGGAGGAAGGGAAGGAAACTACCCAGTAGTAAGTATTTTATATGAAATGATTTAAAGGAATTTATAAAACAAATATTAAAGAATGCTCAAAATGAAATAATGATTTCAGTCAAATAAAGGTGCATCAATTATGTTGGTTTAATGCACTTAATATATGTGGAAAGAGTTAATATAAGTAACACAATTTTTAGCTTCTGATGATTAGCAAAGAATTAGTGGTAAAATTGAGTGGAAAACTATGTACTACCTAATAAGTAATGAATTAATGTAACACAGACCCTATCATTCTATTGGAATAGAAAACATTGAACATAATATGTTTATTTATAATTTCAGCCTAAAATTATACAAAAGTATATCAACAAAAATCAGAACAAAACAATGTAGCAGTGTCAAGAGCAGTACAGTTATAAACAAGTAAATAATTTTAATCAGCTTTAATTAATTTCCATTTCACTCATCACAAGAGGTAAAACATTTAAAAATTATACTTGTTATGGTTAAATATAAAGAACAACATAAAAAATAAATGTATCACTCCATAGAGTTAATGTTCAAGTGCTGGCCTACTGTTTGAATATTTTTTTATGAGAAGGTGAGCTCACTTAGGATTTGAAAAGTACAGTTATCCATATTAAAGGTAATGACACCTTTTTGATATATTTCATGAAGACAAAAACTTACATTAATGCATAACATGAATAAAGTATTAATATAAAGATTTTACACTAATAATATTTATATGGCACATTAAGTCAGGTTAATTTTTGTATGTATAATTGTATATTGCAGTTAATTTAATTTATTAGGATAATAAGAATTCACACTGATTGTAATTGCTTTTAAAATGCCTCTTATGTAAATATGCATACAATTGGTTTTAGATATATAATAAACAGCTTTGTATTACATTAAATTTAGACAAATAAAATTCTCGAACATTACACTGATATTAATCATTTACATCATAAAGTGGATCGGACATTTTTGCTAAATTTGCTTAGGAATTCTATAAAATTCTTTTAGATGGTAAGCATCTAAGACATAGACATAATCCATAGATTTCAAGTTGTTCATAAATCTTTATTACTCCTGGTAGGTGCATAAAGCCACACCTGGATGCAGTGTCCAAGTGTCTAACAACAGACAACAGAACACTGAACAACATTTCTACTGGAGGAGGGTCATTATCAACTCACACATATTCATTAAAACCTGATTTGAGGTTTATGGAGAAGCAAAACTAATAATCCTGTCTGCCTACATAGTATTGCCTTTGACCATAGTAAATATATTTACAAAACCCAACAATTATTTCCTTTATCTATACAGTGAATGAAAATTTCAGGTCCTGACAATGCTCAAAGTATAAAGGAATTTTTTACACAAGCCGGGTCACCTCAACTGTGTCTTTAGGATGCGCATCAAGAAAGAAGGGGATAACTGAGTCCACAGTTATGCTCTGACCTCCACACAGATCCCTACACACTACCGTAAGTGTGAGCACTTGTGTGTGCATACACCGAATAATAACAAATTCTACAGTAAATAGGTGCAAGCTTATTATTTAGCAAAGGAAAGGTTAAGTGGTGGAAAAGAACAAAAACAAAATCTGTGCCGGAGTAAAAGTTAGCCAAAAATTTCTACTTAAAACAAAATAGAACAAAACCAAACAACAACAACAAAACAAAAAACAACAAAAAACAAAAACTGCATTGTGAAGGAAAGATAGATGTGCTATATACTTCCTTCAAAAACTCCTGGAAAGACTGTATGCTTGAATCATAAAGCAGACAAACCAGCCGTGCTAACAGCAGTTCTTGATGCCATTGAGAGCTCACTGAGTGGAAGTCAGTGAACCTCTTCTCTATGAAGACTGGTTTCTGCCCATTGACCACTGCCTTGAGGGAGCAGTGTAAGCGCATGAGGCTCTGGCTCTCGGAGGTAAAAATCCCCAGCCTCCACTTCTGGCATAATCTCTTTGCTGATTGAGGATGCCAGAAAGCTACTTTGTGGAGAGAAAGGGTGTCCTGAAGAACTGAAAGTTAACATTCCAGGGAAATATATGGGCTGGACACTGATCAAGCTACACTGTTTCACTGATGTGCAGCGAGTTTTTACTGTGTTTTGATCCCATTACAGGCTTCTAATGGCTCAATTTGGCCACATCCTTGGAGAGTAATAGCCATGGGAATCTGACTAGAAATGCATTTCTCTAGTAATACAGAATGTTTTTGTGCCTGTCAGTAGTATAATATTGCTTACTTTCATGCCACCAGTAGGATTGGGATCGAGGTTCTGTAAATACTACTCTGTAAACTCGACTGTATACCATTCATTCTGTAAACCTTTGCCATTGTGACATTTTCTTTATGAGAAATACAAGAAAAAAAATGACTGTAAACCTCAAAATGGGAGAAAAAATATTTTCCATGTCTTACTCCTGTTATTGTTGTGTTGTAGAGTATGGGTTCCAGCAGATTTCTTGCTCTCACAGGCCTAGTTCATCACAATAGTTCAGAAACTGCAGCACCTGGTGACTGGCAGCTCCTTCCTGGATATTTGAATACCAGTGATGCGGAGAGTTTACTTTACTGGGTTCTACATACTTTAGTCAGGAAAGCAGTACTTGCATTGCTTGGCAGCTTCTTCTTCAGGATACTTTTAAGGTAATTGGATTCATGGACTCCTGTAATGATTCTGAGGCAACAGATTCATCCAAGAACCTTTCCCTTCTTGGAGGTCAGAAACACTTACATCAAAAGGACTGCTTTTCTTCTAAATTGTGGCTGTCAATAACTCAACCGCAATCATTTAAGTTTCCAGAGCTGGCCTGTGTTTTTTCTCTAGTTATAATCTAGTGATTGTCATAGAGTTCATATTTTTCCTCTTTATAGTCCAGACTACTTAATACACTTATATGTTAATTAATTTACATTAAAATGATTTTTATATTGCTATTTTGTTGTATTTCGTGGCTTCTTTGCTGTAGCTATGATAGAAGACTCCTGGCCAAAGCAAATTAAGGAGGAAAGGGTTTTTGTTTGTTTTCTTGCTTGTTGTTTATCACAGTTTCAGAATATAGGTCATCATGGAGGGGAACTCAAGGCAGAAAGAACTTGAAATAGTTGATCAAATGACATCCAAATTAAAAAAGAGAACAAAAATAATTGTCGGTGCTCAGTAAACTTTCCCTGTTTTTTTTACATAATTCAGGATCAACTGCCCAGGGAAGGATACCACCCATGATAGCTTTTCCCATATCAATTACAATAATCAGAATAATTTATGCAAATAAAGCCAGAAGTATACCTTCCATACAATTTTCCATGCAATGTTTTGACATAAAATGGTAAGGAATAAAATTTATACTATATAATATACATATATGTATATATGTGTATGTATAATACATATAGTTTTAGAATATAATTTGTATCTCACAGGTTGTTTATGTATATATATGTATAAATATGATAGACAAATGTCATATATGTATTATATATATACATACATATATATATATTCATTATTATAAACATGGACAAATAGGTTGGCTTCTTTTTTGGGGGTACAATATAAAGAAGAGCAATAGTCATGGGGACAAAAATAAGAACATGGTTCAGTGTGGGATTGCTTGGATATATATTCAGGAATGAAGTAGCTGTGTCTTCTGGCTCTATTTTCAATTATTTGTGAAATTTCTTACTTGTTCATCTATCTCCATATCCTCTCCAATATCTCTTGCCAGATTTTGTGATGATGGCCATACAGACTAGAATGAGATGGTATCTCAAATTAGTTTCAATTTGTGGTTGTTTTAAAAATTTCTAGCTATATTTGTAAGTTTTTAATAATAAATATTCTTAGTCGAACCACCACAATCAGCAATACCAAAAATTATAAACTTTAGGTGAGGAATATAAGGTAAATATATATATATATATATATATATATATATATATATATATTAACAGAAATAACAAGGAATTTTAGGAATATTTCTAGTTAAAATTATAAATTAAAAGACAAAAATAATTTTCAGAATAATGATGAGGATTAATATACATAACTGAAGGGAATGATCAGATTCAATGGTGAATTTTATAGTATAAAAATATACCTGTTTCTGAGGAGATAGAGAGTACAAAAATGAAGAGAGACACACAGAGATAGTAAAACATTTTAAGTGATATAACGAACAATTATGTCTACAACATTATCGATGTAGAGTTCTCAAAGAAACTATAAGTCACTAATGAAATACTTCCACGTGTTTTACTTGGTTATTATGCATAAATTATGAAATGCACAAACACACATATCAGAAATCCAACTAGATAGCAATTACCAACTGGCAGGAGAAGATATTTAAACTATCATGACTTCCATTCTACACATGAATATACACGTATATCAACATATAAGTTAGGGAACACCCTGAACGAAATGGAATCATACAAATATTAAATCTTCTGAGGACTAGACACATCCACATAATCAAGAACATAGCCTGTAAATTCTATCTATGTATCTCTAATTCCTGCATCCCACCCTAGCTAACAAGTCTATTAAGAAGGACAAAATGCAAAAAAAAAAAAACCATAAAGTTCACTAGCAAAAGAAATTCAGCAACTTGTTGGAAAAGGGTTACCATAGGTGAAAAACAACTGCAGATAAACAGTGGTGTTGACAATGATATGAGTAAGGCTAAGAAGAAAAGTAAACACACTACAAATATTGAATAATCCCATATGTATGCTGGGTAATAGGACACAGGTAAATGCTGGCAAGAAGTACATGCTTCTGGAATTGTATAATCCCATTTAATGTATTCTAAGATGACTATTAATCTTATATGCCAACTCGATAAGGCTAGCAGCTACTCAGTAATTGGTTTAAGTGTTATTCTAGACATGCTGTTAAGAGCTTTTGTTAAGAGATTAGTATTTGAGTTGGTGGACTGAGTGAGGAATTCTCTAACAGTGTCATTTTACGTCATTCAGTATGTTAAAACCTGAATAGAACAAAATAGTGACCAGAGAGAGTTTGCCCTCTCAGTGGGAACATTGGATTTCTGACTTTGTACTAGAATCAGCACTACTCATTCTCATGGCATGGATTCCCACTGTATGTGCCTTGTAGATTTGATAATCAGCCCTCATTTTTAATAAGGAAGAGTATAAGTGCATGTGCCTGTACTTGTACATACATGTGTGTATGTGTGTGTTCTTTTTTTTTTCTAGATTTTCAGAAACACTGGCAGAATTATTGCAAGCTATCTGATTAATAACAAATTTACCAGCAGGTACAACAGAAAGCTTGAGGATGGTTTTATTAGAATTTGAAAGAAAAACACCAGGTCAGCAACACTGTAAATACATCTCATCATCTTCCCAGATGAAAAAGATGTGAAGAGCAGAGACAAGAAGGGAGGGGAGAGGAGGGAAGGAGAGAGAAGAGAGAAAACAGAAAACAGAAAACAGAAAAGAAGAAAACGGAAACAGCCATAATATCTGAGTTAAGCAGGCATGATGATCAACTGCCCAAGGTATGGTAGACAAGGTATCTTTAGAGAAAGAATTTAACCCAAGAATTAGAACAGAAAGAAAGAAAAAAAGAAAACCAAGTTTCACTTTTTGAAGTAATTCAGAAAAGTGGGCAGAGTTAAAAAAAAAGTATATGGCCTCAATTCTGTAAAAGACTGTGTCAGAGAGTAGAAATTCTAGGAAATAAAACTGTTATCTTACTAACCAGATAGTAGTTCTTATTATCTCTTTAGAATATTTTAAGATGGATTAGATTTCTAAGGGTGGGTGGTCCATTAACCAGATGATTGACTTGCATAATAGGCGTGTTAGGGATCCACCCAGGCTACAGATTTCCTTCTCATGATCAGAAAGAAATAATTTTTCTTTAATGAGCCTTTATTGCAAAATTGTAATAATAAAATATATGTCACATATTTTTCTGTTCATCTAGAGAAACTCAATTCTCACAAAGTAATCTTTAAATTCCATAATTATGACTACCAGATTAAAACTCTATGAAACATTTTTTAAAAGGTGAATGGCAAGAGAAAATAATCAAAATAAAAGACTATGGTGTTCAAGAAAAGAAATATATAAGCAACACAAGCATAACATTTATATTAGCAAGGGTCTACAACATGTAGAATGCTCGACTACCATGTGATAGGCTCTGAGTTTTTATCCTGAGAATTAAAGGGAGGGAGGCAGGGGAGAGGGGAAGGAGAGGGAGAGGGGGAGGGGGAGGGAGAGGGAGAGGGAGAGGGGGAGGGGAGGGAGAGGGAGAGGGGGAGGAGAGGGAGATGGGGAGAGAGAGGGAGAGGGGGAAGGAGGGGGAGAACTAGTAATATGAAGCAGTTGACTTGAATTATTTTTTAAAAAGGAATGTATTGGATAGTTCACAGGGGACATTACTGAATGACAGCATCCAGAGCATGATCAAAGTTGATTTCAGTATCTAGCACAACTATAAATAAAAGAATGGCAGGAAAATAAGAAGCCAATGAGTTAAAGCAAACATGAAAATAGTTTAGTCTAGAAAAAGATAACTTGTAATATTAAAGTACAAGAACATATATAAAAAGATAATAGATTAATAAAGGTTAGACAATTGCTAAAACAAGGAAGATTTGATATTAACCCCAGGCAAAGCTGACTTCTGAATAGAATCCATTCTGAGAAACTTTATATAATGATAAAACATTCAATTTAAAAGATGTTATAATCATTCTAAATTATATACCCAAAATAATATGACTTACATATATATAAAACAAAAGTGGATATAATTGTAAGTTAGAATTGAACTGTTTGCCATCATAATAATATTAGCAGTGTTCTTTAGCAATTTACTGAGCAAGCTCATATAAACTGATCAGGAACAAAAAAATATTGAAAAGTACAATGAACAAATATCAAAGTAGTCCTTCAAATATAATACCTTCAAATGCTGGATAATCATGCTATGTTTATTCATAAATGATATTAATAAAAATTAAATATATTTCTTTTGCAATTTTAAAATATTGAAATATATGAAAATTATTTGATTCCACCAATAATAAAACTAGATTTAAAAACCAATTGTTCTTATGAACAATTTTAAAATTTTTAACAATTTTAAAAATTTTTAAATTTTAAAATGATGCTCTACCATAAGAACGCCAAGTGTTCTTATGGTGGAGCATCATTTGGTTATATGTCTAGGAGTAGTATAGGTGGTTCTTCAGGCAGAACTATTCCAAATTTTTTGAGAAAGTGCCAGATTGATACCCAAGGTGATTATCCATGTTTTGTCTTTTCATAGTGTTTCAGGTTTCTTGGGATGTTTTTATGTCAAGAACTTTTTAGATGCAACTTTTTGTTTGACCAATGTATCTTCTATGCCTATATCTTCATCTCTCATGTTTTGTTGGTGATGCTTGTATCTGTTGTTTTCATTTCCAGGATTCTCTACATTTGTGGGGTTTTTTGTTATTGCTTTTATTTCTGTTTTCAAATCTTGAACTTTTTTATTCATTTCCTTTACTTGTTTGATTGTCTTTTCCTGTATTTCTTTAAGGATTTTATTCATTTCCTCTTTAAAGAACTTGCTCATCTTTATAAGATAGATTTATGGTCATCTTGTGCTTTGACCACATTAGGATATCCAGGGCTTGTTGTAGTAGGATAGTTGGACTCTGGTGGTGCCATATTGGCTGGACTCTTGTTGATTGTGTCCTTGGGTTGACTTTTAGCCATCTGATTGTCCCTGCTGGTGGGCAGATGGTCCTGATACAGGCAGAACTTTTTTGGAGAGACAGGCAGACACCTGCCTGAAATTGAGGTCAGAAAATAGCATGTTGCTCACCTCTTCTTGTTGCTCTATACACAAATCCAGCCCTAATGAAGCTCAGGGAGCAGAATGCATCTCACCTCAACTGGCTGTGCAAAATAATTACCTCTTAATTATTGTATATGTATACTTTATTTGGAATATCCAGATAAAATTTGGTCAAGAAATTAGGAAGCAGCTATGGGTAAATGCTACTAAGGGATAAGAAATAGAATGCAACTGTATAAAGCAACCTGTATGGTTGAAGAGGTAGGTAATATAGAGAAGGAATATGTGGAAGCTTAAAAGAATATATCCTGTAACATCCCAAACATATCTCTACTGTCTACCTTTCAAAGTACAGAGAGAAAAATAATCATCTGTTTAACCCAGACATGAACCCTGCAATAAGTAATAATAACTGACTTTTCATAATGTAGCATATGAATGTCCTGGGAGTATCTAATGGCTTTCTGATTGGATTTAAATCCATTTCATATGATGAAACTCATGTCTTCCACTATTACTAGAATGAAAGCCCAGAGGTATACATGGTATAAGTTTAGAGCAGTGGTTCTCAACCTGTGGGTCACAACAATTTTGAGGGTTAAAAGACTCTTTCACAGGTGTCAAAGATAGATACCCTGGGTATCAGATATTTACATTACAACAGTAGCAAATTTAATGCTATAAAGTAGCAACAAAATAATTTTATAGTAGGGAGTAAATACAACATGAGGAACTGTATTAAAGGGTCACAGCATTAGGAAGGTTGAGAACCACTGCTCTAGAGGAAAGCTTGCTGTGCTTATTTTTGTAAAATAAAAATAATATTAAAGTGACCACTACTGATTTATTATGAACATAGATTAATATATGTCCCTAATTGTCATCAGAGATGATATTCCTTACAGTGCATGGCGATTAGCACAGAGATCAAAAATTGGCCTATAGACAAAAGTATAAGAGACTGCATAATTCTGAGTGTTAAATAGAATATATATGTCAACATATCTCCTTGACCTCCTATAAAGGCTAGGGGATGACTGGGAATGAAAGGAAGGAAAGAGTGTAAGAGCCAAAGCCAGTAGGACAGAGCAGTGACACAGAGTCTTTTGGTCACGGAGCATCATATGTGAACCCACATAGGTTCATATACAGAATATACAGAACAAAACAGCATGTTGAGTATTTTCTTGATTGATGATGGATAGGGAAAGGCCCAGATCACTGTGAGTGATGTAACTCTAAATTTGTAGTATTGGGTGCTATAAGAAATCAATTCTCAGCAAGCCATAAGGATCAAGGTGCAAGGAGCACTCTTCTATAGATTCTGCTTCAAATAGTCTTCCTGGTTCTTGCCTTGAATTCTTGCCCTTAATTCCTTTGATGATGGAATGTGACTTTAGATTTCTACAATTGTGTTGATTTTCAACAATTGTATTACAAGAGAAAAGAGCATACTAAGCCCTCTGTTTGACACCTTTTAGCCAAACTATTATGCTACAATTGAATTCAAAGTCTGAATAAAATTTGTTTTGTTGTTAAATAAGCTAGAGAATCACTACATTCTGTGGTATTTTTTTACGAATATGATTACATTTTAGTTGGTTAGATGCAACTATGTAGCTGAGTATGCTGAGTTTAAGCCAATTCTTTCCATACGGATTTCAAAATGTAAACTTTTTTGGTTGAAGATGCATTTGTGTCTCCAAAGGTCTGAATCAGATACTTGTTGTTTGGGTCTTCCAAGAGGAACATACCAATATATCATTAACGTGTAGTGGAGATTAATTTTGGAAATGCTTCGGAAGTAGAGAGTTGAAAGAGGAGATGGCAAGGAGAACATTTGGATCAAGCATCACATTGACTATTACGACCCAAAGGAAGTAGTTAGAGGAGATAAGGAGGAAGCACTTTGTAAAAGTAACTTTTATTTGCCAGATATAATTGTCTTGGCGGCTTACTGCTGAATAAACTCACTCTTTCTAGTTCTCTCTGAACTCTGGCTAGCTGATTCAATTCAGCCGTTCTGGCTCAAACTCCTCTCCAAGTACGTTGATTTAAATTGACTTCTTTCAACTTTTAAGTGAATTACTGTGCTTGGAAAATCTACCTCTGAGTTCCATGAACTGACTGAACTGCACTGATTGCACTGACGCCACAAGCTGAACAGAACTGCACAAACTCAACTGAACTGAACTTCACTCAACTAAACTGCACCAAACTACACTGAGCTCAACTCAATGGAACTCAACTGCATTGCCTGAACTCGACTAAACTTTACTCACTGAACATCCCTCCCTTTCTGACTCATTCTATGCTGTTCTTAAGTAGCCCCCATTTCCTGTCTGTTCTGTGAGACATAGGTGTATCATATCTCTGACTCATTCTCCAAATCTTTCTCTGATTCATCATTTTGTCTGCCCGTCAATCATACGCCACTTTCAAACCTTGCTGCTTCCTTTTGCAAACTAAATTTACTTTCATTGTTTGGTGTTAAACGTGTTGTACTACGGGTGCATCTGTATTTGTGCCAGAGAGACCACATAGAACTAGAAGGTATTTTTGATGTGATCCGTTGCTAGAGCAGCCATTTTGAAGGATTAAAATTACCCTAAAATACTTACTAAATCATTTCATTTAGATTTATGGAGTAAGAGGGAGCTTTATGTCCAAACTTGTCCATTAGAGCTGTAATTTAGAATATATCCTTTACTTTTCAAGGTGGTTTTGGTCATGGGAATTTATAACAGCAACCAAAAACCTAGGAAAAACATATAACCAATATATCTTCATCTGACATTCATTTGTATATAGCCACAATGTCTAATTAGTATTGCCTACATGTGCATGTGTGAGGTCACCCACCCACAAAATAAAATGTTTTCTGTTAGAAAATTGTAATTAAAGATTACATGGAAGTCCAGAAGAATAAGGAGGAGGAGGAGGAAGAGGAGGAAGAGGAGAAAAAAAGAAGAAAAAGGAGGAAAAGAAGGAGGTAAAAGAAGTAAAAATAAGTTCAGAAGTTGAGGAACTACAAAACAAAATTTCAAATATTGTACAAATGATTCTTTCAATGATACATAGTCTAAATTCATAATACCTTCCATGAAAAAGGAAACAATATGATAAAAATCTAAACAACATCAGAAATAAAATGACTCTGAAAGTAAAAAATAAAAAAATGAAAAAATGAAATCAATAGTTTGAGACTTATGTAAACAAGTTAATCAGAAAATGATTAATGATTTATGTGTCCAATTCTCAACTCACTCATGTAAATAATATGAACTCATTTCTAGTACAACAATTATTTCCGTAATTCAAGAACTATCTCACAATAAAACACAGAGTATCATGAAAATCTAAAAGTGAGTTTTAAAATTTTTATTATAGTCATTTAATTATTTTGTATGTGTATTCATTTGCTTATACTTTCCACAACCCGACCAGTGGAATACAAGAGGGCAACTTAGAGGAATATATTCTTTCTTTCTATCATGAGAGTTCTGGGATTAAACTCAGGCCTTAAGCCTTGACAACAAATGCTTTACTCTCCGAGCCATCACATTAACCATAAAATTGACTTTAACCTAATTCTGTAGTATCAGGAGATGACTCAACTCATTATCAAAAGGTAACCAAAGTAACAAAAGGTAAAAATGATAAATAATTTTTACAGTATAATACAAATTTTCAAATTAATAACTCTCAAGAAATTAGAAAATATTTAAAAATATTTTGTAAACAGACACAGTTATCATTAGTAGTTATACCAAACTATGACAAAAGTACTTTTCATTTACCACCAAAAGTGAAAAATCAGATAACTAAAATTAGAATTTTATGATTGATCATATCAACAAGCTAAGTAAATAAAATTGTATGGAATCTCCATAAATAAGTAAAGCTCTGAATAACTTTGATTTCATGTAATGATAAAGATT
The DNA here is from genome assembly GCF_004785775.1 of Grammomys surdaster. NCBI lineage: Eukaryota > Metazoa > Chordata > Mammalia > Rodentia > Muridae > Grammomys > Grammomys surdaster. Next base: position 3,977,036 of record NW_021620713.1, on the reverse strand, counting down.
TGTAAGCTATAAGTATGCAGAAAATTCCTTAGCTTGATACGAGTGTTCTTTTAACATCTGTGGTGGTCACTCTTTATTGTCAAACTGGATAGATTTAGAATCATTTAGGAGATACATGATACGATGTTCTGTGGTGAATTAAAAGTGATAAAAATATTATAATAATGGGTTGCTACATTGGACCCCAGTTGGTGCAAGTGTTTGTGGAGGTATGCAGAGATATGGCCTTGTTGTAGGAAGTATGTCACTTAGTAGTAGGCTTTCAGATATTGTAGACTCATCTCATTTCCAGTTTCGTCTCTCTGATTTAAGCTTGTGGTTTAGCCAAAATTTATTTCCTTCCAAGCATTCCTGTGTTCTGATCATGATGTTAATCACAGTGACAGAAAAATTACTAATATAAATTTTGGTATCAAATAGTGAAGTGAGCTCTTGATGTGAATATAAATTTTTGTATCAAATAGTGAAGTGAGCTGTTGATGTGAATAACATAACATGACCATGTTTTTTGTTTGTTTGTTTGATTGATTGATTGAATGATATTTTTTATTGTAGTTGTTTGGAAGAATATGAACGACTCTGAAACTTTTGAATTGAAAAGCAGTTGAATATTATAAGCAAACAAATATAGACCATTCTAGTACTTGCCTGAAAGGCAGTGGTACTAAAAGTGGAAGCTGTCAATGAACAGTTCAAAAAGTTCCAGAGAGAAACAACATCATCAGCTGGACCAGAAGCTGTTCCTGTGCTATTCTGATAAAATTCTGGCTGCCTTCTGCCGTGGTCCTACTAATTTGTCTGAGATTATATTTTAAAATAATGGGCTAATGACTTTTCTGGAGGAGTTTTCAAGATAGTGCAACAATGAATCTCTGCTGGGGTGGTTATTGGTACTGCTTATGCAAGTACACAATAAACAAGTGGGGACAGAAGAAAACATAAAATGTAAATTTTGGAGCAAAAGAAACACCAGGAAGCTTACAACTACAGCCAAACTTGTCCTGAAAGAGAAGACATAAGTGGTCAGTGGTGTAGACAGTTATGGAACAGCTTTCTGCTAAGCACTGGGACAAAGGGAAGGGATTCCTCAGGGTAAGACCAGCACAGCTAAGCTTCCAAATTGAGAGTGGGACCCAAACAAATTTTTCTCCTACTAGGAAGCAACTGAAAAAATGTGCTGTTGCTATTGTCACTCAGAGGCATGGGAGGGACCTCAAGCTGACAGTTGACCATGTCAGTGAAGTATAGGTTGTGCTAGCTTTAGGGGCATGAATAATACAAGAAGGATGATTCTGTCTCTGAGGCTTCAAAGAGCCCCAAAGCTAGGCAACATGTGACAGAGAAGTCATTGTGAAAAAGCCTAGAAAGATGAAGTTGGGTGAAAGTAAAGTCTAAGATTCAGTGGAGACCCCAAGATATTCAAGATTCCATTACTCTGAGACACATGCCAAAAATTATACACAAATAGCATGGGAACAAGAGAGAGGGGAAAGAGGGAAAGGGGAGGGAGGAGAGGGAGAATATGGACAAGTAGAGGGATAGGAGAAGGGAGGGGTGAAGGGGAAGAGGGAGGAGAAGATGAGGGAGGGATGGGGGAGAGACAGGGACAGGTAGAGGCAGAGGGAGAGGTTGGACACAGCTAAAATAGAGTGGTTCAGCTGTCTGAGCCCTTTGACATTAAAGTTCCAGACTTGGACTATGAGCTCCAAGATTTGGTGTTTCTCCTTCGGGGTATCAGTCTTACTTTGTCTAGTGTTTCCTCATTGTATCACCATTCTTTTATTTTTGGAATGGGAATGTATATTTCATACAATTATGTGTTAGATGTATATAATTTGATCTTTCATTTTATATGGGGGTTACCCAATTGCATTAGATTTCAGAAAAGTTTTGGGACTTTTAAATATTATTGAGACCTAAAAGACAACTTTTAAAGTAGTAACAAATACATTTTTACGTTCTTACATAGCTACAGAACTATTGGAATCAAACAAGTGCTATAGAATGATTTGAGTGGTACAATTTTTTGTAGGTTCAGAAATTTGAAATGGGCTCAGTAACAATGGAGAAGTTTGGAAGTTACAGCCTTACAAGAGGAAGTTTATTGCTGGGTTCTGACTTAGGATTTCATAGCCTTGTCCCATTTCCAGGTTGTTTTATTTGCTTTATTCTTAAGCTTAAGGGGTGCTCTATCAGCTTCCTGATTTTGCTGCCATACCTGACAGGCATTATCATGCTTCCCTGCCTTCAAAATAAAATTTTCCTTCTTTAAGTCTATTTAGTTCATGATTTTGTGACAGCAAAGAAAAAGTAGTGGATATAGTATACCTTTCCCCAACAGACCATTTTGGCATTGTTGGACAATTTAAACTATGTGCAGACACTATAAGCATGTTACTTTTATTTTGAAATTTTTATCTGTGCAATATTACCTTTACTTTGTACTTCATCTATTTCCTTTAATTTTATGTCACTCCCGTTAGGACTCTAGTGTTATGCCTTTGCCAACTTCTTGTAAGACTTTTCAATGTTCCTTAATAACAATTTCTTTAACCTAAGCCATGTCCTTGGACAATTGATTTGGCCAACTTGAGGGCAGAAAGCATATGCTCACACATTTATCTCATGGACAAGGCTGAATAAAAGCTAATGGGTAAAGTCGTCAGCTTCCACACTCTCTAGTTAATTTATTCTACAGGAATTCTCCACTTTTCCAGTGTTCTCCATCACTGTCAGTTACTTTCAATAAACTATTCCCTTTCCCTAAATATCATGATTCTTCATGTTTCTCTTACTTGATAATCTGGATTTTCTTTCGAACTTCCATTAACTACAAGAATGTAGCACAAAGGACATCACCCTTTCAAGAGAATTTACATGCAGTTGGTCAGTTCCTTGTTAACATTTTCAGAAATGTTGAGGCACTGAGTAGTAAATATGATTACAGATGAGTGAAGTGGTCCTGTTCAGATTTGATGTGAAAATGGTTTCATAAGATAGAAAGGGCTGTGTGGATAGAGAGAGACACTACTTTGTCCATATTCAGTTTGTTTGTTTATTTGTTTTTAAACTTCCTGTTTCTAACCACTAAAGATTTCTAGCACAAAGGAAGTGTACCCTAATTAAGGCTTGCTGAACAATGAAACAGGTGATTTCATTAAACACAAAATATTGGAAGTATGATACAGCTGACATTTTGAGCTAATCTTTTGGAGAATCACACTAGAAGATTAAAGCACTTCAGACTCACACTCACCCTCTCACATGTAGAAATTCCCTGTACTCAAAATAAGATTTAGAATTGACGTTTCAAAAAGACTAACCCATGACAGGTTAATCTACAGTGAAGTAATTCACACACACACACACACACACACACACACACACAAACACACACACACACGCATATATTTGCAATTATTCACAAATATATACAAACAGACAGCAGAATTATTTTGTTAAATGTATAGAAATAAGAGCATGGGGAGTAAGAGGTTTTTTCTAGTTAGTATCAATAATGGTACTACCATAAAGTATACAGAGTATATCATGTAGATATGCCATACATTTGAAGTTACCATTACTATTAGTTACTTTTAATCAGAAGTGATTAAGTCAGGAAAAGAATATTAAAACATATGATTTTTTATTAATTGGCAAGATGCATTTCATTAAACTATCACATAATAAAGAAAAATGTTTTATAAAATTGGGGTCATAAAATGAAGCAAGGTTTAGAAACATATTGGATTTTTAATTCTATTTCAAATGTGTAAATATTTTTGAAACATTCTTCAGAGAAAGTTAAAACTAAGAATGGCTTTCATCCTTATAAAATCCTTATAAAATTTATACCTGGGAATTTTAACATACAGAAATATAACTGATGATATGTCTAGATAATTTAGATATGAAATGAGAGAGATCTCCCTCTAATAAATCATATCTTTTTAATATCTCCCATTGTGCCAAATGGAGATTATGCACAATGAATATCTTACCTCTTACCTAGAATTAAAAAGTCAAAGTGCTTCTATTTTTAGTACTAGGGTTAACTACTTTAGTTAATTGTTTTAGTTTCAGTGAAGCATTTACTGTGATTAATGTTTAATAACTCTGGAGCATATTTTGAAATTAAATCACTATTTCAAATATTTCCAATTCATCAAAATATGTCATTACACATACCTTTGAAAATTTGTGTGGTAGTTAAGTTCATTGAAAGTACATTTTCCTATTGCTATGGTTTAAACTTGGATAGATAGTCTTTGAAATGTATAAATTATAGAAGAAATCAGCGTAGTTTTCTTTTCCTGGGAAATGGAGCAGTTAATATTCAACATGAAAATTCTAATCTTTAAATACATTATAATCTAACTGCTTAGGATATTTTTTGCTTTAATACCTTAAGAGTCTTCAAAGCCTGAAGGATGGGATTATTAAGATGGAATTTTAATGTCAAAATTATCAGAGAAATGAACACATTGCTAGTGTTCATAAAAATTGTATTCAATTCCTGCATGATTTGTTCAAATAAGAGATGAGAATATATTTGATTAGAGCAGTAAGTAACCCCAAATTTGATCAGAAGACTGGAGGTCACCGTATATATGTGTCGTAAGTCTCAGAGATTAGACAATTTAACGACTGAATTTATTTTAATATATAAATGCACATGATGAGACACACGTAAAATATAGCCACAGAGCAATTAAAGAATTAGAAAAATTTGTGGTTAAAAATTATAAAAATCTAGAATATGAAAATAAATAAGTAAAATTAATGTAAATTATTATTATTTCTCAGGACACAAAATGTAAAATTACAGAAAATACTTTTCAGTCCTAATTTTCAAAGCTTTGTAATAGCTGAAAACTAACATATGCATAAAGTTTTAGATGCTAAAAGCCTATTTTATTCACTGATTTTTATTACTGTTCTAATTAATCTATAATATAGAATTTGCTATGAAGATCAACTAATATCCACAGCAATAACAAGATAGCATTTAGCTGTACTATTTTGGGCAATTGTTTCAAAGCAAATACATATTTTGCAGTGCTTTATATAATCATGCTTGTCAGTTTCTTAAGAAGGATTATCCCTGTAGCAATGCAGACTTCCTCTTCTATGTTGTCAAATACCTACAATGATGTGTTCATGCATAACCATGTTGAACTATTAATAGAAACTATAATAAGCAATCAATAGTCATTCAAACTTACAATTATAATTTTTTATTTCACGGATGGGGTGGAGGTACAAACTATTCTTATGTATTGGTTCTAAGGTACAAAAGCTCAGTGGGTATACTTCTTAGAACAGTGCACATTTGTAATTTATGAATGTTCTTTTATATTCATGTAGGATATAAATATACAGCTACATTTTCCCTTTTCCCCAGCGCTACATAATTATAACTTGTAACATGTAAATATTTATGAATTCACAGGATGTTCACTAGGAGAATGTTATACTTGCAGATTTCTCTAGTATTTTCAGAATTCAGATGTTATTATTAAGCTTGATGTTGTACTGCAAAATGTAAAAATACATTGTTATTAATTTGACTTTTCTAGAAAACATGCCATCTGGTGATTCTGTTGAGATTTGAGAATTATCTTAACATCATTTATTGTTAGAGGCAGACATTACAACATTGTTTGAAAATTTTACCACTTTTCTTTTATACAAGAAATGGAATACAGAAATTCTGGATTGTAGATGATAAAATGTTGATCTAATATTTATATAACAGTGCATCAAATTGATAGCACCATAGAGGCTGGCTAGACTTACTAATTTATTGGCAGTGGCTGGATTAAATGTAACTGGGAGGATTCTAAGGCCACCTGCAAGCCAGCAGGGAGGGGCTTTATTTAACTGAGACTATATGCCATATCCCAGGAAGCAGCCTAGGGAAAAGCAGACTGCGCATTTGTGACCCCACACCTAATGAAAATGTCACTGAATGTTGGTCAGGAAAATTCCCAGCCCCTAAAATACTCTAGAGAATTAACAAACTCAATTCAAGCACACTAACATTTAAAGTATTTAAGAATCAATTTTATTTTGTTTAGACATTTCTCCTTTTCAGAAGAATACTCAGAGCTTCCTCTACTTCTTCAGTATAGGTAATTTCATTCTTAACATTAATTAATTCTATGGTTTTACTTTTTTGTTCATCTAATTATTATAACTCTATTTTCTTGACTTTTTGTTTGTTTACCATGAACTCTGCTCAGCATTTTATCCTGAGCAGAGTATTTTTAAATCATTGTAGCTAAAATTCTTTCTTACATGAAACAAAAACTCCAGAACTTGAGTGTTCATCTGAAAGCATGAGAGTACATTTAATCATTTTATTTTTGTTGTTTGATTAGGTTTTACGGAATATTGTGATCTCTTTGAAGACAAGGACTAATTTCTAACTATCTTTATGTTTAATATTTAGTTTAAAATATATAACAAAATGTTAATTGGAAAAGTTATGAAATAACTCAAGAAAACCTCCGAAGGAGAAAAAAAGGAAAGGCTGTGAAATGGCACATTGATATAGTGTCCCTATTTTACCCAGACAGATCAACTGATGAGTTGCCTTCATCAGTAATATCGAGCAACCACGTTCTTCATAGTAGGATAAGGCATCATGCAAGGCTACTTTCTTCATAGTAGGTTGAAAAATCGTGGTGATTCAGATGCTTTCTGTCTCTACTACAATTCCCATGCTAACAATTTGACTTTGTGGCCACATCTAAATGAATGCTACAATCTTCTGTGCCAATGATTAATATTACAATACTGATGTTGCTGTCTAGCTATGCATCAATCATTTCGTTCATAGATAATTCTTCTCAATGTCTTAATGTAACATAATTTTAATTTTTAAATGAAATAGAGAGAAACTCTAAAGTTTGCTCGATTAAGTAAGTTCAAGAGGATGCAAGGTTAAATAGACCGTCTATGTCTTTGTTCAGTTAAACTGCCATGGTCAGATGCAGGCACACAGCTTATCTTCTTTCTCAAGTTTTGACACATTCTGCACTTCCCCATACTGTCTTTTGTCTATTTCACTTTTATTCATTGAAGGAGTGTATAGAATTTGGTGTCCCTGCCTTGAGAATGCTAATTCTTTTCCTAAATGAAAACAGATATGTCTAAGGCACATTTTGGGGGGAAGCAAAGGCTAATACATTATATAAATCAGAGATAAAATATTTCTTAATATATTATGAACATATTTAGAAAACATATATCTGAACACCCATGACATAGTTTTAAGACATCAATTTTACAATCATGCTAATTAAATCTATAATCCATAACTCCTCTTACAGACATGTTAAAGGTTTACTTATTTTATCTTTCCATTTTATATACTCAGGCCACAACCTGAACTCTCAAGGCTCTCATCCTGTGTCTCTCTGGCAGGAAACAACTGGATGCTTCAGGAGTTTCTGGACTCTCGTTTTTGAGGCTTCCATGGTTGTCTGCTTCTTTCACTACTTGGTGAACATTTTAAAGATCTCTATGGATTGGTAATCTGCTTATATTTACTCACTAATGAAAATGATGCTTGCAGGTATATATAACATGGAACATAGTATGGAAAAGTGAGTCATGTGTGCGTGTGCATGTATACATGTATGTATGTGCACGTGCATGTGTGTATGTGTTTAATTGTATGTGTGTGAGCTTTTAATAAATACTTCCATACTGATCAGGTAATTTTATTATTTGTTCTTTTACATATCTTTTAGGTTTAAACAGTCACTTCGTACATTGTTATGCGTTGATTATGTCATATATGACTAGGAAAATAGCAACATCATACTTCTTAGTATCCACTGTTCTTTTATTTCTCAGTTGTTATTTTTATTCCATCTAGAACCCCCCCCTTGGACCAACACTGAATATGATTTTGTAATTTGTTCTTGCTCCAGGGTTCTTCCTTTCATGTTTTTTTCATTTTAAAAAAATCTATCACATATGAAATATGTAGAAATCCCATATAAATGCACAAGTATATTCTTCATTGTGCGTAAATGTCATCATGTAATTTTTAAAGGTATGGTATTATATTAGAAAAATGTACAGAAGTGTGATTTTACTTCATGTAAACAAATGATTCTGAATGACACAAAAATAGTCTATTCTATAAAGAAGTTCTCTTTTCACCTCATTACATCTGACACCTGTTATGCATACACTAATTATCTCAATTTAAAAGATGAGCAAACGGAGACTTCAAAGCATACAGTATCCAAAGAAGCAATTTAGGTGGAGCCACACATCTGATTCTAATTACACACATAATACTATTTTCCCCAGAACTAGTTTTCTTAAAAAGGTATATAATATACATGACAAATATACATGATATATTATTACTATTTCCCTTAAAACATGCTAGATATGGGAATATGTTTCAGTATTTATGGAATCCTCATGTCTGCTGTCCTTTGGACCTTAAAAAATGTCTTCCTCCACTAAAATACCATGAATTAATTCTATTGAATTGAGACTTTAACATTTAAGAGTCCTCTGTTCAAAGTCCAAATACCCTTGGAGATTTAATAATCAGGCTGTTAAGTAATTAAACCTTTGTAAGAATTAGCTTATCAGATTGTTTTTCATCAACCACTAAATGAAGAGCAATGGAGCACAAAGTAAAAGATATAAGATATAATGAAAACCAACTCAGAAGCTACTCTGAAGGGAACTCATTGCATATCTAACATTGTTGATAGCATGGAAGTTTCTGTACTTCAAGTAAATGCTAAGAATTACTAACAGAGCCATGTTCTAAATATTTAGAAAATTAAATTAGTTTCTAATATGGGCATATGGCTAGTTTTGGCTACAGACAGAAGCTAACAACTATCTTGTACTTTGTGGAATCCACAGATAGCATTACCTGACATTCTAACCTTACAGCTGTTCTTCAGCTGTAGGCAATAATAGTAAATTCAACTCATTGTCTCTAAAGTGCTTTTCTCTTACCATGTCTAACAATTGCATGGCTTCTTAAACAACTAATAAGGAAAAAGCACAGTATTTAAGCTTTCCTGATAGCTTTCAGGCAGTATAGTCCTGTTCAATCCACTGCAATCAATCAATTGTAAAGTTTTATACTTTCCTTTTTTTCAATTCTATTGATTCACATATTTATTTTTATGTTAACAACATGCTGTTTTAATAGATACATCTCTGTAGCACAATTTGAGATTGAGGTGTTGATACCTCCAGCAGTTATTTTATTATTCAGGATTATTTTAGATTCCTTGTTTTTTTTATAATTTATTTTTTCTCAAATCATAATTCATTCTCACAGGGGTTATAAACACAGAAAGGCAGGATGTGGGGAAGAAAATGATACTGGAGTGTGGGTGTTCAGGGGGAATAAGATACCATCAGAACTGGGTATCAGCTGGGTGAAGTTTCAGGGGACAAGTCACTATGACTCTGCCTATGACTCGCTTGTCCTTATCTAAGTTGGTATTGTCTGCCAAGACTACTTATTTACAAGGTATATGACTACTCAGGCTTGTAAATTTCCACAAAAGCTGCCTGTTTACATTAGCATATAGCCATCTGTTTCAATGTTTTTCCACTGAGACCCAAGACTTGGTGTTAGTACACATGTATGACAGGCCTATTGCCGATTTTAGGCCTATGGCTGATTTTAGGCCTTCAGTGGGTAAGCAGGGCTGCCCCTGACATCTCCTCCCTTTTCTAAGTATAGAAGGGCTGTGATAATTCTAAACTTGCGAAGGCGGGGATAGAGGCCTGACCTCCAGTATTTGAAGGGGGCCTTGTAATGGCTCCAGTCCCCTTGTCGCTGTCCAATGAGGCATGAGGGCCATACCCGTCCCGATGTCTTTTTCCTGGAGAGGGGATACTTTTGACATCAACCCCTATGCAGTCAAGCTTGTCCCTCAGGGAACCCAGACAGATATTTTTGTCTTTTATTGATATTCCCTTGCAGTGCTTAGCCTCGCAGCCTAAGCAAGAATTCAGATTGCCTGTCAGAGGGGGTTCTGGGTGGCCCCTCTCTGCTTGGTCTAGGGGCAGAAGTCTCCCCTTTTAGGTTGGGTGGAGATGGGTTTTTGGAAACACCCTGTATAAAGTAACAACCTCATCTTGAGTCTCGTGGTCCTCCATAGCTAACTTATGATAATGTATCTGAGTAGCTTTTGCTTCCAAATTATTTATCTGTTGTATCAAAGAATTAGTCTGCCTATTTGAGAGCCAGGGACCAGCAGAAAAAAGCAAAAAGAACTTAAATAATGGTCCCAAGATGGGAGGAAATAGGGTTGACAACCTTGGAGAGGCTGAAAACCAATTCTTGTACCAGCCTTCATCTGTCTCTTTCTCTCTCTGATTTTTCTTAGCGCCTTCACTACCTGTTTCATGCTCCCTTTAAGCCTCCTTGTCTTGTCTATGTAAAGGCAACCTTCTTCTCTAAGAGTTGTAAACAGTCAAGAGCTGTACACAGCCTTTTATATTATAATAGAGTAAATCAAGTCCAATAAGGATCTTGGCGATTTTAGGAGGTCTCTGTACACAGGCAATAGGACAAAGCAGCAACCAACAGATTGGGAAAAGATCTTCACCAACCCTACATCTGATAAAGGGCTAATATCCAAGGTATACAAAGAACTGAAGAGATTAGACTCTAGACAATCAAAGAACCCTATTAAAAAATGGAGCACAGACCTGAACAAAGAATTCTCAACTGAGGAAGCTCGAATGGTTGACAAGCACCTAAAGAAGTGTTCAGCATCCCTAGTCATCAGGGAAATGTAAATGAAAACAACACTGAGATTCCACCTCACACCAGTCAGAATGGCTAAGATCAAAACCACAGGTGACAGCATATGTTGGTGAGGATGTAGAAAAAGAGGAACACTCCTCCACTGTTGGTGAGATTGTAAACTGGTACAACCCTATGGAAAACCGTCTGGCGGTATCTCAGAAAATTGAACATAGTGTTACCTGAGGACCCAGCTACACCACTCCTGGGCATATACCCAATAGACGTTTCAACATACAACAGGGACACATGCTCTACCATGTTCATAGCAGCCTTATTTATAATAGCCAGAAGTTGGAAAGAACCCAGATGCCCTTCAACAGAAGAATGGATGCAGAAAATGTGGTACATTTACACAATGGAGTACTACTCAGCTAGTAAAAACAATGAGTTCATGAAATTCTTAGGCAAATGGATGTAGCTGGAAAATATCATCTTGAGTGAGGTGACCCAATCTCAAAAGAACATACATGGTATGCACTCACTGATAAGTGGATATTAGCCCAGAAGCTCACAATTTCTAAGAAACAACGTATAGACCACATAAAACTCACACAGAAGGAAGACCAAAGTGTGGATGCTTTGGTCCTTTCTAGAAGGAGTATCGAAAGTTTCAACCAGAGCTCCTAAAGTCTAAACCGCCAGCCTGTGAGCACAACGGGAGGGACTCATGCACCTGTATAGGGAATTGAGGGTGACCTTGTTAGACTTCAGTGAAAGTGGAGGGCCATGGTCCCCAAAAGTTTGGATCCCCTACTGTGTTGGAATTCGAGAGCAGGGAGATGGGACTGGGAGGATGTTTGGAGCACACCCTCACAAAAATTAGGAGGAGGGGGTATTTGATAAGGGGTTTTGGGGGAGAATGGGAGAGGAGATAACACTGAAAGGTAAATACGTATAATATCCAATAAAAAAAAACACAGATAAAGGGTCTAAAAAAAAGAGAGAGAGGAGGAGAGAGTTTACTTATTTTAAATTATTTTCAAAAGTTTCTAGGAGTTGCTAATTGGCTAAGGTCCTATTTTATGCTCTCCACAAAAGAATTTAAGTCTCTGTTCAATATTCTCAAGAGAGATGTAAATCCTAATTTTCCTTAACAATTAATTGACAAAAGAGAGGTAATCTCACAAAAAGTAGAAGAAGCTGTTACTAATCGATATATTATATAGTCTGATTAGTTGTCAGCGGTGCTATAACAGTCCTTTGCAAAAGATTTTAATATAGATTTATATATCCTTAAATAGGATCTTATGACTCTCTGAGTGTGGAAGGAGCGACTGTTGGCGCTTCTGCTCTGATATTACAAGAACTCTGAAAAATTGGCTTTAAAAACAAAAGAGGGGGATCGGTACCCCCTCTGGAGTCCCCCTGAAATATTCTCCATCATGCCTTGTTCACTTTTATCTTTCTAAAGCTGAAAGCTCATGGCACATCTGCTGCTGACTGCCTCTGGCACCACCGAGACCAACAAAACTTTGCCACAGATATGGGGAAGGACCCTCTTACCCTTAAAGGGAATGGCCCAGACCCAGTTCCCTTATTTGGCCGAGGATTGATATGCCTGTCTGATACCACAGAAGGCACAGCTAACTGGCTACCAAAAAGAGTTATAAAAAAATAGATACCCCCACAAAGCCAAGCTCAACCATAAATACGATGAATAACAATTTACATCCAGGGAAGAGAAATCTCCCTGAGAATTCCCTTCTTTTTCCTTTCCAGGTAAAAATGAATCACCGTGATGTCTGCTGTTAGAAGTTCTAATCCAGATGCTGGCCCCCGAATTTACACTACTCAGACCTTTGAAGGGCCACTGAACATCAAGAACATCAAACAGTTAGATATTGACATCACTAATCTGAAGAAATCCCTTGTTCCGCTGTCTGAAGAGATCTCCTATACTTTCAATTTTTAATTTTAAAAGTGATATTATTTTATTTGTGGGTATGGGTATTTTGGCTACATATATGCCTATCTGCCATGTACATGCCTTGTGCCCACAGAAGCCAGAAAAGGCCCTTGTACACCCTGGAACTGTAGTTACAGATGGCCCTGAGCCATTAAATGGGTGCCAGGAACAAAACCTGGGTATTCTGGAATAATATCCTATGCTCCTATCTGCAGAACCATCTTTACAGCCCCCATATCTTCATTTTTCATTTGTCCATACTCCGTGATAATTTATACAGATCCATATATAGCATAGAATTCCTAACAAATTCATCAAACCTTAAGCTTTGTAATGAAAACTCATATATGCTTAATGGCCCAATCAACTAATCAAGCTAGTATATAAATATCAGTATAAATATTTATCTACATAATAAATATTTCATCGATAATCAAAAGTAAACCCTGTGTTTTATATAGTCAGATCTTGGTTTGTTATTTTTCCAATTCCTTCTGTTCCCATCCCTCTTTCGTGTGTGTGTGTGTGTGTGTGTGTGTGTGTCTATTTTACTTGAGAATTGACTGACATGTGCTGGCACTGGCTAGTTTCATGTCAAATTGAAACACAAGGTAAAGTCATTTGGCAAAAGAAATCATTGAAAAATGTCCTCAACAGATACACCTGGGAGAAAGCCCACAATCGGTTTTGTTGGTGGTAGGACATGTCACGTTGAAGTTAGTGTTAACCTGGAGTGGTGGGCCTGGGTACTAGAAGAATGTAGGGTGAAGAAACCAGGAGGTACAAACCAGTAAGCTGTGTCTCTGTGTTCCTGCCCCTGTTTCAGTCACTGCCATGACTTGCCTCAGGGACACTCTGATATGAGATTTTGAGGTGAAATACCTTTTCAAGTTGCTTTGGTTCATTTTATTTTATCACAGAAATGGAAATTCTAACTAATACACAAAAATTTACAGACATTAGGCAGTATTCTTAAATAATTTCATTTCTACATTTAATTTATTATATTTTTTAAGCAGTACATTTGAAAAGAAAGAATTAGAAAGAAAAACATTAATCAAATGGCATAGGTACTTTTTAAGAAAAGAAATGAAAATCAAGCTGATGACAAAATTATCTCTAGCATCTTAACTGAAAATACACAGTGGCTATTGTTTAGACTATAAGCAGTTTGCAACTTATAGGACAGTTTTGAGAATAAATTATCTGTTTTGTCTTCATTTTAGCTTATTATAAACTCACTAATAATCAATTCAATATGATGAAATATAGAGAAATCTGTAAAGCTTTGATTTCTATTGGGAAATAATTACTAATTGAATTCATTGAAAATATATCATCGGAAAATAAATTTAACTGAAATTTTTGCTTGTGAGAGGCAAAGATACTCTTCTACAATATGGTTTCCATGTATTTGTCCTTCTATATGAAGAGACTGATGTCTTTTTTTGAGGCTTTGTTTATCATGAATTATTAAATCATGCATTCCACACATGCTTCTGTAGATTCTGACTTTTATACATTTGACTTTCAGTTTCTATCTCAGTCTCAAGTTCCATCATCTTTGAAATTTGCATTTAGCACATTCATCAGAAGCCCACTTTTGCCTCTGTAGTTCTTGAAAATTTTACAAGTTTTGACCAGACAGGATGTGGAATTGTTTTGAGTTTCTGCCATAAAATGTCTAATAATCCTGTCATTCTTCTGAAAATACTGTGTTAATAAATTCTGACAACGTGCAAAACATAGTGAGAAGAGGAATCTTTGCTTCCCACGCAGACTTTATCCATGTGGAAAAAAAAAAGAGAAAAAAATGTGAAGAAGAGACAAAATCCCACAATTAGGTCAGATAAGCCATTTCCTTTGAGAAATCTTACCTCTAAAACTTTCATTCTATAACTATCTTGAGAGGTTTTCTTCGTAGATCTCTTATAAGGAAATGGCTACTTCCTTTTGGAAGCTTAGACAGTGATGTAAACATCATTCATTTAAGGAAGAAAGGGAGGGATGAGGGAGGGAGGGAAAGAGAGAGGAAGGGAGGGAGGGATAAAGGAAGGAAGCTTGTGTTAAGTTTCTAAAAGCCAGTGTTTCCAAGCTTTTCATTGATTGGCTTAATGGCTTTTGTGCTTCATAGCATTAGAACAATTCCTTGATTTTGCTGTTATTGAGAAAATCAAGCTTACCCTTTATTAGAGAACCATCCAGAAATGACAAGTGACCACACCCTCACATGTTCTTTGCTTATTCAAGCATCAGTTGAGGCATGGGAAAAAAAATTGTAGGCCTGTGCCTAGTTATCTACCTTGGAAGTTTTGATATACTTTGGCATACATAAAATATAATTCTTATTTTATGTGAACAGACCTCTCTCTCCTCTCATTCCTCTCTCTCTCTCTCTCTCTCTCTCTCTCTCTCTCTCTCTCTCTTTCCTCTTTCCTCTCTCTCTCTCACATAAACATACACAAATACACACACACACACACACATTAAGAATGCTATGACTGCAAAAGAAACACATAGAAATTTAAAAAATGAGAATACATTAAAAAAATTTTTAAATCTGAATGCATTTTCTGTACATCTGACTGAAAATTCTTGTCATCCAGTAATACATGTATACAAGTAGTAAACACAGCCTTTGTTTGTATTTCTTTGGACTATAACAAGGATGTTGTTATTCCTACGAAAGCCATGATGCAGAACTACTTCAGGAATCTAGAATAACAAACCTTTAAGAGGGTAAAGCTTTTTGCTATAAAGTAGTAAAAAGAAGGACGGTATATCAAAATTCACTCTTTTTTTTTTTAATTTAAAGTTATTCAGTGTACTCTGCCTTCAGAGTTAGTGTGGACCATTGACCATTCAGCACTCTTAAATTCCTAATGCTACTAAATCCAACAGTGTTATCTTACTACTTTCTCCAAAGATCCAGAAGCTCTAGAAAACTCAAAAGAATATTCATATAAAATGTTTGACAGTGTTATAATAAGTTAAAAATAAATCTGTAATTACCTGAAGAGGGTGTCTGTGAATCATTATTTTAGCTAACTCCTTCAATTTCATGTCACCAGCAAATTGAATGGTGATCTTTTCTGGAAAACATACTTCTGTTTGCATCTTTTTGTTGTGGTTTCAAGACCCAAATGAAACTCAGACCACCCAGCACATTCCACCTCCCAATGTATGCACTGTTTGTACAAAATGCATTCCCGCTTCTGGATAATTAATGCATCTTCTAAATGATCAGCCTCAAATCTTAACAAAATGTAAGCTCAGAACATTTTCTTATTTCATATTTTTCTTGCTTCTTCCCCAGTATTCTATGTTATTGGTATAAATGTATTTTTGCATTAGGTGTAACCCATAAGAAAAGTTGATATCTAAATGATATCAAGTGTAACTCAAGTTGAGCAAACAAATGTGGCAAACCAAAAGCCTTGGAGTGTAACACTATTCTTAATCTCTCCTGTTCTTTACCGTGTCTTTTAGCATATTTCACTTAACACTTCCTGGTGAGAGAAAGTGATTCTTGTCTTTCATTTTCCCTCCCATTGAGAGAGCAGTCACAAATAAGTCCTGCCCTCAAGATAAAATAAACCTCCTTTTAAGTATCTCAGGAATCTACTCCCGTCTTGATTCCATCTGTTCCATTTCTATTTCACTTGAAAAAATTTATAAAAAATGATAACAAAGTCTTTTTTAAAAAAAAATCGTTATTTTTACTTATTCATACAGGGGATATAAACACAAAAAGGCAGGGCGTGGGGAAGGGGATGACACCAGAGTGTGAGTGCTCAGGGGAGTACAGATATCTTTCAGAAGAGGGTATCGGTTGGGTAAAGTTCAGGGGACAGGTCACTATGACTCTGCCTATGACTCACTTGTCCTTATCTAAATTGGTATTATCCACCAAGGCTACCTATTTACAAGGTCTATGACTACTCAGTCTAGTAAATTTCCACAAAAGCTGCCTGTTTACTATAGCTTATAGCCATCTGTTTCAATGATAACAAAGTCTTAAAAATTACTATTTTAAATTCAAGATTTTTTTATTTTTAATTTTTCAAAATCTGTACTAATACCATTTGTATATTCATATCCTTAACTATGTTAAGTTCAGAACAATGGTAGTATTCCAGTTAAACTAAGGGTTCTCATTCATCAGTTAAGTTTGATGTATATGAAATCTTATAAAATTTCACTTTGATAAGACTTGAATTAAGGACAAGCCATTTCAAAGCCATAATTAATTATATAAAATAAATAGTAATTCTGGAGGCATGTTCAGGTATGAGGGGAGAAAGGGATGATACACAGAGGAGGAGTAATTTGAACAGAAGTGTGTAGCAATGGGGGAAAGGAAACTGGGGCTAGCCACCAGCAAGTCCTGGATGTCAGGAAAGCAAGAGGTTCCCAGGACCTAACAGAGATTAGATTATCTGAAATGCCCAACAAAGGGGAGGGAGAACTTGAAGAGACCATATCCAGAGGTTAGGCAAGATCCTCGATTGGGGATAGGGTTAACCACTCATCTCCAAATTCTTAACCCAAAAGGACTCCCGTCTAAAGGAAATACAGGGACAAAGTGTGGAGCAGACTGAAGGAAAGGCCATCCAGAGACTGCCCCACCTGGGGATCCATCTCATGTACAGACACCAAACTCAGACACTATTGTGGATGCCAAGAAGTTCTTGCTGACATGAGCCTGTTTTAGCTGTCTCCTGAGAGACTCTACCAGAGCCTGACAAATATAGAGGCAGATGCTTGCAGCCAATCATTGAACTTAACATGGGATCCCCAGTTGAGTAGTTAGAGAAAGGACTGAAGGCGCTGAAAGGTTTGCAACCCTATAGGAAACACAACAATATCAACCAATGAGACCCCTCAGAGCTCCCAGGGACTAAACCACCAACCAAAGAGTACACATGGAAGGACCCATGGCTCCAGCTACGTATGTAGCAGAGGATGGCATTGTCTGGCATCAATAGAAGGAGAAGCCCTTGTCCTGTGAAGGCTCTATTCTCCAGTGTAGGGGAATACCAGGACAGTGAGGTGAGAGTGGGTGGTTGGGAGGGGGAGCATCCTCATAGAAGCAGGTCGAGGGGGATGGGAGAGGGTGGTTCTGGAGGGGAAACCAACTGGGAAAGGGGCTAACAATTGAAATGTAAATACATAAAATATTTAATAAAAATAGTAATTTTGATTAATTAAGAGATTAAATCTACATGCTAATGAGGTGACTCAGCAGGTAAAGGCACTTGGTGAGTAAATTAATGACCTTAGTTCATTTTCCCCACCTTGCCATTTAAAGAGTGAGCCAACTCCTAATGTCATCTAAATTCAACATAGACTCTGACTCAATCTCTGTCTCTCTGTCTCTGTCTCTGTCCTCTCTCTGTCTCTGTCTGTCTCTGTCTCTCTCAGTCTGTCTCTGTCTCTCTGTCTCTCTGTCTCTCTGTCTCTCTCTCTCTCTCTGACATTAAATTTTAAAGATTCAATTTATAATTCAAATGGAATTAAATATATATAAACTGTATAGCCCCTAATTTCTCTATAAATTGTGAAAAAATATGACATATTTAGAATTACCTGATTGAACTAGGGTTGACTGGTTATAAACTTGTTTTCTTTAAAAAAAAAAAAAAGAATCATTGTCAAGGACCAAGAATACCAATGCCTTCCTTTCATCCGATCTTCCCATGATATCACCCTGGGTCAATGTTATGGGGAATTTTCACAGACTTATTGGTGTCAAGCTTGTTGACTTTGTTACTGAAAATGAGCTCTTGGATGTTATCTTTTAATGACAATAAAAATGATATTGTCATTTAATGATGGCAAGGTTATCAAAATATTTCTTTACAGCATGCCCATCTGAAGAAATTTACATTTTCTTCATAATGTTTTAGGTCTCCAGAAGAAGAATACTGTCTAGTTTCCTTTTTGTGTGTGTGGAGGGGAAGTGGTTTGAACAAGTTCCCTGACTTTACTCTAAGAATAGCAGGAGGATCCTACTGTGTCTGTTGCACAATCCTGGTGGATAAGAAAGGGTGCTGTTAAAATGAAGACATTAGAATATTTTAGAGGGACATGCACTGTGAGGGCTAATCTTGGTTGTCAGCTACTGCATCTGGAATTAACTAAAACCACACTGCTAGCACTCCCACAAGAAATTAACTTAATCAAATTATTTGAAACAGGAAAACTCACTCTAAATCTCCACCTCATTTTCTGGTCCAGCGTATACAAAAGGATGCAGAAGATGAGAACATTGCTTTTTTTTTGCTTTCTTGCCCTCAATCTCTCTGGTAATTTACCCAAGTCCATTCAGGACTCCAACATAGGCTGCAAACCAGCAGTGCTCAGGGAATCCATTAGCACTCCACTGAAAGATTTGGACAGCTTAGACAGTAAGCACTGTAAATTGACCAACTGGTAGATTCACAGCATTCTAGTTGTGAAGCTAGTGTTGTTACATTGTTGGAACTATATCCTATAAGAATAATATACATATATATGTATAAATGTATACATATTAGAAGATCTGTAATAAGCATTCCTTGAAAACACACACACACATATATTTCTTCCATATAATAAAATGTAAGCATCTTGTGTAGATTGATAAGTTCAAGGATTGACGTTTATATTGACTTAGCATTCTTGCTTAAAAATTAACTTTTCGATAAAACAAAATGAATATGCATATATGTTAAATACTTAATATAATACTTTTAAAATATATTTACATGAGGGACAACAGGGTGGCTCAGTGGGTAAAAGCACTTAGCACCAA
The DNA here is from genome assembly GCF_004785775.1 of Grammomys surdaster. Classification (NCBI taxonomy): domain Eukaryota; kingdom Metazoa; phylum Chordata; class Mammalia; order Rodentia; family Muridae; genus Grammomys; species Grammomys surdaster. The sequence goes on along the minus strand of NW_021620713.1, from coordinate 3,957,515 downwards.
GAACTTGAATTCTGTCTATAGGACCCACAAAATGAAAAGAGAGAACCATTCCACAAGAATAAATCCTCCCCCCTTCTCTGTCTACATACACACATTTATACATACATACATACTGTGGACTGCATGTCCATGCCCATGCACATGAACATACACACACATACTATAGTAGTGATGGTTCTACAAACCTATGAGATCTGACCACTAAGATTTTTGGTAAGGTACCAACTGGCAGAGAACTTCTGACTGTCCTGAAGATGTCTCTCTCATCCTCCCTGATAACCAAGCACACTTATTTGCTGACTGTCCACTCCTCTCATTTCATCCAATCCAGGGGCTACACCTTGCTCTCCTGGCACCGTGTTAGAAGTCCACCTCTAAAGTTTGATTCAATCATAAGGCCTGGTTCAACCCTGTAGCTTTCCAACTAGCATCCTTAATATCTAATTACCATCTTAGACTCTGAAAAGTTGCAGTGACTGAAAGAATTGTAGCTTGCATCTTCACTGTAATTCAATAAATTCCGTCAGTATGGAGAGATACACATATGTCTATCCATATTTCTGGCATAGGCCAATTGTGGCAAGGTTCCACTCACTAAAATTTAAAATACAGACCTACCTCATTTGCTTTCTATTGCTGTTATAAAACACCGAGACCAAAAGTAACTTTGAAAGAAATGGTTTATTTCATTTTAAGTTGTACACCATGAAAAGAAGTCAGATCAAGAACTCAAGGCCAGAATATTCAGGGAGGTGCTTAAGAAGAGGTCATGGAGGAACACTTCTTTCTGGCTTGCTTTTCTATGGTCACATTCAGCTAAATATCTGTAACTCAGAGTACCACTTGTCCAGGCAGGGGTAGCATTACCTACAGTGAGCTTGGCCCTCCCACATCAAATATCCATTCAGAAAATGCCCGACAGAATAGTCTACAAGCAAATATGATGGAGGTGTTTTCTCATTTGAGGTTCTCTATTCCCAGATGATCTAATTTACTTTGACAAAAATAAAATGCTAACCAGCGTACAGGCTGCTCACAAAATAATTGGAAATATACAAAATTTTATGAAACCATTTGTCAATATACACACACACACACGCACACACGCACGCACACACACACACACACACACACACACTCAACATTTCTACCAAACACTGGTAACAGAAACTAAGCTTGATCTACTGAACTAAGGCCTGGCTCACACCTCAGTGTAATCGTACACTCTTCATAATAAAATTCAACTCAGATCTGACATGAAGGAAGGCTTCCTATCCATGCCGATCACGTCATATGCCCTCCCTGTGAAAGATCTCACCTCTCAAAGAAGAAACTTGCAAACACAAATAATAGGGCAAGGGGGAGGGAAAAAATCAACACCATAACACATCTATGGCTGCTCATGAACTAGTTAGTCAATAGCATTACATTATACTAAAATTTGAAACATTACTAGAAATATTAAAACCTAAAAAAGTTAAGTGCAAGTAATACACGATTTATATTTGAACTATGAGTAATCAAAATTAATATTTTATTTTCTTGAGCAAGGTACATGATTGTCCTGTAACTCATATTACAAATTCAAAACTGAAATTAAAATATAGATACTTTGGGTAAGAGATACTACTTAGCAGTAAAGAGCATTAGGCTCTCTTCCAGGGGACCTAGGTTCAGCTTCACAACACCCACAAAGTGGCTCATAACTTTCTGCAACTCCAGTTTTTGGGGATCCAATGCCATCTTCTGGCCTCCTTAGACACTGCATGCATTGTAGTATACAAGCATAAATGTAGGCAAACCACTCATGAACACAAGCATTCACATAATATATAAAAAATCTTTAAAATTCTCCTTATGTATTTATATTAATGATATTTCATTGAATCTTCAAAGTGTTTATGGGAGTGCCTCCTACCTTCAAAGGTTGATGCAGTATTTTAATCTATATGACCAAAATTTACATTTTAGAATAGGTACATTTCAGAGAAATCTGAGTCCGTACTCCGTACTTGTGTATTTAATCTGGTCAGCCCATTGATGGAAACTATTTCAGTGCTACCTTCCTATACAAGAATTGCCTCAAATATATATGATAAACATCAGCACTAAGAATCACTCAGTCAATTCAGAGTATGTAGATACATTCAAAATATAGTCTAAGCATTTATTCTTCCACAAACGACTACAAGAAAATTATTCCAGTAAGCAGTTGACTCAGATATCCTTGGAACAATTATTAAAATGATGCATGCTTTAAGTACAACATTTTCCTTGAATACCCTTTAGTCTGTAATACAGAATGGACATTGACTACATGGTATTAGTATATAAGCATATCAATTATGTCAACAGAATCCACTAGTGAGAAGAATTGCAGCAAGATCTTGTTTTAGACAGACCTGATGTGATTGTAAGTAAGCTAATTTGACTTAACCTTAAGCATTGCAGCATCATTTCAAAGCAGGTCCCCTTGCCGCTCTTTTACACTTTAATTACTTCTTTAATCGACTCATTAGTTGATTAACTTATCACTCCTGGCAATAAGTACCTGTTCTAAGTAGGAGGGAGCTAATTGATGCACTGGTCTCTGAATGTTTCCTGGCTGCAGCCCAACAGCTGGTTACTCAGCTTTTCAGATGACCAAGGAACTTCAAGCCCCACACTTTAAATATTCCCAGAGCAAAACTGTACACTACCATTATTTGTGAAATACTTACCAAGTAATTTTCACTTAATCTTTAGTATTCACAGTACTTGGCTGGTCTTTCCATTTTCTAGCTAAAGACAGCTCTTAGCAGAGGAGCCTTGAATTCAGAAAAATTCTTTACCAGAATGTTGTAACCACCAACTCCTGTGTGTGCTACCACTTACAAATATCATGAATAATTTTTCATACCAAAAGATTTATTGGGCAATTGAGAGGAAGAAGAGAATAAGTATACTGGACCGTAGGAGAAAAAAGAATAGAATAAGCTGTTCTGTGTATTTTTGTACAATAGAAGGATACAGGCCTCATGAAGAAATGTTTCTGATACTAAATTTCATATCTTACAAGACCCCCTGATCCCTCTTACAGGTTATTTAGCTTAATTCTATTTGAGTCATACATTTTACATGTCACACAGAGACAATAATGCAGCCCTTAATTAGGAAGCAATTTATCAAGTGATGATGTTCTCATAAGTCTTTTCATGAAAGATTTAGACTTTACTCGATAGTTAGTAGCAATTAATGAAGGTTTGAAAGAGGAGCCTGAAGAGAAACCAACATCACAAGCAAAGCCAATGTTCTTTTGTTATGCAGAAAGAATGCCTTGTCTTGAGCCTAAAAATCTTTCCGCAGATGACCAGGAAAAGCTTTTTTTTTTTCAGGTAGTTTCCTAGAGAATCTCATAGATGGAGAATCATTCCTTTTCTCTTCAAGTTAATTTTGATTGAAATGTAATGAAGCAAAAACAAACTGCTAATAAGCCAGCATTGGAGTAATTAATGAACAGTAATCTTTATACCTTCTACTCTATTTAATTTAAAGGCTTCATGGTGCTATAATGAAGCCATTGAGGTAGCTATGAGTGTTCACAGAGAATAACTTGAAGCAGTGAGGGGTAATGTTTCTGGCTTTGTAATGTAAAAGAAACTTGGAGGAAGAAGAATGCAAGTTGTGATACAAATCTGTACAGACTGCCTCACAAGTTAACATGAAAATGAAAACTACCACCTAAAGAGAAGTCTGTTAAGTATGAGGACTCTGCTAGTCCTGTAATAACTACTAAGAAATTGTTTTACTTTAGCCTAAAAGCAATGTTAGAATGTTTACTTGCATTGTAAGAATATCAGAATCATTAAATACATTTAGGTCATACTCTAGGGAGATCTGTAACAATAGAGAGGTGTCTTTTCTTATGCATCTTTTTTGAGATTCAACATCTTTATCAAAACAGATGGAAGTAGGTACCTATTTGACATTTCAGTGCATTCCCACATATGTGATGAAATCAATGGACAGCAGAGTTCTATTTTCACATTTAATTTTCCTATGTATGATTATAAGCAAGATATAATGTAAACCTGCTGTTTTGCAATATAATGTGATTTGTGGTTCTAACAGCCCACTATACAAATATAGCATTATATAGAAATATTTAGTATCTTGCTTTGTACAAGATAATAATAGAAAAGATATAATATTTAAGTGTATGTTGCAATACATTCCAACTTAAAATTATTCCATGAATCAACGTGGTTTATTGAACTTCTGTTATGTGCTACACATTACTAACTAGAAATATAGTGGTAAAAGACAGAATTATTGCTTTTTGATCTTATTCTTCTGATCGTTATACAGGAGGGTTTGCAGTAAAAAGAAAGTCACACAATAAACAGCTAAGGAAACACATTCAGAGAATGGCAGATGACAGCAGCCTGTCTGTCTTCTCCATGTAAGATAAGAATGTTGATAGAGGCTATCACATGGAATTTTGGGTATATTAAAATGTACAGCCATGTAAGGCTCATTCTTGTCAAAGGTAAGAACAAAAGGAAAAAGATTGTAACTGGAAGAGTTGGCATGCTTTGAGGAAATTAGTGCAGCCAGAAGGCAGAGCACACTGGCTGAGAAGGTCGTTGAGAAGGTAAAAAGCCTTCTCTATTTGTTGGACTTGGATTAATGCATTTGCTGATATTAGTATGACTCTATTTCATGGCATATTTATTTATCTATATAGACATCATGTTTCAGAATAATTAAGTGACTGCTAAACAGAAATATATATTAAATATTATATTTATAATATATAAATTTTGATCTTATCTAACATAGATAATATAAAAGTTAAAATCACATAAATACTATTACATTATATGCATATGTATCCTTATATTTTCATTATTTATTTATTAAATATGTTACATATATACATTTTACACATTACATATGTAATGTATTATATATAATATGTATATAAGCAAAATCTAGAGACATAGATACCAAGATGTACTATTGTGGGCATAAAAGTCTTTCCCTAGTTCACAAGGAAAACTAAGAATGTTAATGACAAAGTTGTGTTTCCTCAAAGGAGAAGATAAAATACCTGTTTTCCCACTCAAAAATCTGTGAGTGGATATTGTTAAGGACATAGTGACCTTTTCGCTATCTGTGTAGGCAGACCTCACCAGCTTTTGCTGTAAAGGCAACAAATTCCATCCCAGAAGTTAATCCAGACTCTTGCTAGCTCCCAGTTAATAGAACCCTTTCTTGGGAGAATGTCACATGTACGTAATAGCTTGCTGACCTCTCTGCTATCTAAGTCAGTGTCCATAATAGAATCTAGGCCCCAGAGCTGTAGAACCCAAGCCTCATGGTCACATACTGTTTGTAAAGGAGTTTCTAAGCAGTCACACCTTAGGTTTTATTGTGACCCTGGAATTGGAATGATTGTTGCCTGGCAACCTGGAATGGGAAATGATCATCGCACTGTTTCTGAGTTGTACTGTGTTTTAAATATGCTGACAGTAAACTGCCTGTCATTAGACTCCTCGACGTCTGAACTTGGTGGACAAAGTCAATCTAAATTGAGTTTCCATTATCACTTCTTCAAGTTTTGCTTCCCTGCCTGGACACCTGCAGTATAAAACTAACTGTGAAAGAAAAACATTAAGACTTTCTTTCTGTATATGATGATTATAATTAAAATGTTGTGGGATATATGATTTTTTCCCAGTAATCATATCTGAATTAACATTAACTATTAATTTGATGCAGCCTAGAGCCATCCGATAAAGGAGTGTCAATTGACTGCCTTTATCTGGCTGGTCTGTGTATTGGCTATAAGGAAATGTCTTGCTTACCATAATTGAAGTTGGAGGCCTCAGCATAAACTGGATAGTATTATTTCTATTGGATGTATATGAAACAAAGACTGAGAACAAGCAGCCAAACAGACTGAGAACAAGCCAAGAGTTAGCCAGCTCACAAAGAGCATCTTCCATGATTCCTGATGGACTACTTGTCTGTGGTCGAGTTCTTGTTGGAAGCCAGAGTACTGGAATGGCAAGCACTCCTGCTTTGAGCCATGCCTTGAGTTTTCTCTAGTCAACATGATGTCAGCTTGTCTGTGTAGACTTTGTTAGGTTGTGCCTTCTATCTCTAAATTCTCTATGATATTTAACATGGAGGGATCTTGGATTTTGTTAAGCACTTGTCTTCAGTTGATGAGATGCTCATGCGGTATCTGAATTTGATTTCATTTATGCTATTGATTTATGTATGTAAAACTACCCCTGAATTTCTGGAATAAAACCAACATTGTAAAGATTAATAATTTTTATCTGAGTTTTCGTTCATCTGTGCACTCCTTTGTTGTGTATTTTTCATCTGTGTTCAATAGGAAGATCGGGCTGTAATTTCATTTTCCTTTTGCTTCATCCTCATCTGGTTGTGGTATCGTGGTAAAACTGGTTTAGTGAAAATAGTTTGGGAGTCTTTGTTTTATACTTCATGAAATCATTTCACTAATATTGGTGCAACTATTTTTGATAGTTTTGTAGAATCCTTCAGTAAATCTATCTGATTATGGGCTTTTTGTTGTTGTTGTTTTTAAATTGGAAGACACTTTATTACTGTATTATTCTCATTGTAGCTATAGAACTATCAGAATTATTTATTTGACCTTGGTTTAATTTTAGAATGGTGAATATATCTCACAATTCATTTACTTTTTGTAAATCTCTAATTTCATGTAATAGAGATTATTAAGGTACATTTTTATGATTTTTCATATTGTATTAGTTCTGTTGTAGTGTCCTGGATTTGATTGTTTCTGATTCTATTATATTAGGGCTTTTCTTTCTTGAATCTTCATTTATAACCTTGATTCTTCTTATGTTTTTCCTTGTCATGGTTTCTATTTCAATCATTTCAGCTTTGATTTTGCTTATTTGCTCCTTTCTACTCTTTTGTAGTTTGCTTTCTTGTTTTACCAAGACCTTCAAGTGCTCCATTAAATTACATATTTAAGATGTCTCAAATAAGGCTGTGGACACTTAGCCCTCTTAGGGCAGTTTTCAGTGTGGCTCACGGATCCTGTCCATGGGGTGCTTTCATTTTCACTCAATTTGAGAAATTTTTCATTTTTCTCTTGATTGTTTTCATTGACCCAAATATTACTTAACAAGTTTTTTTGGTTTATTCTCTGAGTTTATGTACTTTCTGTAGTTTTGATTGATATTGACCAAAAGCCTTATGCCATCATGATCATAAAAATATAAAATATTATTTTAAAATTCCTATGTGCTTTGAGGATTGCTATGTGACCTAATACGTCATCAGTTTTGAAGACAATTACATTGGCTGCTGAGAAAATTATTAAGTATTTACATGGAATATTTTGTAGATGTTTAATAAGGGCATTTGATTTATACTGTCATTTTTCTTCAGAGTTTCTATGGTTAGCTTTTCTCCAAATTTTGATTTGTCTGTTGAGGAGAGAGTGTATGGTAGCAAAGTCAACCACTATCACAGTATTGGAGTACCTTTATTGTTTGATATCTTGTAAAATATTTTTATGAAATTAGAATATCAGTGTTTGATGTATATTAATGTATATTAATATATGATATTTATTAACATGTATATCACAAATCGTAATATCCTCTCAATAAATTGTTCCATCGATAATTCCTAACATCTTCTGAGTAGTGTTGAGTAGAAATCTATTTTGTTAGATGTTTAATTAGCTTTACTAGATTGTTTACTCAATCTATGGGAATTGATTGGGAATATGTTTGGGAATACGTTTTTCTCCTTTAACAATTAAGTGATATGGACATTTTTTGGTGACATGTTTTTCTTAGATGCAGAAAAAATAGATCCTGATTTCTAATATTGTCTGCTGGTCTGTGTCTTTTAATTAAGGAAGTTGTATCATTGTTATTTAGAATTATTGAAAAATAATTTCAATAATATTGAAATTATTATAAAACAAATTATTATTGTTTTTATTCCTGTAGCTTCTTAGTTCTGTAATATTTTCTTACTGTAGAAATTAGGGTTTTGATTGACAATCTCAGTAATTTTTATTTATTCCCTGTGATTTTTGAATATATAGTTTCTCTTTATACTGAGTTATTCTTCCCAGTGTTCTCTGAAAAATTATCTCAGTACTCATAAATTTTCTTAACACGTTTTTAATGATAAAAGGTTTTGATTTCTCTTTAAGTGTTAATTGATATTTTTCTGAATATAATAGTCTGTGCCAATATATAAATTAGAATACATCTTTTTAGCCCTTTCTGGTTTTAAATGTTTTATTCAGATAATTTGGTGATACTCTGATGGGCCTGACTTTATAAGTGATTTCACTTTTCAATACAATTTCTTTATTCTGTTTTGAATGCTTTAATTATAATATATGGAAAATTACTTTTCTGACCCTAATTATTTGGAGTCTGTAGGCTTCATTCCTAGATAGGTATCTACTTGTCTAGCTGTGGAAATTTTTTCTATGATTTTTCTGAAAATATTTTCTATGCCTTAAGTATGATGTTTATTCTATTTCATAATATACTATTTGTATAGATTTTTAAGAAAATTCATCTAATAGTATTGTTCCAGAACAAATGATTAATATTGAATGTTTATCAAAATTTTTATTCAGATATTAGAACACTCAATTTCAAAATCCAACTTGCATTTACATCTTTGAGTTTTTATTTTTAAAAGAATTTTATCTACCTACTGATATTTATATTTCATAAAATATCACTATTAACACTTTATTTGTTTAAACATGATTCTATAAACTTTGGCTTCTCTAATTACACTTATGATGCCTTTATGTAGATTGACACATGGGACTTTTAAGGCATTTTCACCTTTAAAATGTATTTCTTGGTATATGTCAACTTTTCTCATTTCTTTGTTCTTTAATCCATAATTCTAACTTTGTTGAAAATCAAATATTTAGCTGAAAATGGTGATATATGCCTTCAATACCAGAATTAGAGAGACTGAAGCATAAGCAGGATAATCTGTTAATTATCTTATTATTCTGGAGCAAGCTTGTCTACAAAGAGAGTTCCAGGTCAGCTGGGGATGTGTAGTAAGACTGGTTTTAAAATGAATCAAAACAAACACAACAAAAGAACAACTTAAGTACTTTCGATAATATAAAAGTTGTAGTTCTAGACTTAATTCTTTTATTCCATCCAGGATTTTGTACAGGTATTCGCTTGTTTCCTTTTACTGTTTCAACATTTGCTATTTGGATTGTATCCTCTATGTTCTCTCTCCAGAAGGCTAAATCTCTGGCATTTATTAATTATCAGATGCTATAAAGGGTCAAACATGACCTTAGTATGATTCCATCTGTGAACTCTGTTTTAAGCTGTATATTGCTATTGATTTTAATATCAGTTATGTCTTCTACACCTATGGCTAATAAATGCTCAATCAGCTTTTAGGAAATATTTTAACATAAATTAATCCAAAAGTAAATTATGGATCCTGTTACAGAAGTAGTATTTGAGTGAATATTTTTTCATTCATTACAAGTTCAGTGTAATTTAATTCACCTCTCTCTTTTCTCTCTCTCTCTCTCTCTCTCTCTCTCTCTCTCTCTCTCTCTCTCTGTATGCATGTAGGTCAGAAGCATCATGTTTCTAATACACTAAAATAAATGAATATATTCTTTCTCTCAAGCTTCAAAGCTTATTCTCAAGTGAAACCTACAAAGAAGTAACTGCTGATATGTAAAACAATGCACCATTATCTCAAAGAGTTGTTATAAATTATAAGAATAACAGATGTTCTACTATCTAAGATTGCAAATAATTTTAAACAAATTTTATCAGAACTATAGAACTTCAGCATTTTCATAGATTTAAGAACCAAAGTCTAAGCAAAAACTAGTGGTGTGAAACCAGGTTTATTGTGAGGCTGTGAATTGAACATATTGTTTTTAGGAGAATGATGTTTGTCTGGTACATAAAAATTCACATATAAATGTGTGCAAACTTTTAAAATTAGGCAAATCATAAAACTTTGTGCAGGCAAAAGGAAAATTATTATTTTAACTTCTATAATTCCAAAGTTCTATTACCTGAAAAATATTTTTATGTCAATATGATATTTTCTATGATTGATATTAAGTCTTCCATTAATTTTATAAGCATAAATGCTTATTTTACATTAGGTATTAATTTAGCTTCTCATTCAATCCTATTGAAGATCAAAACATCCATAGATAAGTTAAGCGGTGAAAAAAGTTCTTCAGTACTTTACTTGATTTAATATGAAGCTTCTCAATAGTTATGATGTATTGACACAAAGTTTTGAGGCTTAAATTTAGGAATTACCTTTCCTGTAGAACTCATTTTGTTTCAACACTATTGACTTTAAAACTAGAATTAAAATTATAACTACTGTTACTACAAATTGACAAAAATATTAACTGTTCTACAAATAAATGTACTCCCTAAAAGTGAATGTGCAAGTTATTTAATTGCAAATTAATTTATACCATATATGTAGAACTACAGGAGTCCCAATGGAACAATTAGAACCATTTATTAAATCTGAGAACGTTTCTCGTCATTCTTTGTTGTTACATACTGTTATTGATGGTTATCACATAGCAGCCAACGATAAAGCAATTGCAAAGACTACAGACTTAACTTAGTCGCTGCTATTAGTGAAAAAGTTATCAGTGATGTTAGCGATACAAGTTTAATTGAAATGTCCTCAATTATCCCATCACAACTGGATTTACTTTTAGTTTTTACTATTGTATACTTTTTCATTAATTTGCAGGAGCTCAGTTTAGCATACTGAGGAAAGGGAAAGATAAATTGAATTAAATTTTTAATATTTATTGAAATATGGAAACCCACCTAGACATTGAATGAATAAGCATAATCTGTATCTTTTAGCTGATAAAACATCCAAGAGAAAACTATACAACAGTTTTCATATTAATAAAACAAATCTAATAAAATATTGGACACTATTCATAGATCAGGAGTGCCTCAGTCAACTCCACACAAGTTTAACGTAAGAGTATGAAGATGGCTAACTGAATATTTCATATTTATTCATATTTTATAAGATAACCTATTAATATATAGAACTTAGAGTTATAGTTCATGAAATTTATTAAGATGAATGGAAATGAGGGTGGCCAAAATTTCATGAGTATGCCTAAGAAAAACATTTAAATAATTATAGAAATACTTTTTATATGATAAAAGAAAATGCTTTCATTTTCTTTTCCAAGCAACATTTTCCAATTCATTAAAATGAAAACCTGCTAATCATTTCTTTTTCCACTCATGTTGTTAGGTATGCTAGTCCATTAAAAGAAACGCCTTGAAAATAAAATAAAAAGTAAAAATTTGATGCATAGATTCCTTATTTATAATATTTATCTCCTAGAATATTTAAGTTATGCACGTGTGTGCCTGCATGAGTTTATGTGTACTAGAGCAAATGGGAGAACTCTGATGCCCCAGACTGGAGTTACAATTTTCACCAACTGTTGTGTGGACCCTGTGAGCAAAGCTGAAGTTCTGTGCAAGAGCTTAAGAGTCCTTAACCACTGCAAATGCTGTCCTGTCCTGGCCACAGTTTTCTTTACTTAAAGAACATTCATATTTTGAGAAAAAGTTATGTGAATAGTTATGGATAATCATGTGTTTATTAAAATTTATGAAAGAAATCTGAAAAAGTTAGACTTGTGCTTGAAATCATCATTTTGTAAAAATCCAGTTATTACTATTAATGTTATGCCTGGAGAAACATTGCTGGATATTTTCAAAATGTATAAACTATAAAACATATTGTTTGGATAGTTTTCCAATTGGTGAAATCAGTTCTATTACATATGTTTCATAAATTGGTCTTGACTTTTTTTAATGATGCTGAAAATGGGTGATAATTTCTGTTTTGTTTCCTATATCCACAACTCTTCAAAATAAATAAAAATGACATATGTCTGTGTATTAATATACAGACATTTGTCAGTCTCTCATTTTATTCTCTTTATACTCAATTGGTTTATGAAATGCCTGGCAAAAACAGGCTGAATATTCTGGCTGTCTTTTATAGCTGGCACTCATGGGCCAGAAAGGTCAGCTTAACGAAAGGCCAAGCAATTTGTAGTGAATTCTATTTAATAAAGCAAGAAAAATGATGCATGTGGTAATCTTTTACTGACTGAAGAAGGCAAGGCAGCTGTAGGAAACAATCCCTGTCATTAATATAATGCATGTGACTCAGTGTGTTTACTGGATGCTGTACTGATGTGCTGCTGCAAGCCCAGCTAAATGAACACTCGACTTTACACAGTCAAATGCCAGCAGCTACGAGATTCTAACAGGATAACTATGGGGATCAAAGGATGCTTCATGTAGGAAACATGGAACAAATACATTATCCTAAAGCTGTTTATCAACACAAAGCAATTAGTAGGTGACACCAATCAAATATTAACAAAGACTACATTATTCCTATAAATCTGTTAAGAGTCTTATTCTTTGTCATCTAGTTTAAATGGTAATCCATAAGATATTATATTAGTTCCGAATTATAGTAATATAAAAGTGTTTCTGTTAGAATCATTTGTTCTGTGTGTATACACACATACACACATATACACTTCATTGTCACATAAGCTGTCATTAAAAGTTATATTTAATATATTTAAAAGATTAAGAGAAATAAATATGGGGAATCTATAAGATTATTTATGACAAAATAAGTATAAATACTTAAAAAAATTTATCTCCAGAAGTTGATATATCCTTTTACTATGACAAAATTATAAATATTAAGTGAAGATCAAATAAAATAATATCAGGGCAGACAGACGCTTAAGGGGGATCAGAGACAAACTGCTGTTTTGAATAATGGTAACTGTTGAAATGGTATTCATTACAGCATTAAAACATAAATCTGACTGTAGTCTTGGGTATTATCTAGAAAGGAAATTATTACAAAGCAATGGTTGGATAGAGAGAGCAAACGAGACTGATGTTGAGAAATGAGCATCATATGAATACTGAACTACTGAAAACTGAATTTTTATATAAAGCAATATTTCTCATTTGACATGTTTAATGATATAAATTAGCTTTTCTAGTTATGAACTCAAACTGTAGATGAGGACTTCGTCCAGTAAACAAGTGAGAAGCTGGATTGTATTTATCTGCTTTAATGTTGAAAGATACATTACATAACTTTACAAACTTCATCTACCTGATTTAATTTTGTACACAGGTATAATTACTGCCAATTATAATCACTAAGGCACAAATAGCTTAAGACCTGAGTAGATATTCATTTAAAGTCACCTTTGTTTTCTTATGCATTAGTTTTTGAGGAATCAAATGATAAACAAGTAAATATAATAAAAATGTTGACAAATTCCCCATACTCACAAGGTAAAAGCTCTTCTGTGTTATTTGTAAGCACAAATATATGCATATAAACATGCTACTGGAGAGATCAAACTCTAATATTCTCAGGGTGAAGCCTTGGCAAGTTGACACTGATCATATAAAGGTAAAGAACTTGAACTACTTTTATCTGTCATGCCTTGAAGCTAAGTGTCCAAGATGAAAACATCAGACATTGAACAAAGACCATGGCTACTTCAACATAGCATCACGTTTTAAGATAGTTAATAAGTGAGTTGAATAGAATGATTGTATGGGATTAATTTTTATAATAAAAACTAAAGCAATAGGAAACAGGAGTTATTTTATGCATTTATTAACATATACACATATAAGTTATTAGGAATGTAGATATATAAATAATCTGATGTTAATACAAATCCAGCACACACACACACACACACACACACACACATATATATGGCACATTTATACTGCTGTGGAAGTAAATAAGAAAGGAACAGAGAAAGAGAACAAACATAAGAAAATCTCTATGCAAACTAAAAGTACTTTAATAAATTAAATATTTTGATATAAAACTCTAAAATTTTCTTTGTTTATGGAAAAAATCTAGCCATAGCCTTTTAAATGATAAGTATAAGACTGAACAAGTTGTTGGCTAGAGTTTTAAAGATATATTTCAGTATGTTTGTGCTGTATAAAATGTAGATAATAGTACAAAAGGAGTAGAGACGTTTAAATAAATTAAAGATTTACTATTTCTGCATTCTAATTTTTTTCTTTAATATTTAAAGATATCTCTAAGATGAATGAGTGAAAGAAGAAAAGTTACCTTCCTGAAAATAGCTTTACAGTATTAATCAATTTCCAATGTTGCTTTGAAGTTTTCAAATTTTGGAGATTAGCCATTTTGTGGTTCCAAGAAGAAGAGCAGAACTAAATGTCTGCTTAACTTATATATTAGAAACTGTCACCAGAGGCCTGTTCAATCTAGGCAATTCTCAGTGGCAATAGGTAGACCTACATGCAACATGCACTACTTTCCCCAAAGTTAGAGCATATGATTAAAATGTTTTTATTTTCATAACACCAGCGGTAATTCTAAAGATGGAAAGAAAAAAAAGGTCTACAATAATGTGCACTCACTGTTTATTTTAGGAAGATTTATTTTATTATTTGTGTTAAAACATGGTTAGCTTTATTGCTTTAAATAAAATATTCCCTTTTGAAATATTTTCTATTTAAATTGTAAGATTTGGTCCTTAAGCACATTTTTCTTCTTTCCAGTCTATTTTTTCCTTTTGTATCAAAATAAAAATGATAGAATCTCTCTCTCTCTCTCTCTTTCTCTCTCTCTCTCTCTCTCTCTCTCTCTCTCTCTCTCTCCCTCCCTCCCTCCCTCCCTCCCTCCCTCCCTCCCTCTCTCTCTTTCTCTCTCTCTCTCTCTCTCTCTCTCTCTC